>NC_041404.2:148199157-148526657 GCF_900747795.2 Erpetoichthys calabaricus | reverse complement strand
AAAATGACATAATGTGACATAATGTGACATTTGGAGCACAGACCTTAACATCTAATCATTACTTCCCCAAGATTACAAGATATTGCACCAAGCAAGAGCCGACTATGTTGTCTGTGCATATATTTATTAATAACCGAGGCCACCATTTAGGCCGTCTGCTCTATATTTTATTTTTCTATGCCATGTATTTTATTAATATCGCTCTTGGCAGTGAAGTCAACAGACTGCAGTTTTCAGGCACTGTGAAATTGCTGAGCGTCTCTGCCAGTGAGCTGCCAATACAGGTCGTTGGCCCAGTCTTGTTGAAATGTTTTAGAGCGGTGACTTTCAAGTTCGTGCCCTCGTCATAACACCTCCGCTTGGAGACAGAATCCATCTTAAATGTCAGGGAGCTGCCAGTGAATAATGAAGGCATTGCCACCCTTCATGAAGCACTCCTGTTTGCTCCTATTAAACTTGACTAGTGCCCTGAAAATGCGGCAGAATGCTGCATCTCACTGTCTGTTGAATTTCTTTCTTAAGCACACACAAATTTAGGTCGGTTTCAAAACACTTTTAACTTTTTAAAGAGGACTGATACTAAACTGGCTCATTTTGTTGTAATATTAAAAAAGAGGAAAATGTACTGAAATGAGACTTAAGGTGTTGTGAAGGAATCTTTGGAATTAGTGAGGGGGATAAAGCTTGTTGATGGACCCCCTCAAGCAGCCGAGCCATCTTCATACATGCACAGTGGCACACAGTGAACTCCAAGGATTTAGCATAAGATCAATGAAAGCTGTTATGACATTGGGGATCAGCCGAGTGTTAAGCTAAGCTGTCATTGTCCGCATTGGTAAATTGTGATGGACCCTTGGCCCTGTGGTGTTCCTCACTTGCTGCACCCATTGCTCTGTTTTAGTGTTTTTGAAGAGGTCATTGTCTTCACCTGATGATCTGTCTTCCTTCACCTCCTAATAATAAAATAAAAGGATAAGTTTATGTGTGTTCATTCACTTGCAGTGTCCCTGTCATGCCAACAGATGTGGCATCACAAACATCCGTAGAAATAAAACGCATTGCATTTGTCATTCCAACAGAAGGCGCATCACAAATATTAACACTGCTTTTACGAATCCCATACCAAGTGGCATATAAACTTTCCAACATTCTCAACTCATTCCAACAAATATCACAACACAAACATTTGTAGTAATGCATTTTATTACTACACATGTTTGAGATGTGCCATCTGTTGGAATGACAAGTGCAATGCATTTTATTACTACATGATTTGCAAAATACATTCCAATATATGCACTGCAAACATTAATGTTGTGATAACTTTGGTTTAAAATCATCTTACAAGGGTGGCACAATTAGTATTTGCATAAAATGTAGTTCCTCCCATGCTGCAACTAGGTTCATCTTGGTTGATAGTGAATTAAAAGGAGGGTATAAGTTCCGTCTTGGGACAAATAAAGTTTGTCTTTAGTACCTACCTACCTACCTACCTGCCTATCTATCTATGATATACTGCCATTCCTATCTATCTATCTATCTATCTATCTATCTATCTATCTATCTATCTATCTATCTATCTATCTATCTATCTATCTATCTATCTATCTATCTATCTATCTATCTATCTATCTATCTATCTATCTATCTATCTATCTAAAGTTTCCTTATTGCCTTCTTTTGTAAGTAGCCAGGGTTTGATTGTGTTTCCCCATCTAGTGGAACTTTTGTGCTTGAGAATTCATTCTTTAATAACATTTTTTTGAGTTTCGTACAGGCCTGGATATCATAACAGGGGTGACATAATAAAATAAAAGGCAATTTGCTTTTTTAAGAGTTCCTCATTTTCTTTCCTCACTGACATACATTCATTCCAGATTTCTGTTTGAAAAGCTCTATGGCGTAATCGGCAGGATTCCTTAAAATTTTATTTAGGATCTTAGAAATCTCTTCATCAGCTGTTTTTTTTTTTTTTTGTATGGGCCCAGATTGTTGGTCTAGATTAATTTAAGTAACTAAATTTAGTCAAACAGTGCCATTCCTATCTATCTATCTATCTATCTATCTATCTATCTATCTATCTATCTATCTATCTATCTATCTATCTATCTATCTATCTATCTATTATATAGTGCTTTTCATATCTATCTATCTATCTATCTATCTATCTATCTATCTATCTATTATATAGTGCTTTTCATATCTATCTATCTATCTATCTATCTATCTATCTATCTATCTATCTATCTATCTATCTATCTATCTATCTATTATATAGTGCTTTTCATATCTATCTATCTATCTATCTATCTATCTATCTATCTATCTATCTATCTATCTATCTATTATATAGAGCCTTTCATCTATCTATCTATCTATCTATCTATCTATCTATCTATCTATCTATCTATCTATTATATAGAGCCTTTCATCTATCTATCTATCTATCTATCTATCTATCTATCTATCTATCTATCTATCTATCTATCTATCTATCTATCTATCTATCTATCTATCTATTATATAGTGCTTTTCATATCTATCTATCTATCTATCTATCTATCTATCTATTATATAGTGCTTTTCATATCTATCTATCTATCTATCTATCTATCTATTATATAGTGCTTTTCATATCTATCTATCTATCTATCTATCTATCTATCTATCTATTATATAGAGCCTTTCATCTATCTATCTATCTATCTATCTATCTATCTATCTATCTATTATATAGAGCCTTTCATCTATCTATCTATCTATCTATCTATCTATCTATCTATCTATCTATCTATCTATCTATCTATCTATCTATCTATCTATCTATCTATTATATAGTGCTTTTCATATCTATCTATCTATCTATCTATCTATCTATCTATCTATCTATCTATCTATCTATCTATCTATCTATCTATCTATCTATCTATCTATCTATCTATCTAAAGATTCTTTATTGCCTTCTTTTGTAAATAGCCAGGGTCTGATGGTATTTCCCCCTCTAGTGGAACTTTTGTGCTTGAGATTTCATTCTTTAATAACACTTTTTTGAGTTTCATATGGGCCTGGATATCATAACAGGGGTGACACGATAAAATAAAAGGCAATTTGCTGTTTAACAAATCCCTCATTTTTTTTACTCACTGACATACATTCACTCCAGATTTCTGTTTGAAAAGCTCTATGGCGTAATCGGCAGGATTCCTTAAAATTTTATTTAGGATCTTAGAAACCAACTTCTTTTGAAGATCTGTTCATCAGCTAGGTTTTATATGTCTTCACCTGGCCCAGATTGTTGGTCTAGACTAATTTAAGTAACTTTACATTTTAGCAAAACAGCAAATTCCATTGAGAATACCCCAGACTGTAAAAGAGAGTTTTGTCTGCCAAGAAAACATCATCAGTGTTTTCATTCAGCTCTTTCAGGAACACACCACTGTAATTTCTTTTGTGCTGCAGAAAATTAATGAATAGAACACTTCGGTAATGAGTTTGTGGTGCCCGTCCCACGTTAAGGTTACAAAGGCAACAAATTCTATACAAATTATTGCCTACAGGATTGCAGTAGACAGCTGATACAAGTCCTTTGTACACAAGGTGCCATGTCTCTAACTCCTGGGTAATTGAATTGTGTTTCCTGTAACCTTTTGTGAAATTGCAGCTGCATTTCATTTATCAGAAAAAAAAAACAACAAAGAAGACGAAGAATGCCACAAACAAGCACCCGTCGTGAAAGAGAAATACCTCGCTGTGAAGCTACTCGAATGAAAACGAGTTCCTGTGCACCTCCACTTTTGTACTTCCCTTTCTGAGTTTGTGGCTGAAGTTTGTCATACATCGAGTGGGACTTTGTGTCTGCCAGTCTTGCAGATTGGAATCGCTGACGGCCACCTGACACCCTGACATCTTTCTGCCAACGCACCAGAGCCTCTTACAGATAAAGTTTGGGTTGGCACCAAGACCCGCCGAGGCGAGATAAAGGAGGCACCTTGTAAGGGTTGTAATCTGTAAGTGACAATGATTACTTGAGATAGCCTCAGTAGACGGCATCACATTTTTGGACTTTTGTCAAAAGCTTATCTGGTATTAGCAGCAGATTATTCAAGCTCAACAGAAGGAACTAAAATGAAAGCAATCTGTCTGGATAACTGGCACCAAATGTTTAATTACAGCCATAATAATCTCCAGGACTCGCTGCTCAACAACTCCCTGTGTGCCAGGCTTTGGGCAGCTTGGGGCCATAAGCGGCAGACTTTAGAGAGGACGTGGAGTGTGGCCATCGAGCAGAAGGGTCAACGTGTGCCCCCTGTCCTCCTGCAAATAATAAAGCGATGTAAACTCTGAAACGAAATCCTAGAAAGATGGACCATCTATTATACGGTCGTGTGGAAAAAGTAAGTGCACCCCATGACACGTTTTTCTTGTTTTCTTAACTTATTTGGACGTGTCGGGGTTCAATCTTTATTAAACAGGATCTCACGATAAAGCTTGTAGCTGCGTTTTTCCAAAATTACCAAAGTTCAGCAGCTCTAGCATAAAAATGGGATTCAACAGAAGCCAGACGCGCTGAAATGATTCCACAAAGAAAAAAAGTTTTTGTTAAAATTCAAAGTAAAACAGTTCACACAAAAAAAAGAACATTAAAATAGCAAAAAAAAAAAAAAGAAGGATTCTGTTCATAGCTTAAATCGTTACAAATCACTTCGAAATGGTCAGAAAACTGTATCTCATTTATAAATTGAAAATGGGTCTCGTAAATCCCTGTGGGCGGCACGGTGGCGCAGTGGTAGCGCTGCTGCCTCGCAGTTAGGAGACCTGGGTTCAATTCCCGGCTCCTCCCTGCGTGGAGTTTGCATGTTCTCCCCGTGTCTGCGTGGGTTTCCTCCCACAGTCCAAAGACATGCAGGTTAGGTGGATTGGCGATCCTAAATTGGACCTAGTGTGTGCTTGGTGTGTGTGTGTGTGTCCTGCAGTGGGTTGGCACCCTGCCCGGGATTGGTTCCTGCCTTGTGCCCTGTGTTGGCTGGGATTGGCTCCAGCAGACCCCCGTGACCCTGGGTTTGGATTCAGTGGGTTGGAAAATGGATGGATGGATGGGTAAACCCCTGTGTACTGGAATCTGTTCTAAACAACTGACTCAATTAACACACTGTATCTTAGTTATAGCAAGAAAGTTGTATCTCATACTAACTTATAGGGGGGAAAGACTATACCATTGTCTAGATAGATAGATAGATAGATAGATAGATAGATACTTTATTAATCCCAATGGGAAATTCACATTCTTCAGCAGCAGCATACTGATACAATAAATAATATTAAATTAAAGAATGATAATAATGCAGGTGAAAAAAACAGACAATAACTTTGTATAATGTTAAATATTAACGTTTACCTCCCCTGGTGGAATTAAAGAGTCGCATAGTTTGGGGGAGGAACGATCTCCTCAATCTGTCTGTGGAGCAGGACAGTGACAGCAGTCTGTCGCTGAAGCTGCTCTTCTGTCTGGAGATGACATTATTTAGTGGATGCAGTGGATTCTCCATAATTGATAGGAGCCTGCTGAGCGCCCTTCGCTCTGCCACAGATGTTAAACTGTCCAGCTCCATGCCAACAATAGAGCCTGCCTTCCTCACCAGTTTGTCCAGGCGTGAGGTGTCTTTCCTCTTAATGCTGCCTCCCCAGCACACCACTGCGTAGAAGAGGGCGCTCGCCACAACTGTTTGATAGAACATCTGCAGCATCTTAAAAGGTGATGTCATGTAGGAAGCACTTCAAGTTTTATCTGTGGCCTCTCTACATGATAACCACCTTTACAATGTTAGGAAAACGTACAGGATTACATCACTTAGAGACTGGCACACAGATAATGGACAAACGATTACATTCCATATTTAGCTTCCGATCAGCACAATTTTTCAAAAATCTCCAAATCAGGAATTTTGTTAAACAAACTCTGCCCAATTTTCCTCACCTCCCACCTACCTTTATTCCAGAAGAGGTATTGCTCAGTCTCGAGGACTCAGACAGCATTTCTCATCCATCCATCCATCCATCCTCTTCCGCTTATCCGAGGTCGGGTCGCGGGGGCAGCAGCTTGAGCAGAGATGCCCAGATTTCCCTCTCCCCGGCCACTTCTTCTAGCTCTTCCAGGGGAATCCCAAGGCATTCCCAGGCCAGCCGGGAGACATAGTCCCTCCAGCGTGTCCTGGGTCTTCCCCGGGGTCTCCTCCCGGTTGGACGTGCCCGGAACACCTCACCAGGGAGGCGTCTAGGAGGCATCCTGATCAGATGCCCGAGCCACCTCATCTGACTCCTCTTGATGCGGAGGAGCAGCGGCTCCTCCTTTAACCGCCACCTTATCGTGGTGGAGGGGTTTGCGTGTCCCAATGGTCCTAGGAGCTCTGTTGTCCGGGGCTTTATGCCCCTGGTAGGGTCACCCAAGGCAAACTGGTCCTAGGTGAGGGATGAGACAAAGAGCGGTTCAAACCTCCTATGATGAATGAAAACTTTGGATGGCATTTTCCCTTGGCCGGACGCGGGTCACCGGGGCCCCCCTCTGGAGCCAGGCCTGGAGGTGGGGCTCGATGGCGAGCGCCTGGTGGCCGGGCCTGCACCCATGGGGCTTGGCCGGGCACAGCCCGAAGAGGCAACGTGGGTCCCCCTTCCCATGGGCTCACCACCTATGAGAGGGGCCAAGGAGGTCGGGTGCTGTGTGAGTTGGGTGGTGGCCGAAGGCAGGGACCTTGGCGGTCCGATCCTCGGCTACAGAAGCTGGCTCTTGGGACGTGGAATGTCACCTCTCAGCATTTCTGTAATATATAAAAACTTTTTACTGTCCCTCCCTTTCAAAGATCCCAGAGTGCTGTGGGAAAAGGATCGCTCACTCAACATCTCAGAAAAGGAGCGGAATGCAGAGAATTCACTTGCGCTCCATATACGCAAAGCATACGATTATCCATCCATCCATTCTCCAACCCGCTATATCCAAACACAGGGGTCACAAGGGTATGCTGGAGCCAATCCCAGTCAACACAGGGCGCAAGGCAGGAAATAAACCCCAGGCAGGGCGCCAGCACCAAGCACCCACTAGGGACAATTTAGGATCGCCAATCCACCTAACCTGCATGTCTTTGGACTGTGGGAGGAAACCCACGCAGACACGGGGAGAGCATGCAAACTCCACGCCTGGAGGACCCGGGAAGCGAATTCAGGTCTCCTTACTGCAAGGCAGCAGAGCTAGCACTGCGCCACGTGCCGCCCCATACAATTATTCAACTCAAAATTATATATCGAGCGCATCTGTCTCGCTTAAATTTGTCCAAAACATTTCCAGGGCGAGAGCCAACCTGTGAACATTGCAATCAAGTTCCAGCCTCAATGGGCCACGTGCAGCAAATTAACATCATTCTGGACCCAAATCTTTAAACGCCTATCAGACAGCCTTGGTGTCACAATCACTCATAACCCATGAACAGCTGTGTTTGGTGGACCCCCAGAGGGGCTTAAAGTGGAGAAGGACAAACAAACTGGAATGGCTTTTACTTCACTATTCCATTGGGTAGATGCTTTTGAGGTGTAGGAAGAGCTTCATTGGGAGGGAAAGACTCGGTCGCGCTTAACCATCCTTGGCCACGGCTCCTTTAATATCATCCTGAGAAGAAGGTGCGGGACCTTCTTGGGGTTCCATGAACGGGGTCACACTTCTTCTCTGCGGTTCTTCTGGAGATGGGAGAGAAGGGACAGTTAGCAACAGCGCCTTCTTTTGGTTGGAGGTGGCATTGCTTATCCTTACTTGAGCCCTAAAGGTGATCCCTAGATGCACATGCGTGATAGCTATAAAAAAAAAATCACTTTGCCAGATTTTGACGATCAAACCTACTGATGGACCAATGGTGAATGTGGAGCAGTGTCCACCCCATTGAGTTAAATTTTGTACCTGACTGTTGTGGACAGTAGGGGGACCTCCAGCTCCCCAAACCCAACACAACAGACACAGGATATAAGTTAAAAGCACAAAGAGTCTTTTTACTCTGTGGAAAACTCTTCACCACAGTGTTTCCCACAACCACAGCCACAAGTATATCAAGAGCACAGCATACAGTGACTCTTTCTTTCTTTCTTTCTTTCTTTCTTTCTTTCTTTCTTTCTTTCTTTCTTTCTTTCTTTCTTTCTTTCTTTCTTTCTTTCTTTCTTTCTGTCTCTTGGTCTTTGCCTCCTCTGCTCCTCCCAGTAAGCTTCATCCACCTTCTGGCTCATCTCTGTGAGTTTTAAGTTGGCCAACCCGGAAGTGCTTCTACTCTTCCGCCCAAGTGGTCTGTAAGCACTTCCGGGTAAGGCGGAAACCCCATGCCACGTGACTTCTCAGTCCTTGCAGTGCCCCCTGGTGGCACCCACGGTACCCAACTGGGCTGAGGTAAACTCCAAGTCCCATGATGCCCCTGTGGGAATCTGGAGCACCACTGCAACCCAGGGGTGCTGCCATCTAGCATTCTGGGGGAGGCAGTGCCCTAAAGAAGCTGCCTTTCCCCCATCTTTCCGTTTCTTGGGCATCCCAGCCAGGTGGGGCTGCCGGCCATCCCTTACACTGTATCCTAATATAATTTAGCTGGATTACATTTACCACCCGCAGTTAAAACGTAACTCCAGAGTCCACATCATCTCCATAAAGAGATCCAGTGGTCACCTTTCCCATGCTGAATTCAAATCGACTTTCCCTTCCATTTTGCTTGTATACAGATAGAAATCGCATTTGCATTTGTACTTGTGTTAAATGTGGTTGTTGTCCATTTCTATCACCTCCAAATGTAGTCTGAGTGACCCCAAGTGAACACAAGTGCACTTACACTGGGATTTTAATATGGTCAGGTGTTATCCAATCACAATAAGACCACCAAAAATGTTCAGGATTGCCAGGGCACAACGGCGACTGAGACAACATGCACAGAACCCCTTGGTGACTGTCACAGCCCGCCGCTTGGCATTTTCTCAGCTGCCATGTTCTCTGGATGCTCCCAAGAATACAAGGCTGACCCTTTTTCAGAGTAAGACTTCATCTTTCTGACTGATGTGATTTATAGCCCTGAGGAGCAGACGGCCAGACCTTCTCGTTTGTTCTCCATGCGACTCAAGGACCTTTCTTAACAAGACGGGCAGTTCATTCACCCACTGAGGCAAATGCTGATGAAACACTAATTGAATTCTCAAGCAGCTTAATTCTGCACTCGCTCAGCTTGTGAGTTAAGGATGGCTGCTGGTGCAATTTAAGTTAATGCTGCTGGTGTTTTGAGCTGGGGCCTTCAGTTAAATCATCATGACGGAGACTCTCATTGATGTGAGATTACTTACCGTTTGGTTTATTTTTCCTCTGATACAAAAGTGCAGGCTTTGGCCATCTTTCTCAGAGGCAGCAGTATTAGAGTTTGAGTTTATTTATTGTCATTATAGTTTGGGACAGTGAAAATCTGATGACAACTTTCCTTGTGCAGCAAAGAAAAAGTACAAGTGGAACACAACATGACGCCAAACATTCAGCAATGTGATACGTGAGATATGTGAGATCTTCTTCTTATTATTATTATTCATTGTCTTTCGGCTGCTCCCGTTAGGGGTCACCACAGCCGATCATCTGTTTCCATCTCTTCCTGTCCTCTGCCTCTTGCTCTGTTACACCCATCACCTGCATGTCCCCTCTCATCACATCCATTAATGTCCCCTTAGACCTTCCTCTCTTCCAGTTGCCTAGCTGCTCTATCCTTCTCCCAATATACCCAGCACATGTTCCAATCAACACAATCTCGCCTCTCTGGCTTTGTCTCCAACCTGAACTCAACTGGTGGAGACAGCCGCGGTCCTTTCACTACTGACCCCCGTCTTGGAGGCCTCCATCAGCGTTTGCCAGACTGCTCGGGGTTGGTTGTCCTCTCGTCATCCTTCACTCCCACAAAGTCATCCTTCGGATCCCTGGAGAGGACGCCACCTCAATCGCACCTATTGCTCAGCACAATCAGTGGGTACGATCCATCCCTAGAGCTCTGATCCCTTGCTCCGTCGCGGGACCCCCTAACCGCACTGCCTTCTCTCTCTCTCTCGCCGGTTGGCTCGTCTTCTTTCATTGCCCCAATGCTGCACTCTTGTTCTGCAAGCCTCTCTTTTGTTTTTCTTCTCTAGTTTCTCTTTCGTTGTTATTTTTCTCTCCCTCTCATTCTGTGACGGCCCGTACTTGTCTCAATCACCTACCACAGGAAACCGATGAAGCAACTGAGAAAGATCGCACTCATACATGCAGGTGTGACTCACCCCAATTACCTCATCAACTCCCCACAGTTGTGCGAGCTCGCCAACGGTGACTGACACGGTCAATGAATTATTTAAAAACCTGGCCATTCTTTCAGATCCACACTCGCTATTTCAGGAGGCTCCTGTCAGACCTGGAAGTGCTTCTGTCAGGTTATGCCCCATACTCCGGGGTCTGACATAAAAGTGGGCCGTCCAGCCTCCTCCGGGGAGTCAGAGTCTGGAGGCCGAAGGCAAAGCTCACCTGGAGGAGGAAGAGGAGGCGTAATTTATTGAAAGGCTGTGGATTGGTTATAAAAGAAGGTATTTTTGTGCAATCAAAACCTTTATTTGACACGTGGGGTTAGGTGGATTGGCGATTCTAAATTGGCCGTAGTGTGTGCTTGGTGTGTGGGTGTGTTTGTGTGTGTCCTGTGGTGGGTTGACACCCTGCCCAGGATTGTTTCCTGCCTTGTGCCCTGTGTTGGCTGGGATTGGCTCCAGCAGACCCACGTGACCCTGTGTTCGGATTCAGCGGGTTGGAAAATGGATGGATGGATGGACTATTTAGTGTGGTGTGTCTGGGGGTTTTAGGCGCCCCCTGTCTTTTACAAGAGTCATCTGAGTCATCAATGTCGAGAAATGCTACATTTTATTCCAGATGACCAGTTGTCCTCATTTCAATACGTGATTCCTATATCTTTTTCCTGCTTGTGGGGTCTCCTGTTGGTGCTGGTCAATAAATAAATTACAGACTTTCCGTTATGGGTGGGTGAGTGAAGGGGTTATTGTTCTTTCACATTAATATGTGTCTTATACATTTCTTTGATTAATTCTCATTCCTATTGTTGACTTTACATTAAAAAAAATAATCGAATGACAAGCCGTTTATGTAATTCCATAACGGCACCTTCACCGAGTCGTTTTAAAAGAATCAGATCACTCCTAGTCAATGAATTTCTTCCCACATTGGGAAGAAATTTCCTCAGACGCCATTTCCCATAAATATAATCTGACATCTCCAGTAGCCTGAGGACGGTGACTGCATGGCCACATCCGCTCCTGATTGACCTGTCAACGGAGAGCAGAGAACCTGTCCTGCTGAGACAGACCGCCCAACTCCATGACAAACCGAGATCACAAGATGGAATTTCAATCAACTGTCCACGGGGTAGTAAACAGACGAGTTGTTCTCCGGCTCGTTCTTGCTTCAAACGTCGGACACGTCGCCTTATGCTCTTCCAAGTTTTCTTATCCGGATGGAGAAGGTTCTTTTGTTTTTTTTTTCAAATTTCAATTTTCCTTAATCTTATCAAATGTCTAGCACAGTTCCTGCAGGCTCGATGGCTCTCCGTTTCCTACAGCAGAGCGCTTAATGAGGAGCAGTCGTGCTCAGTTTGGCTTGCCAGGCCCCAAAACTGTCATCTGGCAGAGCTTCTTCTGCGTCCCCCCCTCAGGCTGCAAGGAGGCAGTGTGACAGGTAGTCGGATGACACAGATAAATGTCAACGTGGGATTTCGCTGACTGCCTCTGCTCCCCAAAGGCTCCGAATCTCTTGGGCTTTTTCAGATCACTGGCCATTTCTATTCCTGTGCTCAGTTTTCTTCTCTTTTCTCAAGTTCAGTTTGGGGACACCAAGTGGACTGTTGTGTGACAACAGCAGTGGAGATGTGGGAGTTGAGCAATCGGGGAGCAGTTTCGTGAAGCGCTTGATTGTCTTACACTACAATCACTAATTCCCACCATTCCTAATATTCAACATATGGAACACAACCTGGCATTGGGACCTTTCAAGAATGTGTGTTTCAATAAAATATTTGCATCCATTAATTTAGAAAAGGGTTAGAATGAAAAACCTGCAGCCACTGCGGCCCTCTGGGACCGGAGCTGGGGACCCCCTGATTTAGAAACATCTCAAAGAGAATTAAAGTAAACAGAAGGCACCCGACCACAATCAGGAGTGCCACAGCAAAGGGTCTGAACACTTCTAGATAGATAGATAGATAGATAGATAGATAGATAGATAGATAGATAGATAGATAGATAGATAGATAGATAGATAGATAGATAGATAGATAGATAGATAGATAGATAGATGTGAAAGGCACTATATAATAGATAGACAGATAGATAGATAGATAGATAGATAGATAGATAGATAGATAGATAGATAGATAGATAGATAGATAGATAGATAGATAGATAGATAGACGTGCATGAATGGAGATCATTAAAATTATTGTCAAGTTTTTGTACAATAGTAATTAATTGTTATTTGTGATATACTCTAAAAAAACTCTTAATTAACATATTATGAAATCAAACTAACATATTAAATCAAATTAGGAATACTCTAGAGAAAGAAACAATTAAATCACAAGTTAAAAATTAATTAAGAACAAACCAATTAAACAGAAAACAATTACAAAAAGAAAACAAGAATAAGATCATTAATGAACATACAAAAAAATTAATTAGCAATTCTACAAAATACTAAAAAATGAAATAATAAACCATCAAAAATAAGAAATAGGAACCAAACATGGCTGAGAGAAAATGAACAAAACTGATTCTGTCTCCACCAGACAGTAAAAGATTTTAGGAGAAGGACCGGCAGAAGAAACGTTAAGCAGAAATCAAGTCAGGCTTTCGACAGAACCCAAGGGTAAGACTGCAGTCCACGTCAAAAAGTCAGAAAATAAGACCGTCAAGTCTTCCGTTGACAGAAAAGGCGAAAGTGAACTTTTATACAGTCGCTTCAATGATGTCACACTAAAAAACAGATTGCCAGAATATACTGAGCTGTATCCAGTTACAAATAAAATGAAATATACACTCTAACCTTTATACGATCGCGACAGTGACGTCACACTGAAAAACGATTGCTGGAACACACAGTTTGTGTCCAATCTCAGAAAAAGCGAAAGTGAACGTTATAACCTCTATATGGTCGCATCAATGATGTCACACTAAAAAACAGATTGCTGGAATATACTGAGTTGTATCCAGTGTAATAAGTGTAGAAGTTTAATATGTCACTGTGCTCTGCTCAAGTATATTTTATAAAACTGCCTTTTTCTACTCACAGAGCCAGATTTAGCACAGGGGTTCACCATATAAGAACTGCTAGGCAAGCATTTTAAGAGAAGATGAGTTAGGGACAACTGGGAGACAGGCAGTCAGACTGAGGACCATTGTATACTATATTTCTGTGTGTCAAAGTCAGCATGAAACTGTATCCTGTTTGCCTTCTTTGGAATGGCGTGATTCACCTAAGTGGGGGTCCTGCACATGAAGAAGAGTATAAAGCCTTGGAACATTGCCCAGCACACCTTTGAAGCCGACAGACGGATGAGAGACAACGTCATCCGATCTGGAAAATCCTTCCAACGCAGCGACGAAAATGGCAGACTCTACATATCGGGCCCCCACTCCTGAACTGGGTTCTTGCCATTGGCTTCTTCGTCTGTTATGCAGCGTAAGCCGTCATTAAACAAAGCGAAGTTATTTCTCCTATGTGATTTCTTACTGCCGTATCACTAAGGGACGGGTATCGCCTTTTTATATTATATCTATTGTCACAGGAGGTGAGGGGCCAGACCCAGCCGGGATGCCTGGAAGGACGGGAAGGCAGTCAGTACGTCCTCCCGGGCCACAAGGGGGCAACCACCCTGGATAAGCAGGGGACCACAGGGATGGAGCAAGGAGGCACAAACCCGTGGGGGCCTGTGACTACCGCCAGGGGGTGCCCCAAGTCTCCTAAAGCCCAGAAGCTCTGCACTTCCGCCACACCTGGGAAGGTGGGGGAAGATCCTTTCAGCGACACCCGGAGTGCTTCCGGGTGCTCATGCAGCACTTCCGCCACACCAGGAAATGCTGCCGGAAGAACGTCATCAAGAACCTGGAGTACATCTGGGTGAATATAAAAGGGGCCGCCTTCCTACAGTCGGGAGCTGGAGCAGAACAAAGCTCCAGTGGCAGGAGAGAGAAAGGCAGCCTGAAGAGGGCATTGGGAGAGGCCCGTGTTGGTAGTGATTGGTGCGGGAGCACTGTGTGTTGGGAGGACTTTATTACTTTAATAAATGTGTGTTTTTGTAAAGTGCTGGTGTTTGTCTGATGGTGTTCGGACCCGTGCTCACACTAAATAGATTTGGGTTATGTAACACGCTGCAAGTACAAATGAACTCATTCCCAGGGAGCTAACGCCCCCTGCTGGATACATCTAGTTACTAAAAAAAAATGAAATGAACTCTCTAAGCTTTATACGATTGCGATAGTGACGTCACACTGAAAAACGATTGCTGGAATATACAGTCTGTATCCAATCTCGGATAAAGCGAAAGTGAATGTGAATTTCCCCTTGGGATTAATAAAGTATCTATCTATCTATCTATCTATCTATCTATCTATCTATCTATCTATCTATCTATCTATCTATCTATCTGAACTTTGTAACCTTTATACAATTGTGTCAATGACGTCACACTATAAAAAAAAGATCATCAGAATATACTGATCTTGGATAAAGTGAAAGTGAACTTTCTGACCTTTATACAGTCATCACTCACTACACTGACCCGAGGAATTCTGGGAGACAGCATCATGACGACTACCAACACAAATGACAGAAAATGACGGCGCCCGCCAGAAAATGAAAATCCTGTTGTGGCCTGACAATCAAAATTTCCAACTCTTCCAGGCCACTTTAAAACAAAAAAAAGAAGTGTCAGAAATGGATTTCTTTGGATCTAAAATCGTGTGAAAAGATGTGTAGATGACCATAAACACTTCAAAGGGATGTACAATGAAATAATTGTACAGGAGATCTAAAATTTGAAAACTAAACGTGAAGGACTGAAGAGTTCAGAAGATGTGATGATCTTTTTACTTCCCAGGTGCCTTTAAAGGCTGGGGGGGGGGAGTGGGGGTGGCTCCTTAGCAGTGAGGTAATGGTGGCCCCGCCTCTTAGGGGGGTCCACCCACAAAACACAAAGAATATCGGAGCATAAGATTGCACACATAGAAATGAAATAAGTGACAAGTAATTAGATAAATAATATAAACAAATAACTGTAATAATATTAACAATAGTAAATAATAAAACAAAAATGAGCAGAAGACATAAAAAAATAAATTTAAAAATAAGCCGGGGAGTAACCCTGACTTACACTTGACACGTCCAATTCCTGCCACTTGCCCAGTGTCACCTTTGACCCATAAATGAATAAGTTGGTTGGAAAATTAATGAACGGATGGATGGATGGATGGATCTTTCCAAACCTTGGTGCCCAAAAGTGATGACATGTCACATGTTGATTAGCACATGCAAGTGAAACTTTCACTGTTTTCTGTGTATGTGACAATGAGGACCCTGGAAACCCAATCATCTTCACACTCTATGTACCTGTGGGCTCTACAGCCCCCTGGTGGCTTCATTCTGCCCACACAGGCCAATGGGCACTTCTGTCTCTCACTTTATCCCGGGCCAGGAACTTTCCCTGTTCCTCTCCTCTTCATTTGTCAAATAGCCCATTTGTCCATCCACCTATTTCTTCATCCATGCCATCTTCCCATTAGGCTGTATGCCCAACAATCCATCCATGCATTTGTCTCTTTGACCATTCTGATAGTGATTCACATATGTGTTCCTCTTTGGTTCTAGCCATTTATCTATCTCCCCATCATTTAATGTGTTAATCCATCTATTTGTTCATCCACTCATTTGTCTATCCATCCTTCTTTTGATCCAGGCCTTTGTCTTTTGCTGCATCTATTTACATAGCTGCCCACCTGTATGTCAATTCATCCAACCATCCATCCATTCCATCCATACAAACCTTCTATCTGGCGTTTTGTCCATCCATCTGTCCACTTACACATCCATTCATTCATTCATTTGTCCATCAATCCATCATACTATCTAGCCATCTCTCCCTCTCTCTCTCTCTCTTTATCCCGGGCCAGGAATGAGCTCTCCTGCCCCCTGGTGGCTTCATTCTGTCCACAGAGGCCAATGGGCACTTCTGTCTCTCTCTTTATCCCGGGCCAGGAATGAGCTCTATTACCCTCTGGTGGCTTCACTCTGCCCACACAGGCCAATGGGCACTTCTGTCTCTCTCTTTATCCTGGGCCAGGAATGAGCTCTACTGCCCCCTGGCGGCTTCATTCTGCCCACATAGGCCAATGGGCACTTCTGTCTGTTTCTTTATCCCTGGCCAGGAATGAGATCTACTGCCCTCTGGTGGCTTCATTCTGCCCACATAGGCCAATGGACACTTCTGTCTGTTTCTTTATCCTGGGCCAGGAATGAGCTCTACTGCCCTCTGGTGGCTTCATTCTGCCCACACAGGCCAATGGGCACTCCTGTCTCTCTCTTTATCCACAACCAGGAATGAGCTCTACTGCCCCCTGGTGGCTTCATTCTGCCCACACAGGCCAATGGGCACTCCTGTCTCTCTCTTTATCCACAACCAGGAATGAGCTCTACTGCCCTCTGGTGGCTTCATTCTGCCCACACAGGCCAATGGGCACTTCTGTCTCTCTCTTTATCTCCAGCCAGGAATGAGCTCTACTGCCCTCTGGTGGCTTCATTCTGCCCACACAGGCCAATGGGCACTTCTGTCTCTCTCTTCATCTCCAGCCAGGAATGAGCTCTACTGCCCCCTGGTGGCTTCATTCTGCCCACACAGGCCAATGGGCACTTCTGTCTATCTCTTTATCCCGGGCCAGGAATGAGCTCTACTGCCCTCTGGTGGCTTCATTCTGCCCACACAGGCCAATGGGCACTTCTGTCTCTCTCTTTATCTCCAGCCAGGAATGAGCTCTACTGCCCCCTGGTGGCTTCATTCTGCCCACACAGGCCAATGGGCACTTCTGTCTATCTCTTTATCCCGGGCCAGGAATGAGCTCTACTGCCCTCTGGTGGCTTCATTCTGCCCACACAGGCCAATGGGCACTTCTGTCTCTCTCTTTATTCTGGGCCAGGAATGAGCTTTAGATAGATAGATAGATAGATAGATAGATAGATAGATAGATAGATAGATAGATAGATAGATAGATAGATAGATAGATAGATAGATAGATAGATAGATAGATAGATAGATAGATAGATAGATAGATTCGTTATCTATCTATCTATCTAAAGCTCATTCCTGGCCCAGAATAAAGAGAGAGACAGAAGTGCCCATTGGCCTGTGTGCCCCCTGGTGGCTTAATTCTGCCCACACAGGCCAATGGGCACTTCTGTGTCTCTCTTTATCCTGGGCCAGGAATGAGCTCCTCTGCCCTCTGGTGGCTTCATTCTGCCCACACAGGCCAATGGGCACTTCTGTCTCTCTCTTTATCCCGGGCCAGGATCTTTCCCAGTTCCTCTGCATTAAGCCTGTCCCACATTGGAAGCCCACCTCAATAGAAGCTCAGCACTAGAAGACCAGAGACTGACCTTCTGCTGATTCTGAGCCAAGCTGAGATGACTTCACAATGTCATACAAATATCCTCAACATCAGGGGCAGATGGGCAGACATTAAACTTTGGACGGGCATAAGGGTCCAGTAGCCCAGACTTCAGATTTCCATTTTAAATGACCTCCACCCCAGCCCAGGTCAGCTCACTGATCTTAAATGGCCCCCAGTTACACCTGACCGGGGCACTCGGCTGGCACAAAGAGATGAAGCCCATCATAGTGCAGAGAGGCTAAGGACGGGGGGGACAGCATGGCGACGCCAGTGCCTAGTGCCCGCTGTGAGCACGAGTGCAGCAGCAGTGCAAACACACAGGAGGTGGTCTTCCGTTGAGGAAAAAAAAAACATCTTTGCAGCTTGTTAACACACTATGAGGCGTCGCTGCTAAATTTAACATGTCGGCAGCACTACGTGCAAAAGGCAAAAGTTGTAAATGAATGCCTGCTATTCTCGTTAATGAATCAGACGAGTGGTGCTGTTTTGACACATTCCTTTATTTATTTATTGCAGGACCAGGGGGGCTGCTGTAAGCATTAAAAGTGACCAATGGCAGCAGCCTTGTGTGACACGAAATGTGCAAAAATGAGCAAAGTCGGACTGCTTTGGTTTTTCTTTTCAAAAGGCCTGACTTGCAGACGCAGAAGAGTTTTGAAACAAATCCAAACGTAAAGATGGCGGCTGTGGAGGGGGGGGGGAATCTGGTGGGCCGACAGTAGGGTCACCCCGTCTGTCACAGGAGATCAAGTCGTGATGAAAAACAAAAAGTGCATTTGAGTCTGAAGAGCCCGACGTCCATCCATCTCTGCTTCCAGCCATTCACCGCTCCGCTCTCCCATTTACTCTTTCATTTGTCCTTCTCTCCATTTTGCCCACCCGCCCGCCTGCCAGGTGTCTATACCTATCCATCAATCTTTTCATTTTTTTATTAATTCATCCACCTATTTGTCCATCCATCAATCCCTCTATTTATTCTTTCATTCATTCATAAATCCTTCCCTCATAATATTTGTCTTTACATCCATCTGATCCTTCATGCCGCACATCCATCTGTTTAGCCACTCATACATCCCTCCAGGCAACCATTTATCTGTTCATCCATTTATCCGAACATCTTTTCGTCTACCCCTTCACCCAACTATGTGTCCATCCATCCATTGGTTCATATGTTTGTTTCTCTTTCCTCCTGGCCATTTGTCCATCCCTCCAACCTTCCATTTATCCAGCCAGGAATTTCTCTTTCTCTACATCCATTTACACATCTGTCCACCTGTTTGTCCATACATCCATTCCATCCATGCAAACCTTTCAACCAGCTGTTTGTCTGCCCCGTGTCCATTTCTTCTTCCATTCACCAATCCCTCTTTCCAATTATCCTTCACTCATTTCTCCATGAATCCATCCTATCTATTCATTCATCAAATAGCCAATCTGTCCATCCACCTATTTCTTCATCTGTGCCATCTTCCCATTAGGCTCTCCATCCATTTGTTTCTCCATTTATTTCTTTGACTAATGAGATTTTGATTCACTTATTTGTTCCTCTTTGCTTCTAGCCATGTATCTATCCATCCACATCTGTTTACGTATCTCTCCATTTATTTGTCCATTCATCCATCCATCCATTCCACCTATACAAACCTTCAATCTGGAGTTTTGTCCAATCATCTGTCCATTTACTCACCCATTCATTCATCTGTCCATCAATCCATCCTACCATCCATCCATCCATTTATCTATTCATTCATCCATCAAATTGCCCATCTTTCCATCCCTGGTTTCATGCAAGCTTCCAATTAAACTGTCCATTCATCCATTCCATCCATACAAACCTTCCATCTGGCATTTTGTCCAACCATCTGTCCATTTACTCATTCATTCATTCATTCATTTGTCCATCAATCCATCCTACCATCCATCCATCTGCTTATCTATTCATCCATCAAATAGCCCATCTTTCCATCCCTGGTTCCATGCAAGCTTCCAATTAAGCTGTTTGTCCATCCATCCCATTCCATCCCTACAAACTTCCATCCTGTGTTTTGTCCATTCATCTGTCCATTTACTCATCCATTCATTCATCTGTCCATCAATCCAAGCTACCATCCATCTGTTTATCTATTCATTCATTAAATAGCCCATCTTTCCATCCCTGTTTCCATGCAAGCTTCCAATTAAACTGTTTGTCCATTCATCCATTCCATCCATACAAACCTTCCATCTGGCATTTTGTCCAACCATCTGTCCATTTACTCATCCATTCATTTATCTGTCCATCAATCCATCCTACCATCCTTCCATCCATTTATGTATTCATTCATCCATCAAATAGCCCATCTTTCCATCCTTGGTTCCATGCAAGCTTCCAATTAAGCTGTTTGTCCATCCATCCATCCATCCATCCCATTCCATCCATAAAAACTTCCATCCTGTGTTTTGTCCATTCATCTGTCCATTTACTCATCCATTCATTCATCTCTCCATCAATTCCAGCTACCATCCATCCATTTATCTATTCATTCATCCATCAAATTGCCCATCTTTCCATCCCTGTTTCCATGCAAGCTTCCAATTAACCTGTTTGTCCATCCATCCATTCCATCCATACAAACCTTCCATCCGGCGTTTTGTCCAACCATCTCTCCATTTACTCATCTGTTCATTCATTCATTTGTCCATCAATCCATCCTACCATCCATCCATCTGCTTATCTATTCAATTATCAAATAGCCCATCTTTCCATCCCTGTTTCCATGCACGCTTCCAATTAAGCTGTTTGTCCCTCCATCCATCCATGCATTTCTCCATTTTTCCATTTGTTAATTCATTCATCCATCAGTTCATCAGTTTGTCCCTTCGCCCACCATCTTTAGTCACTTTTATGGTTTATAGTCTCAAGCTGCATTGCAGTGCCCAACCTAAAGGGTCTCGGCTCACGTCACACACTCACACGGCGGCAGTTAAACAGACCCCAGTTCATTGGCTTCTGTTTATGTCTCATGACTGAGGGTGGACACACACCAGCACTACACCAAAAGAAACCGACATTGGGCACAACTGGATGGAGCGCTTAGAGCTAACCATGGCATTGCGGCGTTGCCCAGCTGGCAGTTCTACGGCTGAACAATTAGATGTAGCCAGCAAGTGGGCAGGCCTCATTTGACTTGAGGTGACCACGTGGTGCCTCATCACCTGATAGTGGAAGGAAGTCAGGATTTAATCAAAACGTAATTAGCGTCTCATCAGAGCATCTGTGCTCAGCAGAGTTTCCATCAGGTGCAGAGGAGACCAATAGGTGCTACCTCTGAAGGTGTGATGGCACGACATGACAGGATGGGCTGAGCACAAAAAGCCAGGCGTCAAGGATTAACAAATGTGACGCCCCCACCAGGGGCCAACTCTTCTTTTATTACACGGTCTCATAATTAAAAGCAACAGGCCCATCTGCCCTGTCATTCATAGTCACCTAAAACAATGACTTTTTCAGACTGAAGGGGATGATGGGGCCAGTGTCCCCAAAAGCGAGGCTTTTCATTTTAGAACATCGATGACCCACCCAGAATGAGACTCCATTATGCAGAATTGTGATGGTGTCATGTTTTTAAACTGTGTGTTCCGTCAACCGGCCAGGGCTCACATTCTACAGAACCTGTAAGACGACTGTGCATGATGTTCATCCATTCAGCCATTAACTCACTAAAGCTCATGGTGGCTCAGAGCCCAACCCGTCAATCAATCCTGAATGGGTTGCCCATCTCTAACGTAATGTCACATAAGAATGTCACATTAGGTGACTGTTTCATAGGAGTGCAGTGCACCACCGACGGTCTCTTTTAGATTGTGTAAATGAAGACTACAACTGAAAATCGCTGGAAGTGTCATGCAGTGTGACATGGGTCTGTCACATTAGGTGACTGCTTCATGGGAGTGCATGACAAAGATTAATGTAAAGGAAGACAACAAGTGAAAAGTGTCAGGAAAAGTCACACAATGTGACGTGAGTCTGTCAAATTAGGTGACAGATGACATGGGAGTGCACCACCGAGTGCCACCCGACTCACAAAGATAATGTAAATGAAGACAAGTGAAAAGCACCAGAAAAGTCACACAATGTGACTTGAGTGTGTCAAATTAGGTGACAGATGACGCGGGAGTGCAACGCTGAATGCCTCCAACTTGCTAAGATTATATAAATGAAAGCGACAACCGAAAAACCCTGGAAAAGTCACACAATGTGACATGGGTCTGTCACATTAGGCGACTGCTTCATGGGAGTGCACCACTGAGTGCCACCCGACTCACAAAGATAATGTAAATGAAGACAAGTGAAAAGCACCAGAAAAATCACACAATGTGATGTGAGTGTGTCAAATTAGGTGACAGATGACGCGGGAGTGCAACGCTGAATGCCTCCAACTCGCTAAGATTGTATAAATGAAAGCTATGACCGAACAACACTGGAAAAGTCACACAATGTGACATGGGTCTGTCACATTAGTCGACCGCTTCATGGAAGTGCATGACAAAGATTAATGTAAAGGAGGCCAACAAGTGAAAAGCGCCGGAAAAGTCACACAAAGTGACATAGGTCTGTCACATTAGGCGACTGCTTCATGGGAGTGCATGACAAAGATTAATGTAAAGGAAGACAACAAGTGAAAAGTGTCAGGAAAAGTCACACAATGTGATGTGAGTCTGTCAAATTAGGTGACAGATGACATGGGAGTGCACCGCTGACTACCTCCAATTCGCTAAGATTATATAAATGAAAGCTACGACCGAAACAACACTGGAAAAGTCACACAAAGTGACATGGGTCTGTCACATTAGGTGACTGCTTCATGGGAGTGCACCACCGAGTGCCACCTGACTCACAAAGATTATGTAAATGAAGACAAGTGAAAAGCACCAGAAAAGTCACACAATGTGACCTGAGTGTGTCAAATTAGGTGACAGATGATGCGGGAGTGCAACGCTGAATGCCTCCAACTCGCTAAGATTATATAAATGAAAGCGACGACCAAAAAACGCTGGAAAAGTCACACAATGTGACATGAGCATGTCACATTAGGCGACTGCTTCATGGGAGTGCACCACTGAGTGCCACTGACTCGTCAAGATTATGTAAATGAAGACTACTGTACAACTGGAAGTGTCATGCAGTGTGACATGGGTCTGTCACATTAGGCAACTGTTTCATGGGAGTACATGACAAAGATTAATGTAAAGGAGGCCAACAAGTGAAAAGCGCTGGAAAAGTCACACAAAGTCACATGAGCATGTCAAATTAGGTGACAGATGATGCGGGAGTGCAATGCTGACTGCCTTCAACTCATTAAGATTATATAAATGAAACCTGCAACCAAAAATGCTGGAGAAGTCACACAATGTGACGCGGGTCTGCCACATTAGGCGACTGTTTCATGGGAGTGCACCACCGAGTGCTCCCGACTCACTAAGGTTATTTAAGTGAAGGCCACCCTGGAGAAGTCACATGATGTGACATGGTCTTAAACCGTGTCACGGGGGCCCCTTTGCTTCAGGGCACCTCTGTTCACCCTTCACCGTGACCCAGAATCAATGCAGCCATGTTGCCACCCTAACTCTGAGGCTTACCTGACTGAAGCTCTCTGGAACAGAAATGCAGAGCAGCGAGACGAGTTCTGCCTTTGACACACACACACACACACACACACACACACACACACACACACGACGTGCTGTTAATGAAGCAGAACATTTTAAAAGCCAAATGAAGGAGCTTTAACAGATTTAGCAATCCGCTTAAATACAAAACCTGCCCTGGGGCTTAAAATGGGGAGAAAGCGCAGAACGGGGAGAATTGTGTAGTTAGAAGCCTTGTCGATAATTAAATAAAAGAAAGCGTTAATGATTTGCGATTTTAAATAAAATCTGACCACAATGTAAATTTGAGGCCTGAACAAAGAGCGCAATCAATGAAGGCCAAATATACTCAGGCACCTACCAACCGAGACAGCGAGACAGAGAGACGGAGGCCGATAAGCCGGAATACACAACTGCTGGCCCTTTTGCAGATTAACTTATTCTTTAATTAAATGCGGACGCCATCACTTGCATTTAATCATTGCAGCTTAAGCTTGAAATCAAAGTATAGATCACAACGCCAGTTTGGATTTTTGTTTCTGCTCCAGGAACGCAGCTGACGGGCACGTAAATCAGGAGGAGTGGAGACAAAGAAAAGTTAATTAGAAGAGAGCGGGGCTGGACAGACAGATGGTCACACGGAATGGCACCTTCCCAGTGCTGCCATCAGATCAGGCATTCACATAACCCTCCTCCTGGGCACTTCCTGTATTGGATCGTGTGGCTCCTGCCACCTGCACCTCATCCGCGTGCCAAGGGCTTTGGAGTCAGAGTAGTAGAACGCAATTTGATTGGGCTGGCAGGCCTTCCTCCCATTGTCTGTCTATTAGACGGGCACCCACCGACCTGCATGGGGGGCATATTGGAGTCCCTTCTGCACCAGCTTATTAAAAAAAAAAAAAGGTGTTACTTATCAAAACACATGCTGGGATTGGCACTGCCACCTGGAAACTTAAGTCAATAAGCAGAAGCGCACTGATGGCATCTTCAAGATGGTTTTCTAGTTGTACCACAGAAAGAGCAGATTGCCATCTTTAATTAGGCGCGCCATGGCTCCAGGCTCCATCCTGCTGGAATGCCTGTCAGGTACACTTCTCCATAGGGACCAGTTAGGCCAGACCAGGGAAACAGGAGAGAAGCCATGCCGACCCATCTCAGCATCTACAGGCAAGGTAGGCCATTCACGTCTGTTTGCTTAGCAGACACTTTCATCCAAAGCAACTTACAAAGGAGGTCAACATAGTCAAGTAAAGATGAGTCTGGGTGGACTGTTTAAGAACAAGTGCCACAGGACTACATTGACCAGTGGAGAGCTCAGACCAACTTACATCCATCCATCCATTATCCAACCTGCTGAATCCTAACTACAGGGTCACGGGGGTCTGCTGGAGCCAATCCCAGCCAACACAGGGTGCAAGGCAGGAAACAAACTTCGCAGGGCACACACACCCACACACCAAGCACACACTAGGGACAATTTCAGATCGCCAATGCACCTAACCTGCATGTCTTTGGGAGGAAACCCATGTAGACACGGGGAGAACATCCAAACTCCACGCAGGGAGGACCCGGGAAGCAAACCCGGGTCTCCTAACTGCGAGGCAGCAGCGCTACCGTGCTACCCGACCAACTTACAATTAACAGATTACACGATAGTCGCTTCGTAAACACTCGGAGGGAGTTGGAGGTGGGCAGTTCATTCCGCCAACTTGGAGCGACACATGAAGAGAGTCTGGATTGAGATCTGATGCCTCCAGACGCTGAGTGGACGAGCCGAGGAGCCGAGGCCCTCACAAGTGTCTCCGTATATATTGACCCCCGTTGAGTAGTGACACACGCTGCTACAAGGAGTGACATGGAGCTGGAATCTGCAGTAATCATAAGGCAGGGATTTCAAATATTTGCTCAGAAATTCTGGCTAAATTTGGAAGGATATGTTTTCCTAATGTTTTGCCAGAATGCCATTTTGCTTTCCCTATTGCTGTTTTGTATTTGTCTTCTGCTTGACAACATTTCCCAGAATGCACTGCAACGAGCTCATTTGAGGCGTAACCTGAGCAGCAGTTCACCATTGATGCATGGCAGTTCTGGGGTATTCTAGGGTGACCGATAAACCCTTGTTTTGCTGCGACAAGAAATAGTCATTTTCCCACTTAGAACATAAGAACCTAAGAGATCTGTCAAACGAGAGGAGACCATTCAGTCCATCAGGCCCGTCTGTTCAGCTAATAGCTAATATCTCATCCACGTTCTTCTTGAAGGTTCCCAAGGTTTCTGCTTCAACTCCATGCCTCAGTAGGTTTGTTCCAGAATCCCACAAAGAAGGGCTTCCTGGCTCCCGTCCCCTTCATTTCCACTGATGTCCTCGAGTATGTCATTCGCCGTTAACTTGAAAGACTTCCTTTCTTCAATGCCTTTGAGGATTTGGAAAGCCTGGATGAGGTCCCCACAATGTCTTCTCTCCTTGAGACTAAACAGGTTTAATCCTCAGAGTCTGTCACAGAAAGACTCGTCCTCAAGTCCCATGATGCACTCCTCTGCACAGCTTCAAGTGCTGCTATGTCTTTCTTGTACTGTGGTAACCGGAACTGCACACAGATGTGGTCTCACTGTGGTAAAGCGAGGTCCGCAGCTGTTTGGCATTTTAAATAAATAATCGTCTTGGTAGAACCAACAAAAGGGTAGCAAGATGACGATCAGAGCTGAAATCAATAAATAAAAATCGAACACAAAAATAGCAATTAATATTGAACAAAAAAATAGAACTAAATGCGAAAAAAAAGTTTTAATGAATTAGTGTAGCAACTCTTTTGAAATCTGATGAATGATCCCAGGCGGCACGGTGGCGCAGTGGGTAGTGCTGCTGCCTCGCAGCTAGGAGATCATGGGGTCCATCTGGAAACGCCGATTTTGTTATTCAACCATAAAAACATTACCAAACCATAAAACAATAATTTAAAATGAAAGGGAAAGAGTTACTTTGCCCCCAGGGTGGTCTTGATTCAAGGAGTTGTATCTTGTCCATGGCCATCTGTAAAACACTTGTACACAGGAGACGTTTCTCTTTCTTTGTATATAACTGCCTCCTTACCCAAATGGCTTCTTTAATGTAATTTATTCGTACCCATACACTTCTTACCCACATTTTCTTGCCTTGACCTGCCAGACTTGACCGTTTCTTTATTTCCTGCACTTTCCATGATTTGCTTTGCCATTTGCCACACTACTTGTTCATTCTTGCATTCAAACAGTGCAATTTGGATTTTGTGACGGAGTTTCTTTCCAACAAGTTATTATTTGTCAGCTACGGCCTGCCATGTTAAGTCTTTCAAATTGTTGGGCAGATATTTACTGGATATCACTTCCCGTAGTTTTGCAGATTCTGCTTTTCGACATTTCTTTAATCCATAGGGCAGATTTCTTTTCTTTCAATGTTAGGATAATTAATTTCGAGTTGATCCACACTTTCCCCCTGTGGACGTTCTCATGTTGAATCTTGCAACGGACTGGCACCCCGACCCCAAAGCGTAGTCTCCATTAGCAGGTACAAATAATGGCTTCGAGTGAAACGGCGGGCATTCAATGGTCTGCTTTTTTTCTGCAGGTTGTTCCTGCCTTGCCATCCTAACAGCATTATAGGCCTACAGTGGCGTACAAAAAAAAAAAACGGATTTCAATTTTCACCTTAATTGAAGTATTTTGTTGTTTTTAAAAGCTTTTAATTCTGATGCTTTAATCAATTTTAACAACAAAATCATAACAAGAATAAGAAAAGAATATTTTATTTAAGGTCAGAATTAAGTTTTTAAATGATTTTTTTTTCTTAGTCTGATCCCAGTTTATAAAATTGAAAACCATTTATGGTCTTACCTTTATTTGTAAATGAAGTCCATGTGCCTAGCCTACTCCACGGAATTCTAAGTCACTTTCTTGTAAAAGTCCCTCCTTATTTTCCTTTAGTTTTATAGTCTTAATCTTCCATTTTGGTAGTCAATTGGAACAAAAAATAAAAATAAACGGACCGCAGCACTGCACTTGACTTTCTGATGTCACTAACTTATTGGCGCCTCTGCGTAGAAAAACAGCAGCAACGAGCGCCCGTTGGGTTCACATGCGCCCCCTTCAGGGCGGCAGGGTACTGTCTGCCTCGCCTTGTGCCTTTTTACTGCGGTTTTAAGTCTGATCAGCCATACTAAATATGTCACATACATTCATTAAAGATATTAGCCAGACTGCGGAAAGTCAGGGTGTATATTAAACGTTATATTGGCGACATACAGAGAGACAGCGACAGGCTCACGACAATTGCAGTGAGTGAGGAATAGCGTGGCTGCCGCACCTCGGGTTTCTGCCCTGTATGTGAACATTAAACATTTGACTATAAAAATTATCAAAATTATTAGAATCCTTCAGAAAACAAATTTATACCACGGACAAATTTATTTTATGTTATGATTTTTAGTCAGCCTCACCTGCCTCCCCTGACCGCACGTTCCTGATTTGTAAAGCGCATTCCACTTGAACCTTAGTCGAACGTTCTTGATTGTTCTTTACTATATACAGTAAAACCTCGATTATACGTCACTCGATTAATTAGTCCAAAAACACATTGCACACGCCAGCATCTACCTGTTACTACTGCCACTCAGTACATAGTGAGCTCTGCACATTGGATCAACTCTCCCTTGTGCTGGCGTGCAGTGTTCTTCGCCAGCACCACATGTCAGGGCGCATTTTGAAATCACAGTCTCAGTTACGTACCTTCGACTTTAACAGCGTTTCGTAGCTTTTCTCATTTGTTATAATTAATCTACTATACATTGTTATGGCCGATAAACGTATGAGTGTGGAGTTGGAATTGTCACAAAACAATAAAATTAATTAAACGTTAACGAAACGGCAAAAGCGCTTCAAGCATTGCTTCAATTTATGGAGTAGGAAGAACAACGGTGAACGATATAATAGGATGCCGACAAAAACTTGAAAAACGTGTCGGACATGAAAACCACTGACGGTAATGTTATTCTGTATTATGTTCTTCTGTAATTTTCTTTTTAAACTCTGTTATATTATGTTTTGTTAATATATTGTGACGTGCAGGCGGGAGCAGAAAGGGCGGAATGCTGAACCCAGTATGCAAGTGGACGCTGCGCTGTGTGGCACTGACTGAAGGGCTGCCGTTCTGTGAGGGGCGGCCACGCCTCTTAGGAGATGAGTGACAGGAGGAGTCCGGAAGGTGCGGCTGAAGCAATTTTGGAGTAGGAGACAATAATCAGGAGTGTTACAGAACGACAGTGTTAGAGAAAGACAGAACGTGAATGACAGGAGATGATAGTTGGCAGGGAAAAGTTTCCTTTGTTGTATTGGAGGTGTACTCTCAGGAGTGGACTGGGTCTCAAAACCGTCCCGGGCATCCTTCAACGAGTGAGTCTGTGACGAGGTCGACCCACTCGGCTCATTATTCTTTGTCATTTTCTTAAAATTTGTAATGTACTTTGCTATGGGCCTATGATATGAACTCTATCTAAACTTAATCTGCACACTGTTGTTTAGACACAACTTTAAATTTGACGACATGCTTAGAAATAAAATTGAATGAGAAATAAAAATGTAGTAACACGGCATACACGTTATTTGAGTACATGTCAACTGTCATGTCCAAGTGCCAGTACCCTAGTAGGCTCGTAGCTACTCATTTACAATGGAATTAATTGCAACCGAGGTTATAATGAAAACCTCACACGATTGAAATGTTCCATTAACTTAACGATAAACTAGAAAGGTTCCGTCCTAATATGAAAAATTCCTATCCTGCATGTGCTTTATGACTTTATTTCATCATAATCACGCTGACGACCAGCGAACAATAAAATGCATAATACATAATCTAAACTAATTATTAGTATTGAAGAATTTAAATGCTAGATATGAGATAAAATAAATTGCAATAATGTATATGCTAACCGAAATGTAGCGGTATCGAAACAGAAATCGGCAAAAGGCAGTTTTGACCAAATTTTTCGCTACAACGTTGTGTACTGATAGCTAGAACAACTTAATGACGTCATACGGTATATTATATAGGAATATATAAATCACAGTACCGGACAGATAATGCTTAGTATTTTAGAAAATTAACTTTAATGTCATACAGTAACCAGTACATGAAACGGCCGGCCCATGACCAGACCAGAGTCCGCGGCCCACCGGTCATTGCCCTAATGGCCAGTCCGCCCCTCTGTACTCTGTAACCCAGATAACGGAGTTTCGGACAGAGCTGGGCACCGTTTGTTAGGGAATGAAGACTCCAGTACCTCTGAGTTGTGTTTGGTTATTACTCTGGTCATTACAATGTTATACAGTTAATTAATTTTGTTAATACTATATTATATTTTGCTAATATATAAATACTTTTTTTTGTAAATAAATATGACTATTCGGTAAACTAATCTACTGTATAAAGTAAATGCATTTACATGTACTGTTATCCGTCTTTTCTCTTATCCATCACTGCCTGGGTCCCGACTCCTGATGGGTAATTGAGGTTTTACTGTACTTCATACTAACAGACACAGATATGAGGAGTGGTCCAAAAATGAAGATGATCACAAGATGTGAAAACCAAAATGTGAGACAAGGTCAAAACCAGGTTGGGGCAGCTCAGGATTCTGGCTGGCAACTCCCAACCCAGCCCCCCAACCCACAGGCTGACACACAGTCCAGTCCCACCATCTGGAAATGACCATCTATCTGCCTGTGGGTGTCCCCTTGGCCTGGTCCTCAACAATGAGGGTCCTGCGAGCCGGATTACCGTTTGGGGAGTCGTGCCACGTGGCAGTAGTGCCGTGACTGACGCTCCCTCACAATGCAGGTCAAAACCAGGAATGAGAAAAAATTCTTTTGTCGGAGCCTAAAAACACACAAAAAAAACGAGTGGAGATTCGAAAGAAGAGTTATAATTAGCCATCAGATCCAAACGTTATTATCTGTCAAGGTTGGATAGCCTGGAATTAATGGGGTTGAACTTCAAACTGCCGCTAGTTTAACATCGTTAGCGACCAGCCATCTGAGATGGGTTACCATAGCAACGGACAGCATAACGCTTGTGGTGAAAACAAAAAATGGCGTCACGGTAAAACGTAAGCAAAAAAAAATCAACTTCATCTGAAGGCCAAAAACAGAAAAACCAACCTGCAGGTTCAGATTCTCCGTAATAATAATAATAATAATAATAATAATACATTATATTTATGTAGCACCTTCCCTATGCTCAACCCCATCCTAGATATATAACACAACTAAATAATCACTGAAATGAGGGCAAAATTTATATATTTGATAGATCATAATAGTGAAAACGAGAGGGCTTGGGTGGGAGTCCCTGCCAGCTCCTGACACTCTGCACTTCAAAGTTGTAGCCACCAGGGGGCCACACTAGGCAGCCCACTGCTTTGTTTCCTGCCCTGCAAATCCAAATTTATTACTCGTTATGTGTGCGGCGTGCTGTGTTAAAGATTATTAACCCAAAAATACGAGACGTATGAGACAAAATGCCTGGGAACATAAAGCAATAAAATGTAATTGTAGCCACACTCTTTTACTGATTTACATTCTTGCATTTCTATAAACAAATTACAATTGAATGCTACTATAAAATTTATAACGCAATTCCGTCACAGAGAATCTTATTCTCCGGTGTGTCCTTTGCGGACTTAATTGTAGGTCCGAGAAAATAAAAGGTGCCTTTAAGCAGCCATTTAAAATTGTCCCGTTTTGGTGCCCATCTTTTAAAAAATAAAATCTGTTTCAGGCAAAGCCGCATACCTTCACTTGACTAGCTGGTCCACCTACGCCATGTCTCGCAGCTGCTGTCCCCTGCACTCCCCCTGTGGCTGCTCTGCTGACGTGAGAAGATGAGACGTCTGCTCCATTCACTCCGTCAAGTGGCTTTGGTCCCAATTGGGCCAAAAATGTACTCTGTGGAGGGTGACAGGGGGCGAGAGCCCCTTATGAGGTGCCCTAAGCATGAAACTCCTGTGCATTTACATCACTGCCTCAGTGGAACATGACCCAGTTTTATGACCCAGCATGCACTTCACCAACCCTGTGGAAGCTGGCACTGTGCCAGAGTGAACACACAGGAGACGTCAAGTCAAGTGGCTATGGCCGTGGTGTTAATTGACCAAGTAAGGTCAGGTGCCAGGGTCACAGCAAGGTATTTGGTCTTCTTAGTCCAGTGGTTCTCAATCTGTGGGGCAGGAGGCCATCCAGGGCGGGAGGCCTTCCCCTCTGTTTCTCCCCTGTATTTGAACAGGAAATGCACAAAGTCAGCGATTTTGACTATAAAAATTATCACAATTATTAAAATCACACAGAAATCAAATGTATGGCACATACCAGTGGACACATTTATTTTTATGGTATCATTATTAGCTTTTTTACTTTTCATGATGACAGGTGAGGCTCTATATCCACTGCCTCTCCTGACTGCAGTCCCTGCTCTCCGTGATCTCCTGTTTTTGAGAAGACTCTCTCTGAAGGGACCGATGTTGCGGTGATGCAGAGTCTTCTTCCCGTTACCTAAACCAGGCTAGGGTAGACGGAAAATAAAGTCTCGCCTCTGCCTTCATGGATTCTCAGCAGAGCAGAGGAGGAGGAGCAGCTGAAGATTGGGCTCTCCCCGACGGGAGTCGGCTCTTGTCGTTCGCTACAAAGGATTGGCTCTTAGAGCTGGCTCGTTCACGAATGACACATCACTAATAAGTAGAGTTGTGGCCGTAAGAAGAGGTTTTGGAAGAAGGGTTAGGTTGTGCGAGGTTCGCCAGGCTAAGTGGCGTCTGGTGGCTGAGCATTTGGTTGATGTTAGGGTGCGGTTTAGGCTCCTGAGATATTTTTTTGAGGAGTTGCATTCATGACATGGGCTGAAACAGCGTCCAGTTTTGTTTTACAGTCATATGAAAAAGTTGGGGAACTCCTCTCAGCCTGCATAATAATTGACTCTCTTTTCAACAACAAAGATAACAGTGTTTTTCATTTCCTAGGAGTACTGGGGTGTTTTCTGAACAAAGATTTTTAGTGAAGCAGTATTTAGTCGTATGAAATTAAATCAAATGTTAAAAACTGGCTGTGCACAAATGTGGGTCCCCTTGTCATTTTGCTGATTTGAATGCCTGTCACTGCTCAATGCTGATTACTTGCAACACTAAATTGGTTGGATGAGCTCATTAAGCCTTGAACTTCATAGACAGGTGTGTCCATCATGAGATATAAAGGTATTTAAGGTGGTCAATTACAAGTTGGGCTTCCTTCCCTTTGACTCTCCTCTGAAGAGTGACAGACAGCATGGGATCCTCAAAGCAACTCTCCAAAGATCTGAAAACAAAGATTGTTGAGTCTCCTGGTTTAGGGAAAGGCTACAAAAAGAGGTGTAAACTGTCAGTTTCAACTGTAAGGAATGGAATCAGGAAATGGAAGGCCACAGGCACAGTTGCTGTTAAACCCAGCAGGTCTGGCAGGCCAAGAAAAATCCAGGAGCGGCATATGAGCAGGATTGTGAGAATGGTGACAGACAACCCACAGATCACCTCCAAAGACCTGCAAGAACATCTCGCTGCAGATGGTGTATCTGTACATCGTTCTACAATTCAGTGCAATTTGCACAAAGAACATCTGTATGGCAGGGTGATGAGAAAGAAGCCCTTTCTGCACTCACACCACAAACAGAGTCGCTTGTTGTATGCCAATGCTCATTAAGACAAGCCAGATTCATTTTAGAACAAAGTGCTTTGGACTGATGAGACAAAAATTGAGTTATTTGGTCAAAACAAAAAGCGCTTTGCATGGTGGAAGAAGAACACCGCATTCCAAGACAAACACCTGCTACCTCCTGTCAGATTTGGTGGAGGTTCCATCATGCTGTGGGGCTGTGTGGCTAGTTCAGGGACTGGGGCCCTTGTTAAAGTCGAGGGTCGGATGAATTCAACCCAATATTAACAAATTCTTCAGGATAATGTTCAAGCATCAGTCACAAAGTTGAAGTTACACAGGGGTTGGATATTCCAACAAGACAATGACCCAAAACACAGTTCGAAATCTACAAAGGCATTCATGCAGAGGGAGAAGTAGAATGTTCTGGAATAGCCATCACAGTCCCCTGACTTGATGATCATCGAAAATCTATGGGATGATTTGAAGCAGGCTGTCCATCAAATTGAACTGAACTGGAGAGATTTTGTATGAAGAATGGTCAACGATACCTCCATCAAGAATCCAGACACTCATCAAAGGCTGTAGGAGGACAGCGTCTAGAGGCCAAAAGGAGGCTCAACTAAGTATTGATGTCATATCTCTGTTGAGGTGCCCACATTTATGCACCTGTCTAATTTTGTTATGATGCATATTGCATATTTTCTTAATGTCACTGCTGAAATCCTACTGTTTCCATAAGGCATGTCATATATTAAAAGGAAGTTCAGCCAATGAGAAACATAAATCCAAAGAATTAAGAGGGGTTCCCAAACTTTTTCATATGACTGTATTTTAAGGCTGCTGATACCCTTACATGAACTAAAAGTGACTGCCTATACAGTATATCAGGGTAAGAGCCTTTGTGTTTTACATATTCTATTTTTCTTCTTTGCATTTTCATAATTTGATTTGTTTTGTCACAGCATTATATTATTTTTTTGTGCAATCATTTACAACAGTAACTGTTTTTTTTTTTCCTCTATCATGTAATAATAAAATTACCTTTTTTTTTGGTTTATGAACATCTGCCTCTCTTGTGCCTCTCTTATTACCCCCTCAGTCCTGGTCAGGCCCGAACTACTAGCAGGCCATCAGCTTTAGTAGACGGCTTGTGACACCCGTGTTTCTCCATCCACAGCAGGATTTGTCTCCTGGTCTTGTCTGGTGTGGGACGAGCTCTGCTGTTTCTACCCCGTCCATAACTCTCCTGCCTGACTCTCATGTTCAGTCCAAGCCGACCGTCTCAGCCAGTGTGTAACAAGCAGAACGTCATCTCCCACCTGCGTGCCCACCCAATCAGAAGATCAACAGTTTGGAAAGTGATCCCATTTTGAACTCTAAGGAAGAAGAGAGATGGAGGCGGACAGAACATTTCACAAGTCTGCTGAAGTTCACGGAGGACTGGCACATGCAGCCCGATGATTTGATGATCGTTGTTCAGTCGCACAGCCTCATTTGTCACAATTATCTTGAACTCAAAGGGAGAAGCAAAAGTCGGATTTATCAACACCCTACCCAGTTTGACCAATCGATCAATCAGTTTATGACATGGGGGTTATATCAGTATGACACCCATCTCTAATGCAATCTCTGGCTCCCAGCAGTTATGGTGTTCATGGGGACCGGACCACAGCGACCATCTTGAGGACACCTCACCTAACACACCTCGACCAGAGGACTCGCCTGCAGCCTGACCCAGATTTTTAGAGCCTCATTAGGACCAGTAAATATGATAAATTAGGTGCTGCGACACCAGACGTCAAGTGAGTCAATGAGTCGAGCGCAGAGCAAGGGGAGACAGAAAGGGCCCTGTGACTAGGCAGCAGGCAGCTGGCGCCATAAATCAGGTCTATAATACGTTATTGGAATAGAGAGGCGCTGAATCAATCTTTTGAAATTGGTTGGTATTTTTGGAGGCAGCGGAAAATGCGGACCACAATGTGATCCATGGAGTGAGGGAGGGAGTGTGATGGAAGGGGCTGTCTGTTAATGGAGGCTCTGAGGGGCTTCACATCAGCTGTGAGAAATCACTGGGGGCCGCCGTACCTGCTGGCTGTACGTCCTGCAAACTCAGTGGTCTCTGAATCAGAACGCAGCTGCCTACCCAGTTAATCTTAAAGGGAAGCCCCACTCATCCCAAGTGAGCAGTTGGGGATTCTGACTTCTGACACACAAACACAAGGGGGCCCTCTTCAGCCCCATTGCCCCTATCTAGCTACACTCGCAGACCACGAAGGCCCACTTTGTTTCTGACCTCCTTTTAAAATGGAGACAGTCTTACCACTGATGAACCCCTCCGCCCTGATGACGGTTTTCAGTGATGGCACAACAAAATAACAAAGAAGAAGTGAAGGTTTCAAAATAGCCCCGCAGATCCCACCAAAACAAATCTCACCTCAGGCTTTTAAGTTCTAAACAGTCAGTCAGTCAGTCAGTCATTACCCAACCCGCTATATCCTAACACAGGGTCTCGGGGGGTCTGCTAGAGCCAATCCCAGCCAGCAAAGAGCGCAAGGCAAGAACAAAGCCCCGGGCAGGGCGCCAGCCCACCACAGGGCACACACACCAGGGACAATTTAGGATCGCCAATGCGCCTAATCTGCATGTCTTTGGGCTGCGGGAGGAAACCCACGCAGACACAGGGAGAACAAGTAAACTCCACGCAGGGAGGACCCAGGAAGCAAACCCAGGTCTCCTGAGGTAGCAGCACTACCCACTGTGCCACTGTGCTGCCCAAGTTCTAAACAACAGATAATAAAAGACAAGTCCACAAATAATCCTTATTAAAGAAGGTTTGATTTCCCAGCAGTCCTCGGGTGCCAGGCAGGGCCGTCTTAACACATGGGCACGCTGGGCAGTTGCCCAGGCGCCCCATGAGCACAGGGGCCTCATGCTAATCTATTTGCTGAGTGGTTGTGCAGGTTGGGGTCCCAGTGCACTGCTTTGCTGGGGGCCTATAATGCTGTTAGGATGGCAAGGCAGGAGCAACCCGCAGAAAAAAAGCAGACCATTGTATGCCCGCCGTTTCACTCAAAGCCATTATTTGTACCTGCTAATGGAGACTATGCTTTGGGGTCAGGGTGCCAGTCTATTGCAAGATTCAACGTGAGAACGTCCACAGGAGGAAAGTGTGGATCAACTCGAAATGAATTATCCTAACATTGAAAGAAAAGAAATCTGCCCTATGGATCAAAGAAATGTTGAAAAGCAGAATCCGCAAAAATACGGGAAGTGATATCCAATAAATATCTGCCCAACAATTTGAAAGACTTAGCGTGGCAGGCCGTAGCTGACAAATAATAACTTGTTGGAAAGAAACTCCGTCACAAAATCCAAATTGCACTGTTTGAATGCAAGAATGAACAAGTAGTGTAGCAAATGGCAAAGCAAATTATGGAAAGTGCAGGAGATAAAGAAATGGTCAAGTTTGGCAGGTCAAGGCAAGGAAATGTGAGTAAGAAGTAATGGGTACGAATAAATTACATTAAAGAAGCCATTTGGGTAAGGAGGCAGTTATATACAAAGAAAGAGAAACGTCTCCCGTGTACAAGTGTTTTACAGATGGCCATGGACAAGATACAACTCCTTGAATCAAGACCACCCTCGGGGCAAAGTAACTCTTTCCCTTTCATTTTAAATCATTATTTTATGGTTTGGTAATGTTTTTATTGTTGAATAACAAAACCGGCGTTTCCAGATGGAAACCATGATATAAAGTCATGGAATTCATTGGAAAATCGGGATAGAAAAAACGAATCTGTTTTAAGCAATTAGCACAAAAAAAAAAAAAAAAAGGAAAAGGACCACGCTGGGGGGCAAAGTAAGTCTTTCCCATTCATTTTAAATGTTTATTTGTTAATTGTTTCATGTTGATGGAGAAGTTTAGAGAAGGTCGGAAGGAGTTGCATTGTGTCTTTGTCGGCCTGGAGAAAGCAAATGACAGGGTGACTGAGAGGATCTGTGGTATTGTATGAGGAAGTCGGGAGTGGCAGAGAAGTACGTAAGAGTTGTACAGGATATGTACGAGGGGAGTGCGACTGTGGTGAGGTCTGCAGTAGGAGTGACGGAGGTGGGATTACATCAGGGATCGGCTCTGAGCCCTTTCTTATTTGCAATGGTGATGGACAGGTTGACAGATGAGATTAGACAGGAGTCCCAGTGGACTATGATGTCTGCTGATGACATTGTGATCTGTAGCGATAGTAGGGAGCAAGTTGAGGAGACCCTGGAGAGGTGGAGATATACTCTAGAGAGGAGAGGAATGAAGGTCAGTAGGAACAAGACAGAATACATGTGAGTAAATGAGGGGGAGGTCAGTGGAATGGTGAGGATGAGGGAGTTGAGTTGGAGAAGGTGGATGAGTTTAAATACTTGGGATCAACGGTACAGAGTAATGGGGATTGTGGAAGAGAAGTGAAGAAGAGAGTGCAGGCAGGGTGGAATGGGTGGAGAAGAGTGTCAGGAGTGATTTGTGACAGACGGGTATCAGCAAGAGTGAAAGGGAAGGTCTACAGGACGGTAGTGAGACCGGCTATGTTATATGGGTTGGAGACGGTGGCACTGACCAGAAAGCAGGAGACAGAGCTGGAGATGGCAGAGTTAAAGATGCTAAGATTTGCATTGGGTGTGACGAGGATGGACAGGATTAGAAATGAGGACATTAGAGGGTCAGCTCAAGTTGGACGGTTAGGAGACAAAGTCAGAGAGGCGAGATTGCGTTGGTTTGGACATGTGCAGAGGAGAGATGCTGGGTATAATGAGAGAAGGGTGCTAAGGATAGAGCTGATAGGCAAAAGGAGGAGAGGAAGGCCTAAGAGAAGGTTTATGGATGTGATGAGAGAAGACATGCAGGTGATGGGTGTAACAGAGCAAGATGACGAGGACAGAAAGATATGGAAGAAGATGATCCGCTGTGGTGACCCGTAACGGGAGCAGCCAAAAGAAGAAAAAGATTTGTTAATTGTTTTATGGTTTGGTAATGTGTTTATGGTTGAATCACAAAACCGCCGTTTCCAGACGAAAACCATGATATAAAGTTATGGAATTCATTGGAAAATTGGGATAAAAAAAAAAACAAATCTGTTTTAATTAAAGTAAAGCGATTAGCACAAAAAAAAAGAAAAAGAAGGACCACCCTGGGGGGCAAAGTAAGTCTTTCCCTTTCATTTTAAAAGTTTATTTGTTGATTATTTTATGGTTTGGCAATGTGTTTATGGTTGAATCACAAAACCAGCATTTCCAAATGGAAACCATGATATAAAGTCATGGAATTCATTGGAAAACTGGGATAAAAAAAAACAAATCTGTTTTAATTGAATAAAGTGATTAGCACAAAAAATCTTCCACGGTAGGTGAGTACCTCTTTTTAAAGGTGTGGTATCTCCTGCCCAGCGTCACACACGTGCACATGGGGGACAGTTTACAGGCTCAAATGGTGTTATTTATCAGCCAGACCGGAGGCTGGCACTCGCCGACTGATCCTCTCTCCTCTTGTGTCCCTGCAGTTCAGCCAAAGGCCCCGCCTCTCGTGACATCACCACCGAACCACCCACTAACATCATTTCCAGTCAACCCTGATGACATCACTTCCGGTACCCAGAATTCATCTTCCTGCCACGTCAGTTCCTGTTCCATCCACCTCTTCCTGCTTTCCACCATATTTATAGGACAGACTCATCCTGTTAGTTCAGTTCAGTTGTGAACTCAGCTTCTGTAAAGACGCACTTCTTTTATTTTGCTTATTTTTCAGTATACGGCAGGGCTGTCGAACTCTGGAGGGCCGCAGTGGCTGCAGGTTTCCATTCTGAGCCTTTTCGTAATCAATGATTAGTTTTCACTGCTAATGAACTCCTTTTCCCTTCATTTTAATAGCCCTGTTTTTAAGGATTCGGCCCTCTGAGTTGATTCTTTTCTTCATGAAATGGCAGTCAGACAGAAATGAGATGTGAAACGAGCCAACAGATGAGCAGCTAAACTGGGATTTCAAACTCCAACCAATCTCTTAATAAGAAGCCGGTTCCTGCTGTTAATTAAGCCCATTATTTAATTCTGTGGCCTGTTGCTACTCTCATTCTGCCACAGCAGACATTTCCAAAACTGTTTTTTCTAAGATCACCGTCAAGATGTTTTAGTGAGCCGAGAGACCAACCTGACTGAGACCTTCACCTTTCTTAATTTTCAGATATTGTGTGATGGGCACAGGTGAGCTGGTCATGTGGCGGCATGTTTTAGGTCTCATTATTGTTTGGCTGCTCATTAAGGAAAAAGAGACAACTAAGGGGGCCTGAGTCAAGTTAATTGAAACAAAAGCAAAAGAAGTTAGTTAGCAGCTATCACACTTGTGCGATTAGGAGGCAGCTAAAGGGCTTGAGTAACTGTAATACTACATCAGACCAGAGGGTGGCGGAGTGCACTGACTGTCTCTCTCAGTCTCTTACAGACCATTCCCGGAAAATCCTGCCAGGTTCCTGCGCCTGTGATGTCACTTCCGATTCCGGCACATTTGATGACGTCACTTCTAGTCCAGGGGCATCTGATGACATCAGTTCCAGTTCCGGCATAGATGACATCATTTCCTCTGCTAGCCTGTAGCGGTCAGGGGCCGCTAAGATTCACACTGTCAAAGATGACGGTGATTTATTTTAATTGAAGAGATCCCAGGAACATCCCCAGCCTTGGATTGACCCACACACACACTCACAACAGAGACAATAAAGCACACTGGGAAAGGCAAACAATTACAAATATAATGACCTGAAATAATTAATGAAAACAGTAATACCACCCCTGACCCCTTCGGCGATATTACATCTAAACACAAACACCACACAGCAAAGTCCATATATACCAAACAGGATGAAGACGAAAAGTGACCAAGTTAAGTCCAGCGATCTGTATGTTGAAATGGAGAAGGAAAAATACAGTCCTACCGGTAGTTACTGATGATGTGGATGAAATCAGATGGTTGATTCAGGAGCGCTCCACTCTTCCGGAAAACCAAATAATCCAACACAGTTCTCAGTGCACAGGTAGACAGACAATCCAGACCCCAACAAACGAATACTGTACAGTCCAGGACAAAAAGATTAGAGTTCCAATAACAGCAGGCAGAACCGACAGATAACCGCAACACACACAGCACCAAAACAAAACAAACTTTTTTTTCTCTCTTTGCCCTCTGCCCTCCTTTTAACTGCCTGTGGCTACCTTTGACCCCAGCAGCCCTAGCAGGGACTGCTGGGAGATGCAGTTCTTAAGTAGCACTGCTACAAGCCCTTAAAACCGTCATCTTACCTCCGCATATTCCGTTCTGTTTTGGACTCGGTCTTGTAAACCACTCACTCTTTACAAACCTTTTGCAGCCGGGATCATATTATACGGAGGGGCTGCTCCCAAACCTTTGTGATTGTCTGGAGTCTTTTGTGACACAGCAAGAACTGGTCACTAATGAAGAACATGGTTAGAATGAAAACCTGCAACCACTGTGGCCCTCCAGGACCGGAGTTTGACACCTGTGGTATACGGGGTGGCCGTCCCCAAACGTTTTTCTTGTCCACTGCCTTATTTTTTTTTACGACACCAGTCTACTGGAGCTGGCTGGTGATTCTGTCAGGTTGCCCACGACAGGGCAGTGCCAGCCAGTCTTACCTGTGACAGGATTACTGTCTTAGAAGGTCAATCTGGCCAGTCTGATTTCCTTGACTTCACCTTTATATCAATTTTTATTTTCATTCTTCACTAATGCCTTGAAGGCCCAGTGACTGTGTGGTGAGTAGGGGTGCCCTGCCCAGATTTTGCAGATGCCCTGGCACTTTATGCCACCTGGTGGCAGTACTCATAAGTTGACCGCCAGGCCCTGTGTGGTGTTTGGCCTGGACGGTGAAGCGTATTTATTCCTTCGCCGGGCACCATTGAAGCCTCATGAAGGGAACAGGCTGTGTCTTAGTTATGCTGTGCCATCGTGTGAGCGCGTCTGTTTGCAGGTTCATGCTGGGTTGTCTCCTCTAACCCCCTGGACTGAAATTTTAATCAGATAAACTCTCAGATAAATAAACGTGTGCTCTCCGACTGTGTTCTTTTATTTATGCCTCCTCTGTCCCCAAAGCGCTGGTCTGTCATGAAGCCTGCCTCCCCAGGGCACTCGGCTCGATTTCTGTGACAGCCATTTGCTCCTCCAAAAGTCTGCCGTCACAGGCTGATGAAAATCACAGCGCCGTGAATAATCTTAATAACCCTTCCCTAAATAAACATTGTTTCATCGCCGCCTCCATTTGGGAGACCAGATGAAAATTGCATTACTTCTCAATAACCAACTTTTATTTATTTATTTATTTTTATAGATTGAAAAATTGAGACGCCTTTAACTTGATAGCTGTTTTTCTCCCAGGGTGGATTTATTCTGTGACAGGATCGAGCTGTGGTTACTAATGTGTTGCTGTGGTCCACAGATGTCACCTTTTGGAGGCAGGGGCGTCATCGTGCCATCTGTTGGCACTGCCCAGAATCCTGAAGAGTATTAGGACACTAAAAAAAATGTAAAAAAAAAAAAAAAAAGCAAAAAAATAATAAAAAATGAATAATTGGAAACTTGGTGCGGACCTTACTAAACGCTTACATGGAAGACCCCCCCCCCCACCCCACGACCTCATCCCACTGCTCAGTATTCCCATTTTTCACATGTTTGAATACCCATAACAGGAAACCATCATTTGTACCTGTGAATGGAGGCTACATTTTGGGGTCCTTTGCTGTCATATTTCAGCTAGGGGTTCAAATTCTTGCTTCATGTATTTTTTGTTCTTTTTTTTTTTTTGTGCCATTTGTTTAAGTTAATGTGTGTTGATTGTGTGAATTTGTCTCGCATGCACGTCAGTGGATCTCCTCATAAGCTCCATCGAGGTGTGTAATAACCCACCAGGGCGAGAGGGGGCGCTGTCGCTCTCATTCTCTTCTGCTTCACTCCCTGCAGCTCTAAGGAACCGCCCAGTGAGGGCACTTAGCTCCGCCCAGTGAGGGCACTTAGCTCCGCCCCTTCCGGTTAGTCCACTATATGAAACCCGGCTGTGCAGAAGGAGCTCCTGTAAAATGACCTTCACGACCCTCACTTCTGCGTCTGAGAGACAAACAAAAATTATATTCTACCTAATGGCTGACTGGAGAATGCAGAGAGTGGCGTTTCTTTGTTGCTTTTTACTTGATTAAACACGATGAGTCAGATAGCATCCCAGATTTTATCCTTCCACGACTGGTCATCCCTACACCCTGCAACACATTAGATATCAAATCTATCTATCATGATGGATGGCCGGGACGCCCCCTGGTGCTCCGACTATCTCTTCTTTGTTTTTGATCTTGTCTATAAGCTGCCTGTGTTATGCTCCAGGTGTATTGTGGGTAATGTGGGGGCCACCAGCCCATCACCGCCAGGAAAAACCCTCTGCCCTATAAATCCAGGGGGTCTCCCACAGTTCCTGGTGGTTCATTCGAATGCGCTTGCAAGTTTTGTTTTTCTTTTCCTTTATTTTGCCCTATATAATTTCTTGTTTTAGGAATTTGTTAGTTTTCACATACCCCTTGAGGTCAGAGCACAGGGTCAGCCATTGTTGTGGAGCAGTTGCAGGTTAAGGGTCTCACTCAAGGGCCCAGCAGAGTATGAGCTCTTTTGGCAGTAACAGGAATTTGAACCTGCAACCTTCACAATACCAACAACAACAACAATAGTTATTTATAAAGCACGTTTTCATACAAATAATGTAGCTCAAAGTACTTTACAGGATGAAGAAAGAGAAAAAAAGACAAAATATAACAATAAAATTAGGCAATACTAATTAACATGGGTGGCACGGTGGCGCAGTGGGTAGCGCTTCTGCCTTGCAATTAGGACACCTGAGTTCGCTTTCCAGGACCTCCCTACATGGAGTTTGCATGTTCTCCCCGTGTCTGCGAGGGTTTCCTCCCACAGTCCAAAGACATGCAGGTTAGGTGCATTGGCGGTCCTAAATTGTCCCTAGTGTGTGCCTGGTGTGTGTGTGTGTGTGCCCTGTGGTGGGCTGGCACCCTGTCTGGGGTTTGTTTCCTGCCTTGCGCCCTGTGTAGGCTGGGATTGGCTCCAGCAGACCCCCGTGATCCTGTAGTTAGGATATAGCAGGTTGGATAATGGATGGATGGATGGCACGGTGGCACAGTGGTAGCACTGCTGCCTTGCAGTAAGGAGATCTGGGTTCACTTCCCGGGTCCTCCCTGCGTGGAGTTTGCATGTTCTCCCCGCGTCTACGTGGGTTTCCTCCCACAGTCCAAAGACATGCAGGTTAGGTGCATTGGTGGTCCTAAATTGTCCCTAGTGTGTGCTTGGTGTGTGTGTGTGCTCTGCAGTGGGCTAGCTCCCTGCCCGGGATTTGTTCCTGCCTTGTGCCCTGTGTTGGCTGGGATTGGCTCCAGCAGAACCCTATGACCCTGTGTTATGGTAATGGTAATGCTAATTAACATAGAATAAAAGTAAGGTCCGATGGCCAAGGAGGACAGAAAAAAACAAAAAAACAAAAATTCCAGACGTTTTGTGAATTTCCCTTGGTAACTTTGACTTGCAGTTACTTGATTGTATCGATGATTTAGGATGAGTGGACACGCCAACCTGGGTGGCACAGTGGTAGTGCTGCTGCCTCGCAGTTAGGAGACTTGGGTTCGCTCCCCGGGTCCTCCCTGTGTGGAGTTTGCATGTTCTCCCCGTGTCTGCGTGGGTTTCCTCCAACAGTCTAAAGACATACAGGTTAGGTGGACTGGCGATTCTAAATTGTGCTTTGTGTGTGTCTTGCGGTGGGTTGGGCTGAGCCACCACCATCTACTCAAAGCACCGTGATGTTCCAGCATTGATGGATTAAAAGCCAGAAGTCTGCAAGTCCTTCCGTGAGAACCCTAAATACAAAGAGGACTATTTCATTTATGTTAGGTAGAATGCCCAGAGGGGACTGGGTGGTATCGTGGCCTGGAACCCCTACAGATTTTATTTTTTTCTCCAGCCGTTTTATTTTTGTTTTTTCTGTCCACCCTGGTCATCGGACCTTACTCTTATTCTATGTTAATTAATGTTGTCTTATTTTAATTTCTTACTTTGTCTTTTATTTTTCTTTTCTTCATTATGTAAAGCACTTTGAGCTCCTTTTTTTGAATGAAAATGTGCTATAGAAATAAATGTTGTTGTTGTTGCCCGGGATTGGTTCCTGCCTTGTGCCCTGTGCTGGCTGGGATTGGCTCCAGCAGACCCCCGTGACCCTGGATTGGACAATGGATGGATGGATGGATGGATGGATGGATGGATGGATGGATGGATAGATGGATGGACATGCCAGCCTTTCACCAAGTTATTGCAAGATGAACAGGCCTGTGTATCCAGAACTCCCTGATGGTGGATCAGCCTCTGTCTTTGACCTGTTTCCGTTCCTTGGTCTCGATCCTCTCTTCATTTCTCTTGTTTGGCTCAACTTCAGACTGCACGAATAGTTGTGCTAAACAGAGGAAAAGGAAAGATTTTAGATGTTGACATGAAAAAGATGGTGAGAGATTGGGTGGTGTTAGACTTCACCACCTGGCTTTACAAATCAAGAAGAATTTAGACATTAGAATGGACTCGGATGAAAGCGTCAAATCACCTATTAGCCACATTACGACTACGTTGGTTTTTTTTTTAATTTAAGAAACGTGGCAAACATCACATCTCATAACGTCTCAAGATGCTGAAAAATGAATTCACAATTTTGTTTTAAGCCGACCAGATTACTGTAATGCGCTTGTAATAGGACTACATTAAAAAGACATAAATCAGATGCAGTTAGTGTGAAATGCAGCAGCAAGAATTTTAACAAGCAGAAGAAGATCAGAGCACTGCAGTCTCACTGGTCCTGGCCTGTTGTCACACAGGGGACAGCTGAAGGGCCTTAGTGGCAGTAATACAGGGTGAGCCAAAATGAAGTAAAACATCTCTGAAGGTCATTGTGCGAGGTGGGGGGGTCCCTTGATTGGTGATCCCTTGTAGTTTTCAGTCACCAACATGCCTTGGTCCAGTGCGCACCGTGCTTTCGCTGTCAAAGTGTTCTTCAAAGACAACGAATCCATCATCAGTATGCAACACACCTTCCGAACGCCCTTCAGCATTCCTCCTAACGGTGACATCCCAAATCAGAATACAAATCTTCAGTAGGTGGCTAAGTTTAGACAGACAGGTACAACATTGAACAGAAAATCTCCGGGCCGTCCTTGGACCGTATGAGCGCCTGAAAACATCCAAGCTGGAAGGGTATCAGTTTTGCAGTCTCCTAGACGTTCAGCACGCGTCACACTTAAGGATTTCTAACACATCCTTGAGGAGGATTTTGCATGAGGACCTTCATTTCCATCCATACAAAATGATGGTAGAGCAGGAACTCACTGGGGGAGCCGTAGAGAGTTGTGAGCAAACATTCTGCAAACCGTTCATCATCATGTGCAGCGATGAGGCACATTTCCATTTAAATGGTTTGCGCAAATAAGCAAAACTTTTGCTATTGGGCTGAAACCGACCCTCGTGAACTTCATCAGAGACCCCTGCACAGTGAGTGGGTTACAGTTTGGGGCGTAATTTGGCATTGTAGGCCCTTACTTTTTTGAGGAAGGGGGTGCAACAGTCACCGTCACTTCAGAACGTTACATTGAAATGCTGGAGAACTTTTTGCCCCCAGGATGGAGCAACAGCTCATACGGCCTGCGCGGAGATCCATGCAAGTTTTATGGGAGATGTTTCCGGGGAAGCTGATCTCCCTGCGCGGCGATGTCAGGTGGCCTTCACATTCATCTCATCTCACTCCGTGTGATTTCTTCTTGTGGGGCTCTCTCAAGTCGAAGGTACAGACACACACACTGACCTCAAAACCTTAAAGCCCTCAAGGACGCTATTCGTCACGAAATCGCCGCTATTCCCTTTGAAATGGCTGAACGAGTCATGTGAGCCTTCAGAAATCGTCTCGAAGAGTGTATCGCTAATGATGGCCACCACCTTGAAGACATCACTTTTAAAACACAGTGTAAGAACATCTATTTGGTAAACCCTTACTGGTGTCATAATGAAATTTACTTTATCTTGTGGTGTTTTTGGAGAATAAACGTTTGAGATGTGCTACTTCTTTTTGGCTCACCCTTCTACTACCTCCACTCCAGGGGTTGGTGTCCTAATGATTTTGCTTTTTCCTCCCTCTGGAGACCGGATGATTGACAGCTCTAACCTTTCTGACATCACTTCCGGTGTCCATCCACCTGGACCCGCCTCTTCCTGTCTCAAGGACCCAAGCTGCACCCTCTTGGGCCGATTCTGTTCTGAAGTCTCGTCTCCAAAGATGACTCTCCAATAATTGGGTGTAATATGTCTATTCTTCCAAACTCAGTTTTACGGGGTAACCAAGCAGGTACCTCCAACTCTTTATCATTTTCTCTGTCTCCTTAGAAGTGATTTGAAAATATTCTTAGTCATGCACAGGATTCGGCAAAAGTATTCCGACCCCTTCAGTTTCTACACATTTTCATGTGCTGTTAATATTAAATGGAGAAATTGGCCATTTTTGGCCGTCAGAAACTGAAAATCTCTCACAATGGCAAGTATTCAGCCCCTCTGCTGTGGCTTTCCAAACTGTGTTGGACTAAAAATAGGACATCGGTCAATCCATCGGTCAGTTTGCTGCGATGCTCCCCACATACAGAGTCTGTAGTCACTTCGGAAATCTTCTGCGGTATTAAAAGGAAATCCATGACCAAAGCCTGCTGTCCGCTAATCTCCTCTCCAGCATCTGCCGCTAATTAAATTGAACAAAGTGTCTTATTATTGGTCATCGACGGCATGTGATCGTTGCAGATCTTCATCGGTTCAGAGTCAACAAGACTCTGAGGAGCGGAACTGTAAAAATCCACCGACTCTACCGCTGGGGTCCCTGTGCATCTGCGCCTCGCGGAGCTTCCCAGTTCCTCCCAGCGTCACCAAGTCCCTGTCCCCTACTGGAAGTCATAGAACAGGGTGAGCCATGTTTGCTAGTGGGTCTTGTTGTTATGTTTGTGTGGGCCCCCCATTTGGGTGGGTCAGCAAGCAAAAGGGGGCCCCCTCCAACTACAGTTTCCACCATTGTCTCGTAATGCATCTCACAGACAAGTTAAAAGACATAACGGCACTCGAGAAAGTCCAGAGATGGAGCGACTAGGCTGATTGTGGGACTGAGAGGTCAGACCTGTGAGGAGAGACCGAAGGAGTTGAACTTTGTCAGTTTAAGCAAATAATAATAATACCTCAGGGTCTAGTTCACGAGTGAGGGAAGAATGGAGCGTGAGATCGACAGGCGGATCGGTGAGGCATCCACAGTAATATGGGCTCTGCATCGGTCTGTCATGGTGAAAAAGGAGCTGAGCCATAAGGCGAAGCTCTCAATTTACCAGTCGATCTATGTTCCTACCCTCACCTATGGTCATGAGCTATGGGTAGTGACTGAAAGAACGATATCGCGAATACAAGCAGCTGAAATGAGTTTCCTCCGCAGGGTGTCTGGGCTCTCCCTTAAAGATAGAGTGAGAAGCTCAGTCATCCGGGAGGAGCTCAGAGTAGAGTCGCTGCTCCTCCACATCAAGAGGAGTCAGATGAGGTGGCTCGGGCATCTGATCAGGATGCCTACTGGACGCCTCCCTGGTGAGGTGTTCCGGGCACGTCCAACCGGGAGGAGGCCCCGGGGACGACCCAGGACATGCTGGAGGGACTATGTCTCCCAGCTGGCCTGGGAACGCCTTGGGATTCCCCTGGAAGAGCTAGAAGAAGTGGCCGGGGAGAGGGAAGTCTGGGCATCTCTGCTCAAGCTGCTGCCCCCGCGACCCGACCTCGGATAAGCAGAAGAGAATGGATGGATGGATGGAAAATAATACATTTTATTTATATAGCACCTTTCCCATGCAGGGTATACAGTATATAGCATTGTCCTAAACCAGATAAATAAATAAAGAAGATGAAGACAGTAAATTCAGAGAAAAAGCCTAACAGACAACATAATTGATGGCACAGCTCACACACACACACAGGTTACATGAGCATCTTGACATCGAGGTAAACTGAGAGAAGGCTAATAAAGTCAAGTAGAGCTAAAAACCTTCCAGAACAGATGAGTTTTGAGTTGTTTTTAAAAAGAATTCATGGAGTCAGCTGACCTGATTAATTTCAGTAGGTAATTCCAGAGTCTGGGCGCTATAGAGCTGAAGGCCCTGTCACCAACAGGAGTGTAGATTAGTGTGGGGTACAACAAGGTTGCCAGAATCAGAGGACCTTAGTGGGCGGATAGGCACATAGTGATGGAGAAGGTCACTGATGTAGTTTGACTCGAGGTTATTTAAGGCTTTGTAGGTTATTAGTAGGATTTTATTTTCGATTCTGTAGGACACAGGGAGCCAGTGAAGACGGAGCAGGATGGGTGTGATGTGCTCACTGCTGCTGGTCCGTGTAAGGACTCTTGCAGCCGAGTTTCGAATTAGATGGAGCTGTGATAGAAGATTAGAAGGGGCACCTGCCAGTAGGGAATTACAATAATAGATGCGGGATGTGATAAAAGCAGGGACAAGTTTCTCAGCATTAGAAAAGGAGAGGAAGGAGCGAACACAGGATATGTGACGGAGGTGAAAGTAAGAAAGTTTCTTAATGTGATTTATGTGAGCGGAATAAGAAAGGGAGGAATCAAAAATGACACCAAGATTCTTTAGAGTAGAGGCAGGTCTGATGAGATCACCGTCAAGATGGACTGGGAAGAAGCTCATTTTATTACGTTGCACTTTAGTCCCAATTTGCTGGAATTCAGTTTAGTTGCAGTTTAATTTTAAAGAGTTCTGCTCCATCCAGGTATTAAATTCACTGAGGCAGGTTGTGAGCTGAGAAAGCTCTGACGGAGTTCCACTTTTAACATTGAAATAGAGCTGAGTATCATCTGCATAAAATTGATAACCCAGTACAAAGCTACGAATAACATGGCCAAGGGGAAGCATATAAATACAGAAGAGAAGAGGGCCGAGGACAGAGCCCTGAGGAGCTCCTTGTGTGACTGGCGCTGAGCTGGATCTGCTGTTGCCAAGACTAACAAACTCTTGTCTATCAGTCAGATAGGACTTGAACCACTGGAGGGCAGTGCCAGAGATGCCCAGCATGTTCTCCATTCTGGACAGTAGAATGTCATGTCTGACCTGAGTGTCAAATGCTGCACTGAGGTCTAACAGAATTAATATGCTGGTCTGTCCAGAGTCTGCTGCCATAAGCAAATCATTGGTTACCCATAGCAGAGCAGTTTCACAGGTGTGCTCGGCCCTGAAACCAGACTGAAAGGGTGCCATCAGATTATTAGACGTTAAGTAGGTGGTGAGTTGGGAAGCTACAACACGCTCAAGAACTTTTCGCAGAAAAGGTAAGTGGGAAATAGGCTGAAAATTGATAAGATTGTCAGCATCAAGACCAGACTTTTTTAACATTGGGGTTGCAGACTTTAAAAGTGAGCAGCACAGAGCCAGTGTCAAAGGATGAGTTTATCCATCCATCTATCCATTATCCAACCTGCTATATCCTAACTACAGGGTCACGGGTGTCTGCAGGAGCCAATCCCAGCCAACACAGGGCACAAGGCAGGAAACAAACCCCGGGCAGGGCGCCAGCCCACCGCAGGGATGAGTTTATTATTGTTGTAACAGTCGGGATTACGGCATGAAGGCAGGATTTAAGTAGTGTGGTGGGAATGGGGTCCAGTACACAAGTAGTCAGCCTCATCTTATAAAGCAGGTTATTAACAAACGCAGATGTGACTGGTGAGAACTTAGAGAAGGAACTGGATGGAGTGGGAGAACAGGGAACGATATAAACAGATGATACATTGATGTTAGTTGAATTATTTAGATCTTTAATTTTGTTACGGAAAAAGTGGAGGAATTCCTCACAGACTTCAGTAGAAGAGGTAGTTGAGCCAGATGCGGGTCCGATTAGTTTATTAACTACAGAGAACAAAACCCTTGGGTTATTGTGGCCACTTTCTATTATTCTGTCAAAATGGGTGTTCTTGGCAGCATTTATTGCTTCTCTGTAAGCTCTTTGGTGGTCAGAGAAAGCCTGAATGTGTATGGTGAGGATGGAGGCTAACAGGGGACTGGATTAAAATCTTGAAAATTATGAGGGGAGTTAGTACAGTGAATCACACTTTAAAATAAATCCTGCAGCAGGAACTCATGGAGAAATTTGTTAAGGGCAGATTTTGCACCAATGTTCTTCTCTTCTTCCAACACAGGCTCCTTTACACTCGAGCGGGCGTAGATACCTTAACTTACAGGGCTGGCCGTATCTGCACGTGAATGCGCCAACCAGCCAATTTATCCCCATCAACACCTTGGGGCCCGCTTAGCCTACCACACTACCACACACACAGACAGGCCTGCCCCTAGCCTGAGCGCATTGCTTTAACTAAAAAGACGCCCACTGCCACAGACCCCCAACATGCATCACTCCGAGAAGGTTTATCCGTCTCGACCACAGTCTGGTTTAACGAGTGCACCGTTACATCTCACCATTTAAATCGACGAGATGTTGGATTGAACCGTCTAACTGTTCGCACTCACAAATTCACTTGCGGTGGTCTCTAGACGTACATCTGCACCAGTAGCGGTTAAGGCCGGGCCACTGACCCCACCACTTGCCCATGAGATTTATTCAAGTCCTTTTACAGCTGATTTCTGGAGTCCAGAAGACACAACATCACAGGAGGTGGCCCTTGACCAGGGTGATTGTGCACCTCCTGTGTTTTTCAGGAGGAAGACGCGAGAAACCACTGAAGTAAGGAGAAAATGGAGTCGATAGTTTTGTCAACGGACTGCTCGTTCTTTCATTATACGCAGTTCCCCACAATTTTTCGAATGCGTTATCTTAGACAACACCAAAGCAGTGCACAGAATCCCCCTTTACAGGAGAAGAATAAACTGGAGGAGGACTTTCATGAGCTATGTCGCATGGCCAGTCCAGGACTCGGGACTCTGGATAACTCTATGTAACAAAATGCGATTACAAAATTAACAATTTCTGCTGCTTCTTTTATTTCTGTAATAAATATGTGTCGTCCACCACCGCCCAATTAATCATCAAAACACTGTGCACTCTCGGAATAAATAACGATATTTTATTCTGTTCTGCCTGCAGCAAAGAGAGTTAAAAAAAATGGAGGCTTTAATAATATCAAATGGTTTCTTTTAAATAAATGCCTGGCAGAAGGTTGTAAAGCCCCAGAGCCGCCGGATCTATGAGCCACTTCTCCTCGGACCACTATGCAGGTGTGGAGGTCACCGCCTGTGTTGTTATCCGCCTTCGCCATCTCTAATAGGACTCTGGGGTCCTTCTGTTTATGTGGCCGAAGGAAAGCGTGGCTTTAATTCAACTCACGACGCTTAGACCAGGGGGGAATCATTAAACGAAAAGACTTGGGTGGGTTGTGCACCGGAATGGGATGGAGGTGGATGTTTTTCAATAAATAAACCAACATGGTAACATAAATGGAATCCAGTGTGGAGGAAATGCACACCACTGAAGAATAAACTGTAGGATTATTATTGTTTATTTAACAAACTGTCAAACTGGAGTCAAATATACAGTAAGTAATGGTGCATGTATGCTTATATATTTAATTATCTTTAAGTTGTGACCACTAGGGGGAGATGCAGAAACTCATACACCAAGCACAATTAATTGCACAGACACAAGTCCCGGTATAAATTAAAGTCATGGGAGACGGTTGATGGTAATTCTCCACCAGTCCAGAGGGTGGCACTGTGTTATAACACACATTCTCTTTCTTTTCCACCCTCTGCAGCTCAGAAGACTGTTGGCTCTCCTCCAACGATGCCATTTCCGGTTTCCGCCCACCTGGACCTGCCTCTTCCTGCCATGTGAACGCCATCTTGGACATTCAAAGAAGACTCAATTTTGTATTTCCACACGCTTTATTTTTGATCAAAGCTTATTTTAGTTATGTGGGGTTTGCCCACGGGTGCCCCAACACTCTCATGGTCTCTTTCGTTCTTATTACAAAGTTTTATTTGCACAAAATCCCTTGCACAAAGGCTTCAAAAGTGACATGAACCAAATATAATTCTTCTTGTCTCTCTTTTGTTCTCCTCCACACCAGACTCCATCTCGCCTGGATGAAGTTGAGCGGCTCCTTTTATCTTAGACCTGGTAGTGTGTCCGATGTCAGGACAGAGCCCAATGGACGCACTTCCAGATCAAATGGAATTTCTGCAAAGTAGGGAAACATCAGGCTCTTGGCTGCCGCCACGGAACCTGACAAGGCTACCCTATTGGACTCCAGTTCCCAGCATGCCTTGCAGGTATCTGTACAGGTAGCATCGTCCAGGGATGCTGCCAACTTGTGTATCTGGGGAGCACGTATTCCTGATTTGTTGTCCCCCCCCGTTCTTGCATCAAACTGCCCCCCCCCCCAACTGGGTACTGTTCCTTGCCCCATTCCTGCCATTGTGCACCACCTATCATAAAGCATATTTCTGTAAAGGGGGGACAAAAATGTGTGTTTTCCTTCAATCTATTGTTTCAGTTTATTTAATAAGACTAGAAATGTCTAATTTGAGTGTTTTATTTTAGAATAATTTAGACATAGCATTTAAATTAATTAACTGTGCTAACAAGACTATACTGTACGAGTTCATACAGGAAAAACTACTCTTACTTGAGATTGTGTGCATTTAAATGGGAGATTAGCAGAAAAGTTTGGAGAAAAGCTGACCAGCAGACAATGACGGGGGGTTGCTTACAAGGGTTCAAAAGCAAATGTTTGGGCCAAGTCTGAGACCACTTTAGACAAAGGGGTCTGTTTGAGCCGTTCTTCTTCTGAACCAGCAGCTAAACAAACTGATGGGTGTTTGATCAGAGTGGGATGCAAATAGGAGTGTAAAGAGACAAGAATTCTGGGAAATATCCATCCATCCATCCATTGTCCAACCCGCTGAATCCGAACACAGGGTCACGGGGGTCTGCTGGAGCCAATCCCAGCCAACACAGGGCACAAGGCAGGAAACAATCCTGGGCAGGGTGCCAACCCACCGCAGGACACACACAAACACACCCACACACCAAGCACACACTAGGGCCAATTTAGAATCGCCAATCCACCTAACCTGCATGTCTTTGGACTGTGGGAGGAAACCGGAGCACCCGGAGGAAACCCACGCAGACACAGGGAGAACATGCAAACTCCACACAGGGAGGACCCGGGAAGCGAACCCAGGTCCCCAGGTCTCCCAACTGCGAGGCAGCAGCGCTACCCACTGCGCCACCGTGCCGTCCTTCTGGGAAATATATAAATGCCAAACCAAAAGTTAAGAAAAGTGCTATTCTCTATTAGAATGTCTGTGTTTAAACTTCAATAAACCAACCAATGTGTACATTGTGATAGCCACAGACTTGAGTTGGATTCAAAAGAAATTGTTGGGGCACCAGCCGGGAAATCCCCATCTATCTATCTATCAAACAAGGCTTTATTGCCATGAAACATTGCTCCTCTCAAGCCTGTTTTCTTCAGAGCTCCATCACACAGTAGGTTTGGGTCCAAAATGTCGACCTTTTTCTGGTTGTGGGGTTAAATATATATATATATATCAGCACCCAGAAGGGGCATGGCTTATTTGGAGGACAGGGCCAAATATATATATCCACACCCAGAAGGGGCAGGGCTTATTTGGATGGCAGGGCCAAATATATATCAGCACCCAGAAGGGATGGGACTTATTTGGAGGACAGGGCCAAATATATATATATCCGCACCCAGAAGGGGCAGGGCTTATTTGGAGGGCAGGGCCAAATATATATCCGCACCCAGAAGGGGTGGGACTTATTTGGAGGGCAGGGCCAAATATATATATACACACCCAGAAGGGGCAGGGCTTATTTGGAGGGCAGGGCCAAATATATATCCACACCCAGAAGGGGTGGGACTTATTTGGAGGACAGGGCCAAATATATATATCCGCATCCAGAAGGTGGGACTTATTTGGAGGGCAGGGTCAAATATATATATATATATATATATATATATATATATATCCGCACCCAGAAGGGGGAGGGCTTATTTGGAGGGCAGGGCCGGGGTAGATGTTTTCTGCCATGTGCACCTCAAAGCTGTGGATTAAAAGGTAGAAGTCATTACCATTAGCGGAACCTCTTGTCCCAGGGTGGTATTGCTTTCTTCAATAGAGTTCTGAAGGTGTCCCCTAGGTGCACATGTGTGACAATATGCATGTAAGAAGATGTGAAATTGAGACTTTTGGGAACTTTTGTTATTTATGAATCTTATGATTAGTTTAAAATTATTTCAGGTTGACAGAAGAAACGAACAAAGCAGGTTTCTGACAATACAAGGATGGATGGATGGATGGATGGCAATTACACATAACCAACAGAGCAAAATTCATACTGGAGCCAGTGTGCAGCTGGACAGTGGAGCTTTACTTTCTTGCTTACTTATTTTTAAATCACTTGGTGGCAGCAGTGGGATTTCTGTCCGTGTGCAGTTGAAATATTCCAGAAGGCTTTCTTCTACAGTGTGCCAGTGTTTCTGTGGTGCCCCCTACAGGTTCCCACTTCAAAGATCGCCTCTCCATTCTTCCAGTAGGACGCACAATATTTTCTGCGATACGACAATTTCATAGACAGAGTCAACTAAGGCCACAAATGAAAGGCAGGAAGAGGCGTTCAGGCTTTTGCGAAAAAATTTAAAATGGCGGAGAGTTACTGTCTTCGCCCCTAATCTTATTTTCATTTTTCATGAGGAAAAGACTTCTCTCTTCCAGTCAGCTCTGTAGGATTAAAAAAACTGTGATTCCAACGCAAGGAAGGAAAAAAAAAAGAAGAGAGAAATGCGGAGAGAGCATGCAAATGATTTCTTTTCCATTAATAATACATGCCCCCCGTTTTCCCTGACGGATTTTTATTATTAATTTGGGTTGCCTGTAAACACTGATTAATGCCATTCTCGACTCCTCTCGCCATCTCTTGATCTCATCTGCCTGCTCTTCACTTTGAGGCGATGCGAGCGACATGCCGCTCAACTCTGTCGTCTCCCCTCCTCACAGCCTGTCCCCTTCTCCCTGCATCCTCTTTACAGGCTGCCTGACAGATGACTTCGCTGAACATCTTTTAAGTGCCACCAAAAAAAAAAAAAAATAAAAAGAGAGAGACAGAGAAAGAAGGAAAAGTTTTGCAGGCCGGGAGAAGTTGAGACGCTGCCATGTGAGGTGGCATGCTGCGTGGGAGATGCGGAATGAATAAGCCTGAGCCCAATAATAATAATAATAATAAAGAATCGCTGGGGACCCAACTGTTAAGGAGCCTTCTTGCCCGGGGGGGTCCCTGATATTCTTTGCCTTAAAGCATCAAGTCTGAGTGAAGTGGGATCATGAGGTCAACTAGTAAGGCTGCCACCTGGTGGCCGTAAAAACACACTACACATATATTTTTAAATGGCTAAGCAGCTCCCAGTCCAATGGGGTCCAGACGTTTCCTGCAGTGTTTGCAGTGAATAGCGGCAAAGTCTGACGCTGAGAAGGCTCCGCCCACAGGGTTTCTTCCAAAAACCCCGCCCCCAGTTTCCTCCCATCCAATGTTTGGGGTCGCGTTACATAAATCAGACATGAGGTAAATATGGAAAATTACTGTGGAAAGACAGAGAGAGTAAAGACAGTGAACAGAAAACAGAGAGAATAAAAAGGGTATTGCTGTTATCAATTCAAGAGCTCAGCACCTGAAGCTCACTGATTAACGTCCTGTTTATACAGTAAATCATCCCTATTTTCAGATTCGCTTAGTGTAACGCATTTTGCAAAACCCAAGGTAGAAAAAAGAAATTCTGAGACAGCCGTCGCCTAGCAAGTAACAGATCTGTGATGCTCTTAGAAATCCGGGGTCTCGTGGACGCGGCTCAGAAAGGATCGACGTGTGCCGACCTTACGCCGAGAGGTAACGATAAACCGCTGAACAATATTCATGATGGGGTCCAGGGTGACAAGGAATTCCCAGTAAGTGCTGGTTAAGAACTCGCACTGATTAAGTCCTTGACCTTTGTACACAAGGCCTGGTGATAATTTTGTGAAGTCATCGGATTGGTCCATCTCTCACTCGCGGCCTTCGGTGGGGCGCCTAGAAGACAAGCTTCTCTATAGAGGAATTCAAAGTTGTAACAAAGTTTCCATATGTGAATCAGTGGAAGGATCATTACTCAGCCTCATGGCTTCCCATTGGAACCTAACTTCATTTAATTCCCATTGGATCAATGCTTCAGTATCTGCAGTTTATGTATCCATGGGGTTTGTCAGGAACGTAAACCTCTGCGGATAACGAGAATGGGCTGAACCTTGGTGTCATTTTGATTGTTGCTTCATGATATGGCATAAGAGCAGCGAACAGTGGTTAGAGAATCATTGTGGTCTCTCTCTCTCACTATATATATATATATATAAACATACTGTATATAATGTAAAAGATGGCCAGCAGTCCAACCTGGCCAGGACGCCCAAGACATGGAAGGATGGGGGAAAGCAGCTACTTTAGGGCACTGCCTCCCCCAAACCGCTAGATGGCAGCACCCTTGGGTTACAGAGGTGCCCCGGATTCCCACAAGACACCATGGGACTTGGAGTTCTTTACCACGGCCCTGTTGTATGCCGAGGGTGCCACCAGGGGGTGCTGTGAATATAGAGGAGCCATATGGGCACAAGGTTTCCACCTATCCTGGAAGTGCTAGCAGGCCACGTGGGTGGAAGAGCAGAAGCACTTACGGGTTGGCCAGTATAAGAGGACTTTACCAATCTCAGAAGTGACAAGCCAGAGTCGGGTGGAAGGTGGACAAAGCTTGCTGGGAGGAGCAAAGGAGGAAGAAAGAGAGAGATGAAGAATAACTGTGTGCTGTCTTACTTATTTACTTGTGGTTGTGATGGTGGGAAACATACTGTGAAGAGTTTCCAAAAATAAATAAGCTCTTGGTGCTTTTAACTTCTGCCTGGTGTTTGTTGTGTTGGGTTTGAGGAGCAATAGTGCCCTCTAGTGTCCACAATATATATATATATATATATATATATATATATATATATATATATATGCAAAGAGTACACGACACGTGTTTCACCCTCATTCTGGGCTCATCAGGTGTACACACTCCACTGCACTCCCTCTCGGGAATCGAACCTCGGACATCAGCGTCAGAGGCGATGCCCCTAACGTTGCGCCACGGCGTGTGGTTCGTTTATTTGACAGCATGTAGATCAGGGTAATTACATTCACGGCATTCGAAGTCTGTGTCACAATCTGATAGTGTGGGTGGTTACCTACCAGGTAATGCTTTGTGGTTGGCCAACAATCTGCTAACATCCGCTACGGTGCCCTCAGTTTGTGAAGATCCAATTGGGGGGGAGGCGGGGAGTAGTGGGAACGATACTGTTACAACTGCTGTGATTGGACATAGATGAAGCAACCAAACCGAGTAGAAACCTCAAAGATATATCGCGCGGAATCACAATTGCGCACTTCATTGAGAACTCATTTGGATTATGATTAAATTTGCATGTTTGTTTTGGCGTCGGTCCAGATTTAACCATATTTGGGTCCGGATGCGGACCGGAGTCCGCCTATTGAGTACCCCTGGTATATACAGTGGAACCTAAGTTTGCGAGCATAATTCGTTCCGGAAACGTGCTCGTAGTCCAAAGCACTCGTATATCAAAGTGAATTTCCCCATAAGAAATAATGGAAACTCAGATGATTTGTTCCACAACCCAAAACTATTCATATAAAAATGATTAATACAAAATATAAAGTAAAAATACATAAAACAAATTAACTTGCACTTTACCTTTGAAAAGAATCATGGCTGGTGTGAGTGAGTTTCTAAACTCTTGTGGGATTGCACCCAACGGGACGACACGTGGAAGAGCGTCCCAAAGCAATCGCAGTCTCCCAGCGCTGTAGCAGTTCACCGTAAAAGCGAATCCGAAAAGATCGCGGACATGCTATAAGCGCCTGCCGTCGATGGGTGATACAAGGAACAAGGAACATTATAAATGTGCAGGGCCCTGCCTGACTGCTGTGTCTGTGTATAAATAACCGCGCTGTTGCTGTTTCAAGCTGAATAAAGCTTGTGTTGCTAAAGTACTGAGACTCAGCTTCGTGTTTTAGGGTGCAAGACGGGGACTCGCATGTCACAGCACACACGCACACGTGAGCACACACACACACACACGAGCGCGCGCACGCGAGCACACATACATACACACACACATGCGCGCGCACACAGTCACAATGCTAATGCTGTAGTAAACACTATACGCTCGTACGGATGTTGACTATATGAGTGAGGCACGCCGACTCAGACAGAGAATAGGAGACGATTGCCCACAATGCCGCAGTGAGAGAGAGAGAAGAACCATCAGCTCAGTTGTGATCACATGACGCTCAGCAGACAAACTACTCGTACTGCAAGACCTCGCTCGTTTATCAAGTGAAAATTTATTAAAAATTTTTGCTCGTCTTGCAAAACACTTGTAAACCAAGTTACTCACAAACCGAGGTTCCACTGTATATATATATATATACTGTATGTATATGTATATATTGTCACACACGTGTGCATGGGAGGCAGCTAATGGGCTCAGAAGAAGGTAATTCCCGGTCAGGCCAGGGGGTGGTAGATTGCACTAATCCTTTCTCTTATCTCCCAGCAGACCAAATGTGGGAAATTCCACCTGACTCTCAGGATGACGTCACTTCCGGTTCCACCCCAGAAGACATCACTTCCAATCCAACAGAAGAGCCCACCTCCTAATGACATAATTTCCAAATCCCAAGGGTTGCAGCCCAATGACCTCATTTCCTCTTGCCTGTAAAGACCTTTGCATCAACCGTTTCAGCAATCAGCAGCTAATTCTCTGCCCCAAACCTCTTCATTGTGTCAGGGCTTGATTAGTAACACTATATATATATATATATATATATATATATATATATATATATATATATATATATATATATATATTATATATATATATATATATATATATATATATATATATATATATATATATATATATATATATATATATATATAGTCACACACATGGCAACTAAACAGCTCCAAAAGGGTAATTCCATGCCGGACCAGGGGGTGGCAGAGTCCACTTACCCCTTCTTGCTTTCCTCTGCAGACCAACTACTGGAAATTCCGCCTAGACTCAATGATATCACTTCCAGGTCAGGAGCCTATGACATCACTTCCTCTATCCAGCTTTAAAAACACCATTTTCTTTGTTACAAGGCAGTTCAGTTATGGACTCAGCTAACTGGTGGGACTGGAACCGGAAATAATGTCATTATTTATGTCATTAGTTATTTTCAAGCACCGTAAACTGCCTCCTAATCGCACGTGCGTGACAGTGTGTATATAAAGAGGAAAAATGTCAGTGTGCAAAAGTGTAAAGCTGATGGAGAGACCTGTGCCCACAGACTCAAGGCTGTCATTGTTGCCACCTACTAAATACTGATTTGAAGGGTGTGTTGTTAGAGGTCTTATCTTTAAATGTCTGAACCTCATGAAACGTTCAAATGTGGAGAGAAGGTGTTTGGCGAGATCAGTGCCAGTGGGTTTAATCGGATACGTTTATTGACACCTCAGTCTCAATGGGATGATCAAAATACATGAACTGAATTCCAGGGACCCAGTGTGTCCAACATTTTTTCTTCAGCCAGGCAGGTAGTCCAACCCCCACAGACGAGTGATTCCAGACAAGACATTCATGTTCTCCACGAAGGCCATCTTTAATTGGTTTTAATCAAAGCACAGATTGGGTTTGCTAAATTGTCCGATTTTTTTTTTTTTAATGACAAAACTGGTATCTATCAAAATAAGGTAATTGCATTTACTTAGAACGACACCTCCTGGGGCTGGCGCCCACTCTGCATGCTGATTACAGTCAAAGCCCCGTTCAAAGTGCTCATTTATCTCTTGTATATATTACAATATACAGTACCTCTCCTATGAACCCGGGACTTGAGTCTGTGAGGTTGTGTCTGGGGTTTGGGTTTCGGTGGTGCCCCCTACTGGTCACAACACACACACAGACCTTAGTGTTTATTATATAGTCTATATATAGACTATAATATATCTATAAAATATACTGTATATATATTTATATAGATTGTCAGATGCTAGGAGTTGCTGTTGCCCCTTTCAACCCAACAGACAGACACACTGCATACGGGGAAAAATCATCAAAAAGATATTTAATTGGTTTTCTTCTTTAAGTAGTGCCCTGAAGCACCTCCACCACCATACACAGGCAAAGCAATAATAACAATAATAATCACAATAACGCACACAAATCTCTCCTCCACTCCTCCCAGAAAGCTCTGTTCAGCTATCTCCCAACTCCAGCTCGCTTGCTGGTTCTTCAGCAGTCCTTTATATAGTTCTTGACCCGGAAGTGCTTCTCCTCTCAAATAGAGAACTTGCTTTCTTCTTCAGCCTGGAAGTACTTCGGGGCTTCTGTTCCCGTGAAAGATACGAGTCCCCAGGTCCCCTGGCAGCGTCTCCTGGCGGCACCTATGGTATCTAGCAGGGATGAGAAGCCGAACTCCAAATCCCATGATGCCCTAAGGGAATCCGGGGCACCGCTATGCTGCAGGGAACTTGCCATCTGGGGTCTTGGAGGAGGCAGAGCCCCACAGTAGCTGCCTTTCCCCATCCTTCTCTTCCTTGGGCATCCCAGCGTGCCATCTGCCACAATATATTATATATATATTATATATATATATATACAGTACATCCGGAAAGTATTCACAGCGCATCACTTTTTCCACATTTTGTTATGTTACAGCCTTATTCCAAAATGGATTAAATTCATTTTTTCCCTCAGAATTTTACACACAACACCCCATAATGACAACATGAAAAAAGTTTACTTGAGATTTTTGCAAATTTATTAAAAATAAAAAAACTGAGGAATTCCATGTACATAAGTATTCACAGCCTTTGCTCAATACTTTGTCAGCAATTCCAGCCTCAAGTCTTTTTGAATATGATGCCACAAGCTTGGCACACCTATCCTTGGCCAGTTTCGCCCATTCCTCTTTGCAGCACCTCTCAGGCTCCATCAGGTTGGATGGGAAGCGTCGGTGCACAGCCATTTTAAGATCTCTCCAGAGATGTTCAATCAGATTCAGATTCTGGGCTCTGGCTGGGCCACTCAAGGACATTCACAGAGTTGTCCTGAAGCCACTCCTTTGATATCGGCTTTGTGCTTAGGGTCGTTGTCCTGCTGAAAGATGAACCGTCGCCCCAGTCTGAGGTCAAGAGAGCTCTGGAGCAGGTTTTCATCCAGGATGTCTCTGTACATTGCTGGAGTCATCTTTCCATTTATCCTGACTAGTCTCCCAGTACCTGCCGCTGAAAAACATCCCCACAGCATGATGCTGCCACCACCATGCTTCACTGTAGGGATGGTGCCAGGTTTCCTCCAAACATGACATCTGGCATTCACACCAAAGAGTTCAATCTTTGCCTCATCAGACCAGAGAATTTTCTTTCTCATGGTCTGAGAGTCCTTCAGGTGCCTTTTGTCAAACTCCAGGTGGACTGCCATGTGCCTTTTACTAAGGAGTGGCTTCCGTCTGGCCACTCTACCATACAGGCCTGATTGGTGGATTGCTGCAGAGATGGTTGTCCTTCTGGAAGGTTCTCCTCTCTCCACAGAGGACCTCTGGAGCTCTGACAAAGTGACCATCGGGTTCTTGGTCACCTCCCTGACTAAGGCCCTTCTCCCCTGATCGCTCAGTTTAGATGGCCGGCCAGCTCTAGGAAGAGTCCTGGTGGTTTTGAACTTCTTCCACTTATGGATGATGGAGGCCACTGTGCTCATTGGGACCTTCAAAGCAGCAGAAATTTTCCTGTAATCTTCCCCAGATATGTGCCTCGAGACAATCCTGTCTCGGAGGTCTACAGACAATTCCTTTGACTTCATGCTTGGTTTGTGCTCTGACATGAACTGTCAACTGTGGGACCTTATATAGACAGGTGTGTGCCTCTCCAAATCATGTCCAGTCAACTGAATTTACCACAGGTGGACTCCAATGAAGCTGCAGAAACATCTCAAGGATGATCAGGGGAAACAGGATGCACCTGAGCTCAATTTTGAGCTTCATGGCAAAGGCTGTGAATACTTATGTACATGGGATTTCTCAATTTTTTTATTTTTAATAAATTTGCAAAAATCTCAAGTAAACTCTTTTCACGTTGTCATTATGGGGTGTTGTGTGTAGAATTCTGAGGAAAAAAATGAATTTAATCCATTTTGGAATAAGGCTGTAACATAACAAAATGTGGAAAAAGTGATGCGCTGTGAATACTTTCCGGATGCACTGTATATATATATATATATATATATATATTTATATATAGTGACAGATAGGGGTGCTCTCGCTCCCTTGAACCCTCAGACAATACACCAGACACCAGGTAAAACTCCAAATATAATATTTATTTGAACTATAACGTGCACATAGCACCCTCCTCTCCACAATACTCATATAAATCAATACAATAAACAATAATCAATCCTCCACTCTCCCAGACGCGTTGCCACCCTTCCACCCAGCTCAGCTCACCGCTGGGATTTCCCAGAGTCCTTTTAAAGTCTTTGACCCGGAAATGCTTCTGATCCCCCAAGTCCATGTGATTCCTCTTTTCTTCAGCCTGGAAGTATATCATTTCTTCCGTTTCCGCGATTGTGAATTACTTCCGGGCTATATGGAAAGTATAAATCCCTGGGCCTCCCTGCAATGTCCTCTGGTGGCCCCCATGGTATCCAGCAAGGCTGTGACTAAAGACTCCAAGTTCCATGATGCCCTGCTGGAATTTGGGGCCCTTCCATGTTGCAGGGATGGCTCCATCTGGCGGCTTGGGGGTGTTGGCCAGGATATACGCCCGGCAATCCCTCACAATATATACAGTATGTTGTGCAAATAACACACCTTGACACAGAAAAAGATTTGGGGCAGCCTCCCCATATATTTGAGCTTATGGCTGAAAACATAAGCATAAAGATCAATGATTGGTTGTTACAGATGCAAGTCCCAAATAGAACTGATTGACAGAAGGAATATGGTGGCTTTTTAAACTCAGAAAGAGGAAATTATGTCATCTGGACAGGAACCGGAAGTGATGTCATCAAGTCCAGGCAGGATTTCCCTTGTATGGTCTGCAGGGACAAAAGAGAAAGGATTAGTACACTCTGCCATCCCCTGATTTTGGCATGAAACTGCCTTTATTTGAGCTCTTTAGCTGCCTCCCATGCTCACGTGTGTGACAATATATATATTGTGTGATGGGATCAGGAGCGCTCCTTTCTTTGCAGGTCGACAACCAATCCTCATGCAGCAGGAAGACACCAGACAGTCCATACAATGAACAGGAAACGATCCTGGACAAAAACAAGAATCTACATTCATTGAACGGACAGGTAGCTCCAAACACGAAACAACAGAAAAAAATCCCCCTCTGTATAACTGGCCTCCTTTCAAATCTCATGCCAGCCTCCTTGTCCCCAGCAGCCCCTGCACCCTCAGCAGATGACCAATCAGAGCAATTGCAGGGACTGCTGGGAGTTGAAGTTTTCACTTCCTGGTAGCACCAATTCAAAGTAAGTTAGAAATCGGATGGCTGGATAAAGAATGAAGACCCCACCCAAATCCCTGATGCTATCCCGTGATGACCCCCCCACCTTCCCAAATCGGTCCTCCCCCTTCTCTTATGTCTCTCCGTCTCCTTGCAAAGTCCACTTGTAGTGTTGCCATTGCTCTCTCCACCTTTAAGCTTTTTCATTTCTTCATGTTGCTTTGTTTCCTCTTCTTGCTGGCTTGGTAGGTAAAAAATCTTTGCGGAGACCTCCTTGTGAAAGGAGCTATAAAAAATTATTCCCTAATTTATTTTTAATTTAATTGTAGCTGCTTGATACAGGTAACTATTTCAAACTAAGCCCTCGTCCCATCTGCAGGCCCCAGAGTATCAGCCAATCCATTCTAATTTTACGTTAATATTTTCCCCAATAAAGAGAAGGCCATCTCAGAATGTTCACGGCTGAGTGACTCCCAGATTCATTTGACCAACCCTGCTTAACTGATCAGTCAATCGAAAACCTCCTTTTTGACTGAGCTCATTCCAAAAGGCACTATATAAATCGGAATGTGCTGGATTGGTTGACCCCTTCTAAAATCTTCAATCGATGAACTGTCTAATCCATTAACCTTTGCAGGCCAAGAGGGCACGGCGGGCACAGACGATCTGGCTCAGAGAGATGCTGACCAGCCTCATTGTTAACAGTGTGGTAGATGCTGAAGGCCACCTCCTCCTCCTCCTCCCGGCAAGACAATTATCTGTTTAATTGAATGAGTTGTGGGCGTCCAGTCAGGGAGGCCAGCCAGTTCATACCCTGCATTTGACTGTCTATTGTGGAAGAAAATTATGACTACAGACACCCCCACTGGAACGCCCCAATTTAAGCCATAAAACACAGGCAGGAGAAAGCGTCAATCATTATTTTTTATCTAAATCATCTTATAAGCAACATGTTACAAAGAAAAAGTGTCTTCTGCACTATATAAATACAATTCATTGATTAGGTCACTACTCAAAAAAGGAATTCTTTACATAATCATAAAACTTTTAACATGATTGGTTACACCGAGTTATTAACGTGACATGACAAACATTGATACCTTAAATGACCACAATTGAACCCTGTTAACTAGAATGAGTGATAGTCCTGTTAGCTTAATGTGTGCGTGACTTTTTAAATGTATTATTTTTATTCTTATTTTAGGAGACGTGTGAGTCTTTTCACGTTTATTCTGTTTCTCATGGTTTGTAGAACAATGGTCCAAATTTACAATCCAGCTGGGTACATCAACAGGAAACTTGGTACTAAGCAAAATATAGAAAAATGATTATGGCATAAAATATAACATCTTCTCTTAAGGGTTATATAAAATAACAAAAAATGCATTTATCATAGTTAATAATAAATCTATCATCCTTCTATCTATCATAGAGTGCCTTTCTATCTATCTATCTATCTATCTATCTATCTATCTATCTATCTATCTATCTATCTATCTATCATATAGTGCCTTTCACTCTATCTATCTATCTATCTATCTATCTATCTATCTATCTATCTATCTATCTATCTATCTATCTATCTATCTATCATATAGTGCCTTTCACTCTATCTATCTATCTATCTATCTATCTATCTATCTATCTATCTATCTATCTATCATATAGTGCCTTTCTAATCTATCTATCTATCTATCTATCTATCTATCATATAGATAGATAGATAGATAGATACTTTAGCCTTTCACATCTATCTATCTATCTATCTATCTATCTATCTATCTATCTATCTATCTATCTATCTATCTATCTATCATATAGTGCCTTTCACATCTATCTATCTATCTATCTATCTATCTATCTATCTATCTATCTATCTATCTATCTATCTATCTATCTATCTATCTATCATATAGTGCCTTTCACATCTATCTATCTATCTATCTATCTATCTATCTATCTATCTATCTATCATATAGTGCCTTTCACTCTATCTATCTATCTATCTATCTATCTATCTATCTATCATATAGTGCCTTTCTAATCTATCTATCTATCTATCATATAGTGCCTTTCTAATCTATCTATCTATCTATCTATCATATAGTGCCTTTCACTCTATCTATCTATCTATCTATCTATCTATCTATCTATCTATCTATCTATCATATAGTGCCTTTCACTCTATCTATCTATCTATCTATCTATCTATCTATCTATCTATCTATCTATCTATCTATCTATCATATAGTGCCTTTCACTCTATCTATCTATCTATCTATCTATCTATCTATCTATCTATCTATCTATCTATCTATCTATCTATCTATCATATAGTGCCTTTCACTCTATCTATCTATCTATCGATCTATCTATCTATCTATCATATAGTGCCTTTCACATCTATCTATCTATCTATCTATCTATCTATCTATCTATCTATCTATCTATCTATCTATCTATCTATCATATAGTGCCTTTCACATCTATCTATCTATCTATCTATCATATAGTGCCTTTCACTCTATCTATCTATCTATCTATCTATCTATCTATCTATCTATCATATAGTGCCTTTCACTCTATCTATCTATCTATCGATCTATCTATCTATCTATCATAGTGCCTTTCACATCTATCTATCTATCTATCTATCTATCTATCTATCTATCTATCTATCTATCTATCTATCATATAGTGCCTTTCACATCTATCTATCTATCTATCTATCTATCTATCTATCTATCTATCTATCTATCTATCATATAGTGCCTTTCACATCTATCTATCTATCTATTATATAGTGCCTTTCACTCTATCTATCTATCTATCTATCTATCTATCTATCTATCATATAGTGCCTTTCACATCTATCTATCTATCTATCTATCTATCTATCTATCTATCTATCTATCTATCTATCTATCTATCATATAGTGCCTTTCACTCTATCTATCTATCTATTGATCTATCTATCTATCTATCATAGTGCCTTTCACATCTATCTATCTATCTATCTATCTATCTATCTATCTATCTATCTATCTATCTATCTATCTATCTATCTATCTATCTATCATATAGTGCCTTTCACATCTATCTATCTATCTATCTATCTATCTATCTATCTATCTATCTATCTATCTATCTATCTATCTATCATATAGTGCCTTTCACATCTATCTATCTATCTATTATATAGTGCCTTTCACTCTATCTATCTATCTATCTATCTATCTATCTATCTATCTATCTATCTATCTATCTATCTATCTATCTATCATATAGTGCCTTTCACATCTATCTATCTATCTATCTATCTATCTATCTATCTATCTATCTATCTATCTATCTATCTATCTATCTATCTATCTATCTATCATATAGTGCCTTTCACATCTATCTATCTATCTATCTATCTATCTATCTATCTATCTATCTATCTATCTATCTATCTATCTATCTATCTATCTATCTACATCACTTAAAGCCGCCATCTTTTCCAGCCCTCGTCAGTTCTGTTTTGGACTCAGTATTGTCAAAAGCTCTGTGCTATTTCAAAAATCCATTTGTAGCCAGGAATATTATATGGGTGGCTACCCCAAACCTTTTTACGTGTGTCGAGTCTGTTCCTTTTCACACTGTCTATGAGTTCTGGTGCACTGGTAGTCGACAGGCGAGCTCAGTCCCCATTTTGGAGGATGCACATGTCCATTCCATTCCACCACAGTGAAGAAAGTGACTTCAAGAAGTTGATTGTCCTCACCTCAGCAGCTGGAGGAAGGCATAACTGGTGGGCTGTGGAAGAGGGAGAGAAGGTGTTAGTGCAAGTAGTCGACCCCCGAGTCTGTATCTCACTCCCGCCCAAGCCCTTAGACTGCCTTCCACCCGCTTGTGTGTGACACAGGGATCAAGGGTCTGTTATTCTCATTCCAACATACATGTTCAGGAAAGAAATTTGATTACTCAGGTCCCGGTAATCATACAGTGTCCATGATAACCCCATAAAAAAAACACATAATAAAAAATAGCCCCTTAACCCAATAAACAGTGTGATAACAGTTATCACAGATAAATCATAAATAGAACGAAATAACATTAATACATAAATACACTTCTTCTTCTTCTTTCGGCTGCTCCTGTTAGGGGTCGCCACAGCGGATCATCTTCTTCCATATCTTTCTCTCCTCTGCATATTGTTCACCTGCATGTTCTCTCTCACCACATCCATAAACCTTCTCTTAGGCCTTCCTCTCCTCCCCTTGCCTATCAGCTCTATCCTTAGTAGCCTTCTCTCATTATACTCAGCATCTCTCCTCTGCACAACGCAATCTCACCTCTCTGACTTTGTCTCCCGACCGTCTAACCTGAGCTGACCCAGTTTCAGTCCCGACAATGTCATTTCCGTTTCCACCCACAATGACAATGTTACTTTCGATTTTCGGGGGGGGCCCGATGATGACATCACTTTCCAGTTCCGCCCCTGATGACGTCATCACTTCTGGTTCTGGGGCCCGATGATGATGTCACTTCCGGCGCCGCTACTGATTATGACATCACTTCCGGTCCAGACAACATCACTTCCAGTTTCCGCCCCCGATGACAACGTCACTTCTGGTTCTGGTCCCAATGATGTCATCACTTCTGTTTTACAACCCCGATGATGATGTCACTTCTGGTCCTGACATGTCACTTCCAGTTTCCGCCCCCGATGATGACATCACTTCCAGTTCCGGACCCGATGATGACATCACTTCCGGTCCCGGCCCCCCCGATGACATCATTTCCTTTACTGGCCTTTAAAGCAGCCATTTTACCTCAATGCAATCAGTTCTATGTTGGACTTGAATCTGTGAACATCTCTGTTCAACATAACTCATTTTCCAGCCGTGGACCATGATACAGGTGGCTGCCCCAAACCTTCATGATGTCTAAGTCTCATCCTTGTGACAGCGGTCATAATTTAATGGTTAATTGATGACTGAACTGACCTGCCAATCATTTAACCGTCAGAAAGCAGTCAGGAGCGTAGATTAGTGTGCAGATTATTTCAGTAAAATGAACGCAGTTGACAATTTTAACATCATTAACACCAAATTTCGTTAGGTCAGATCAAACCTCCTCAAGCTAAACAGCTCAGTGATATTACTTTTAACTTGTAATATTCCTACATAACACGGTTCATTTACCTGCATGAGATTAATAACACCACTTATATATAAAAAAAAATATATCAGCTACAATTATTGTAATCATTTGATGTGAGCCGATGCTTATGAAACGCAACTCGTGTTGCCAAGCGGAGAAGGAAACGGTTCTTTTCTGAAATTTGACTGTGCTACGGTTTCGCCAGCATATCGAAAATAACTCCACATAAATCAACTTCCATAAACCACCAAAAACATTCAGAACTAACTGTCTTTACATTTCAGTTTCTCATCGTGCATTTATATGAGGAGGAATAAGGGGGTTATGAGGAAGAAAGGCGTTCCCTTATGCAAATATGCTAAGTTTATGCAAATGTGGAACTGGGCACCGGCGGAGGGAGTTGAATTTTGCTTTGATTTGTTAATTTGACTTGACTGTATGGAATGTTATCTGTTTCTAATTAAAATCAATAAAAAATAAAAATGTAAAAAAAAAAGAATTGGGTACCATTAGGAGTTTAGGACAAAGCAACAGTTCACAATTCACAAACTACAGGTGCTGGTCATAAAATTAGAATATCATGACAAAGTTGATTTATTTCAGTAATTCCATTCAAAAAGTGAAACTTGTATATTAGATTCATTCATTACACACAGACTGATGTATTTCAAATGTTTATTTCTTTTAATGTTGATGATTATAACTGACAACTAATGAAAGTCCCAAATTCAGTATCTCGGAAAATTAGAATATTATGAAAAGGTTCAATATTGAAGACACCTGGTGCCACACTCTAATCAGCTAATTAACTCAAAAGCCTTTAAATGGTCTCTCAGTCGAGTTCTGTAGGCTACACAATCATGGGGAAGACTGCTGACTTGACAGTTGTCCAAAAGACGACCATTGACACCTTGCACAAGGAGGGCAAGACACAAAAGGTCATTGCTAAAGAGGCTGGCTGTTCACAGAGCTCTGTGTCCAAGCACATTAATAGAGAGGCGAAGAGAAGGACAAGATGTGGTAGAGAAAACTGTACAAGCAACAGGGATAACCGCACCCTGGAGAGGATTGTGAAACAAAACCCATTCAAAAATGTGGGGGAGATTCACAAAGAGTGGACTGCAGCTGGAGTCAGTGCTTCAAGAACCACCACACACAGACGTATGCAAGACATGGGTGTCAGCTGTCGCATTCCTTGTGTCAAGCCACTCTTGAACAAGAGACAGCGTCAGAAGCGTCTCGCCTTTGGACTGCTGCTGAGTGGTCCAAAGTTATGTTCTCTGATGAAAGTCAATTTTGCATTTCCTTTGGAAATCAAGGTCCCAGAGTCTGGAGGAAGAGAGGAGAGGCACAGAATCCACGTTGCGTGAGGTCCAGTGTAAAGTTTCCACAGTCACTGATGGTTTGGGGTGCCATGTCATCTGCTGGTGTTGGTCCATTGTGTTTTCTGAGGTCCAAGGTCAACACAGCCGTCTACCAGGAAGTTTTAGAGCACTTCATGCTTCCTGCTGCTGACGAACTTTATGGAGATGCAGATTTCATTTTCCAACAGGACCTGGCACCTGCACACAGTGCCAAAGCTACCAGTACCTGGTTTAAGGACCATGGTATCCCTGTTCTTGATTGGCCAGCAAACTCGCCTGACCTTAACCCCATAGAAAATCTATGGGGTATTGTGAAGAGGAAGATGCAATACGCCAGACCCAACAATTCAGAAGAGCTGAAGGCCACTATCAGAGCAACATGGGCTCTCATAACACCTGAGCAGTGCCACAGACTGATGGACTCCATGCCACGCCGCATTGCTGCAGTAATCCAGGCCAAAGGAGCCCCAACTAAATATTGAGTGCTGTACATGCTCATACTTTTCATGTTCATAACTTTCAGTTGGCCAACATTTCTAAAAATCCTTTTTTTGCATTGGTCTTAATTGATATTCTAATTTTCCGAGATACTGAATTTGAGACTTTCATTAGTTGTCAGTTATAATCATCAACATTAAAAGAAATAAACATTTGAAATACATCAGTGTGTGTGTAATGAATGAATCTAATATACAAGTTTCACTTTTTGAATGGAATTACTGAAATAAATCAACTTTGTCATGATATTCTAATTTTATGACCAGCACCTGTAATTTTGCACATGAAAACAATAAATTGATATTGACAGCTAATACACTTCTTAAATATAAACTTACATATATTTATATACAGTATATCATTCTTTTAACCACTTCTGGTATTCCCGTTTTTTGCTGTGAAAATATACAGTTAATGTAATGTATTTTACATTACATTACATTACATTTAACATGCACGGGGCATTATCTCCCCAGGAGTGCTGGATGGCAGCACCCCCTGGGTTGTAGTGGAGTCTCGGACTCCCACAGGGCACAGCGCCGTTCGGTTCCATGGGTGCCACCAGGGGAGTGATGCAGGAACTTTATTGCTGGAAGGAGATTACGGGACACCTGGAGCACTTAGAGGTGCTCCATAAAAGAAGCCGCCTCACTCCATTCGGGGAGCCAGAGTCGGGAGGCTTGCCGGGGGAAGTGAAAGTGAGTGATTGAGTGAGTGAGGAAAAATAGAGAAGAAAAAGTGTGCTGTTTACTGTACTTGTGAAATGTGCTGAGCCGGTGGGAAACCAGGGAAATCGTTTCCCACAAGAAAAAAATCGGCAGTGGTCTCCCCTCGACTTTCTCGTATACTCAGATATGGGGATGGATATTTGAGGAGTAAACTGCAGGGCAATGATTATATTTTTATACCCTCCGGGCGCTCCGGTTTCCTCCCACAGTCCAAAGACATGCAGGTTAGGTGGATTGGCGATTCTAAATTGGCCCTAATGTGTGCTTGGTGTGTGTGTCCTGCAGTGGGTTGGCGCCCTGCCCGGGATTGGTTTCTGCCTTGTGCCCTGTGTTGGCTGGGATTTGCCTCCAGCAGACCCCCATGACCCTGTGTTCGGATTCAGCAGGTTGGAAAATGGATAGATGGATTATGTACATTAAAGAACCATCAACAACAAATCAAATTAGTAATATATCAAACAATTATAAAAGTAAAGTTGAATAAATTGGACTCTGCAGCTGCATGAATAAAAGGTAAAGTACCACTTCTGGTTAGCAGAAAGAGCACAAACGTTGATAGTAATCTATGTTTTGTACCTAATACTCGTAGGCAAAATTTGGCTGACCAAAGTGAAAGCGTACTCAAATTATTGTGTTTACACACACACACACACACACACACACACACACAGACATAATTCAAAAAATTGTATTTTCGGACTCGGGGAGGCCTAAAACATCAAGATTCATCAAAATCTCAAAATGGAATTTTAGAGGATTCCAGTACTTTGCCTATACTTCGTATACGAAAATGTAAAAAGTTAGAAAGTGAAATGAAACTGAAGCGTAATGCAAGAGACAATAATTGTGGTCGTCAAGAGAACAAGAGGGTCAAAACCGAAAGTACACACGAGAAAAAAACATTTTGGACGATTCCAATACTTCCCCTATACTTCATATACGAAAATGTTAGGGAGGTCTAAAGGGTCGAGATTCATCAAAATCTCAATGTTGAATTTTTGGACGTATACAATACTATCCCTATACTTTGTACACGAGAAATTAAAAATAACGTGTGTGCTGAACTTGTGTCCTGCGTCTGTGTCTCAGGTTTGGGGAGCCGTGCGCCCCCTGCAGGCCACACTGGATTTTTTTTTTTTTTTTTTACAGTGTAGGACCAATTGTATCTGGCTGCAGGTCATGGGAGGTCCTGGGGCAGACTGTGGATGTTACTGAGCTCTTCATTATGACCCCTTCTGTTTGTCAATGGAGGTCGCACGGCTGTGTGTTTGATTTTTTTTTTGGATCAACACCATGAACTCGGCAATCTGGAGGGGGTGTCCACCTACTTTGGGTCACTGAGTGTATGACAAAGATGGAAAACTGGATAAGAAGAAGGCCCCTTTCAGTCAAATAGCCGGCCTTTTCTTTCAGTTATGTTTTGTTTCATCAGGATGAGAAGTGAGGAGCGACTCTCCAGCGAGTTTGCCTCTTGCGGCGTGTGAATACTTAAGGAGCCGCGGAACAGAAAATTCCAGTGGGAGCCTTGAAAGAGACGCAAGACGGCTGAAATTGAATGAGAAAGGCCGCAGCCGCCGCCTCGGTAACAGGCGCGCTGATGGATCTCGCACGAGGCTTTATCTCGGAGCCCCTTCTTCTAGCGGATGAATAGCACAATTTTCTTTGTAGCGCTTATTGATTTTACTCCTTAGGCAAAACAGCCATTAGCTCGACGATCGATCGAGCGCTCGCTTTCCTGCTGCATTTCAAACGGAGTTTTGCTGTCACTGGGTTAACGAGGTGCCAGCCTCGTGCGCTGCTGGCAGTTTGATTCACTTATTTATTTATTTATTTATATTTATTTTTCGCAACGCTGCTGTACCAGTGCACGCTCCTCAACTCGACCTGGCTGCTGCCAGACGTCCCAGACGCAAAGCGTAGCCTCGGAGACATTCGCGTGCACGCGGCTGCAGGTGTCCGCCACACCTCCTCGGAAATCAGCCGATCTGCGGTCCCCAATCGCAACCTTGAGCCAGCGCAGCAGACCGAGAAGATCAGGGGGCACCACTCATGCGAAAACTGCAGAGTTATTGAGAATTGCACCAAATTGTGTTTTTTTTTTTTTCCTAATGGATAAAACACCGAAGCCCCAACCCCTCGTCCCCGATCCTCTCTCCACCGCCCCTCTCATTTTTTTCGTCACCAAGCAGATGAAGTCAGAACTTCAGTTAAGACTCGAATTAATCAGCAGCTAGCGACACCGGCCGGGACGGCAGATCAGTGTGAGCGGAATTTGATTACAGCTGATGAATCTCCCTGTCGAGCGTCATTGCGCACGCTAATGCCGTTTAATGTGCTTTAGCCGAGAGCCGCCGCCGCCGCCGCTCTCTGCTGATTGGAATGATCAAGCGACACTTGCGCACGAGCTCTCTCCTCTTGCACCTATACGGTAAAAAAAAAAAAAAAAGATTTGCGCGAAATCCAATCCTTTGTCAGATCTGCAGCATTAATCCAGCTTTACACGAAGTATGGGCTTTGGGAGTCCCGCATGAAGAAAAGCTGAGCGGATTGATCGACCCGGCCAGCTGCCCGACACCGTTGTCTATTTTTGTTTTCTGATCTTGGAGGCGGGGCTAAGCTGTATAATCCAAAGTGCGTCATCTTGAACTTGAAGGAGTTCCGAGACCCCGAAAGAGATTCTTTCAGCATTTTAGAAGTAAAAGAACAGCCAAGAAGGAGATGAAGAGTATAAAGAACAGCCAAGAAGGAGGTGAAGAGTATTAAGAACAGTACAGGGCAGTTAGAGCATGCAGACAATGAATCAGGAAAGGTTTTAAACTTGCATTTTATTGAAATGATGAAATGTATAAGTGTGATTAAGTCGAAAACCTCTCAAAGTAACAATGACTACTAAAAACGGCACTTAATGACTTGGGCAGTGTAGAGGAAGAAGTGCTGCTTTGATTAAATAGGCTGAAATCTAACAAATCACCGGAATGACACTCTTAAACATAAAGGTACCAGAGTGATTCTTTAGAGCAATGCCATAGGGGAACCATTTTTGAATTTCGAAAGGATTTTTTTAGATGCATAACAAGCCCCCAAAACAGGCATGTATAGATAACTGATTTGTACAGTCCTATGAAAAAGTTTGGGAACCCCTCTCAGCCTGCATAATAATTGACTGTACTTTCAACAAAAAAGATAACAGTGGTATATCTTTCATTTCCTAGGAGCACTGCGGTGTTTTCCGAACAAAGATTTTTAGTGACGCAGTATTTAGTTGTATGAAATTAAATCAAATGTGAAAAGCTGGCTGTGCACAAATGTGGGTCCCCTTGTCATTTTGCTGATTTGAATGCCTGTCACTGCTCAATGCTGATTACTTACAACACCAAATTGGTGTGATGAGCTCGTTACGCCTTGACCTTCATAGACAGGTGTGTCCAATCATGAGATATAAAGGTATTTAAGGTGGTCAATTGCAAGTTGTGCTTCCCTTTGACTCTCCTCTGAAGAGTGACAGCATGGGATCCTCAAAGCAACTCTCCAAAGATCTGAAAACAAAGATTGTTCAGTCTCCTGGTTTAGGGGAAGGCTACAAAAAGCTATCTCAGAGGTTTAAACTGTCAGTTTCAACTGTAAGGAGTGGAATCAGGAAATGGAAGGCCACAGGCACAGTTGCTGTTAAACCCAGCAGGTCTGGCAGGCCAAGAAAAATCCAGGAGCGGCATATGAGCAGGATTGTGAGAATGGTTACAGACAACCCACAGATCACCTCCACAGACCTGCAAGAACATCTTGCTGCAGATGGTGTATCTGTACATCATTCTACAATTCAGTGCAATTTGCACAAAGAACATCTGTATGGCAGGGTGATGAGAAAGAAGTCCTTTCTGCACTCGCACCACAAACAGAGTCGCTTGTTGTATGCAAATGCTCATTTAGACAAGCCAGATTCATTTTGGGACAAAGTGCTTTGGACTGATGAGACAAAAATTGAGTTATTTGGTCAAAACAAAAAGTGCTTTGCATGGTGGAAGAAGAACACCGCATTCCAAGAAAAACACCTGCTACCTACTGTCAGATTTGGTGAAGGTTCCATCATGCTGTGGGGCTGTGTGGCTAGTTCAGGGACTGGGGCCCTTGTTAAAGTCGAGGGTTGGATGAATTCAATCCAATATCAACAAATTCTTCAGGATAACGTTCAAGCATCAGTCACAAATTTGAAGTTACGCAGGGCTTGGATATTCCAACAAGACAATGACCCAAAACACAGTTCGAAATCTACAAAGGCATTCATGCAGAGGGAGAAGTACAATGTTCTGGAATGGCCGTCACAGTCCCCTGACTTGAATATCATCGACAATCTATGGGATGATTTGAAGCAGGCTGTCCATCAAATGTAACTGAACTGGAGAGATTTTGTATGAAGAATGGTCAACAATAGCTTCATCCAGAATCCAGACACTCATCAAAGGCTATAGGAGGACAGCGTCTAGAGGCCAAAAGGAGGCTCAACTAAGTATTGATGTCATATCTCTGTTGGGGGGCCCACATTTATGCACCTGTCTAATTTTGTTATGATGTATATTGCATATTTTCTGTTAATCCAATAAACTTAATGTCACTGCTGAAATACTACTGTCTCCATACGTCATGTCATATATTACAAGGAAGTTGCTACTTTGAAAGCTCAGCCAATGAGAAACAAAAACCCAAAGAATTAAGAGGGGTTCCCATACTTTTTCATATGACTGTAAATGACTGGTGGGTTCCTGATTTTTAAAGGGTTCTTGCTGCACACACTTGCACAGGCTAAGTTCAGGTTTTCTAGATTTTTCTGTATTCTCCTAGGTAACCTACTACACATTCAACATTTCTGTTTTCTCCGCGTATTAGTAACCTTTTAAAGCTGAACGAACGCACTTCATTTGTAGAAGAATGGCTCCCAGAATTAAATGGTTCTTTTCAAAGCACTGGCTCTAAGACAGCGTTTCCTAACTGGTGTGCCCTGGCGGCATTGCAGGTGGGCTACGGCCAACCCCGGGTGAACCCCACGCTGCTCCAATGGTCGTGTTTGACTCTGCAACTTTGCAGGTGGGTCACAGCCCGTCCTGGATGACCTCTCCAACCCCTGCTCTGACGATCATGTCTGATTCATCTAATGCTCTGAATCTCTGATGATTGCTTGGGACCCCAACCAAACAACCAGAGTGGGACCACCCCACTCCCCCTCTCAGATAATTGCACTAAATTCACAGAGGGGGGACATATTAATAAGAATTGTCTAGTGCTTATCTCACTACTCAAAGCCCTTTACATAGATAGACAAAGGGGACAAACTTCAGGCATGTGTAGCACCCACCTGGATGATGTGACAGCAGCCATTATTTCACCAGCATGCCCACCACACATTACCTGTTAGGTGGTGTCACACACATGTGATTGGGAAGGCAGCTAAAGGGTCTGAATAATAGTAGTACCACACCAGACCAGGGGGTGGCGAGCTGCACTGACTTTCTCTCTCAATCCTCTGCACACCATCCATGGGAAATCCTGCTCACTTCGGGTGTCTATGATGACAACACTTCTGATACCGGTGATATTGACGACGTCACTTCCAGTCCCGCCACCATTGATGATGTCACTTCCTGTTCTGGCGCCATTGATGATGTCACTTCCAGTCTTGGCCTTTAAAGCCACCATCTTCCCATCTTAAAATCAGTTCAGTTTTAGACTCAACAATTTACCCATTGGCAGGCAGGGCACAATATATGGTTGGTGTCCCCAAACGTCTTTTGATGACTCTGGCTCGTTTATATGACAGTGGTGAAAGGGGATCTATAATGACTGGAGAGAGTCAGATCCTCAGTTTTATGTCTCAACTGAAGGACGGTGCCATTGTTACAGCACATTGTCCGACATCACTACACTGAAGCATTGGGATCCACACGCAGACCACAAGGGAATTACCCCCTGCTGTCCTCACCAACACCAACCCAAGCGTGTCCTAGATGGTCTCCCATCCAAGTACTGGCCAGACATGAACATGCTGAGCTCCAGGTGGGTGACCTGTCCTGAATCACCGCTTCTGTGGCTGCTAACATACACACTGGTGCCGGCCTGTACACTGGTACTGTGAGTACTGTGCAGAGTGGAGGCAGGACCTCTGCGTTTTCCCAGTTGATTCTGGGGTTCGTCAGGGGTGCGTTCCGCTCCTACTCTGTTCAGTGCTTGCATGGACTGGGTGCTGGGCAGGGTTGTGGGGTCCAGTGGCTGTGGGACATCTGTTGGTGAAAAAAGATTCACTGATCTTGACTTTGGCTTCACAGAGTCAATGGAAGCTTCTGATCGGGGGTCTCGAGAGACTGAAGAGGAGTCTGAGTGTCTGGGCTTGTGAGTGTCCTGGGTAAAAACTAAAAGCCAGGCCTTTAATGACCTCTTAGGCATGGCCATCAGGAGTTTGTCTGTCTGTGGAGAGAGTGTCGAGAGGTTTACTTACCTCGATGGTGACATTCATGTCTCTGGTGACCCTTCCTGTGAAGTCAGTAGACGGATTGGGAGAGCATGAGGGGGTCATGAGGTTGCTGATAAAGGGGTGTGTGGCGCTCCTGATATCTCAGCAAAAGGACGAAGGTCCAAGTCTTTACAGTCCTGATGCTTCCAGTCTTGCTATATTGGTTGTGAGACATGGACACTATCCAGTGACTAGAGATGAAGACTGGACTCCTTTGGTACTGTGTCTCTTCGGAGAATCCTTGGGTACCGCTGGTTTGACCTTGTGTTGCTTGTGGGGTGCCGAATGAGGCCCATTACCTGCATTGTGAGGGAGCGTCAGTTACGGCACTATGGGCATGTGGGGCAATTACCCGAGGGTGATCTATAATAATAATAATTCATTACATTTATATAGCGCTTTTATCAGTACTCAAAGCACTATCCACACAGGGAGGAACAGGGAAGTGAACCCACAATCTTCCATAGTCTCCTTACTGCAAAGCAGCAGCACTACCACTGTGCCACCTGTGAGGACCCTCATTGTTGAGGACCCAAGTGGCTGGACCAGGCCAGCACCTGGTTGTGGCAGATAGAAGGTCATTTTCAGGGGATGGGACTGGACCATGTGTCTGTCTCTTTTTGCCAACCAGGATCCTGAGCTATTTTCATCATGTGGTGGGTGCAGCAATGCACTGCACCAGTGCATGCCCCCCAACCTGACTTGACCTGATTATTTATCTAATGAATGATTTTCGCACTGCACCTTTGCACATGACTGGACCTTGCTGAGTTGAGTACTTCATTTGTTGGAATAGCACACTAAACACCTTTGTACCTGCTTTTCCTTATTCACCCTAGGCTATTTCAGTCTATGACTATCAATGTCTTGGTTCAAAAAATGGTAATGCCAGTAGCTGGCAACCCGGGCATCACAAGGGCGAGTACATCGGTCTGTGCTGGAAAATCGGAACACAGTCACTAAATTTGACAGGCCGAGCGAGTTTCAGTCATGTAAACTGAGATGGTCCAGCAACAAGATCAGCAAATGCAGTCAGCAAGTTTGACATACCTTACAACTCGGAAGTCATTATTGGGATACAATTTGGAGTTCATGATCTAAAAAAAAAAGATAATAAAATGAAAGAAAAGAAGAATATAAATTCCACATGGACTTGTCTTAATGACTTCAAAATGAGAATAGGAAAAAGGCCTGTCATTTACAGGAGCAGTTTAAATAAAGCCATTTTCGGCTGCTGCCAATTCACAATGAGCGGACACGGGTGCAAATGACGTAAACGGCTAATACCCCATCGTTCCTGCTTCCGTGGTCATTAGCAAGTAAGTGATTAAAATATGCAAGGCTTTTGAAATGAAATTAAACAACCCAATCTGAAAGCGAGAGGTCGGTGTAGCTTAGTCATAATTGTTAAATTCATTTAGAGAGTAAATCGGCCCCGTTGTGCATTTCTGGACTGACACAATAAAGGTGGAAACCTTCACATAATGGCAGATTTCATTAAGATAGCAGCCCAATTAATGTCAGGAAGTGGTTTGGAATAAAAACCTGCAAGCCCACTGCAAACCTTACCCCCCCCCCCCACTGTGGACTGAACTGAGTCATCAGACCACCACAGGCTTGACCTGATTGGATCCCAAACATTTATTTCTTAATGCCATGCGTCATGATGATGAAAATTAAATTTGCATATGATTTGCATTTTTTAACCATTCACTGGACTTTCACACAGCATCAGGGTCGACGCCAGAGGTCATAACTCTTAAGTGAAAGGCCTCCTCGGTTTGTGAGGCATCACTTGAACAAGCAGCACAAGTGAACCTTCTTTTTTACAACAAGCGAACAGGTGAAGCGAGATCTCCTGGTGACCACCTTGAGCACACCTCTCATGGCCATCCTAACCTGGAAATCTCAGAAAGAGCCTTCACCAGCATTTCTTGAATGGCGTCTTTGAGGCCCTGCTGGAATTAAATGCGGATCTCACTTATTTCCCAGGGGGATTGTTAAGATACTATACATAAATCACGCAAGTCTGCCAGCAGATGGCCCTGCATGAGAAACACAAGCTGTAGGGTAGAGATGGGTCAGGAGGAGCGTCGCAAATTTGTACACCTTCTGTAAAAAAAAACAACACAGGATAGTTTGGTAGGGACAACCAGGTACGTCCTAGGGGCACCTCAGACAGACCACTAATGGTGAAACAAGGAAGAGAACATATCTCTAGTTAAGCAACATGTAGAGCAGTAAGAGATGTAGAGATGTGGTCCTGGTGAGCCTCTCACAGCAACACACGGAGGGCCACAAAGATCAGTTAGATTGCGATTAAGCAGATCACAGCAGTTAAATTATAGACTGGCAGTGCATAGAGCAGTTTACAATGTGAGGTAAGGTCCTGGTGAAGCTTCAGATAGACCACTTAGAGGCACAGAGGAGGAAACATCTGCCAGTGACACCTTAGGTAGAGCAGTTATGGGAAGTCAGGCAGGAATGGTAGGTGACATTTAGGTCAATTAGAGGCATTGAGGAGAAAACGCCTCTAACTGAAGTCTCAGGTACAACAACCATGAAGAAACTAAAAGAAGAAAATGACTCCCAGTAAAGCCTCATGTAGGTCAGTTATGGAAAGTCAAAAGAGAAGCCAACACTTTCCACGTAAGTCTCAGGTAGATGGGAAGAATAGCAGAAAAGGTAGATGACAGGTAGGCTGGTGAGAGGGATAGAGGGGGAATTATGTGTAAGTGACACTTGAGGTAGGACAGGTGGAGATGTAGAGGAGGACACGTCTCCCAGTGACACTTTAAGTAGACTGGTTATGGGAAGAAGAACTGAAAAAGTAGGCTTCAGGTAGGCCAGTGAGCAGTATAGAGGGGACATTTTGTCTAAGTGACACTTTAGTTAGGCCAGTTAGAGATATAGAGGAGGAAACATCTCCCAGTGACACTTTAAATACACCAGTTATGGGAAGAAGCACAGAAAAGGTAGACAGTAGTTGGGCTGGTGAGACTCAAACAGGGGGAATTATGTCTAAGTGACACTTCAGATGTGATAGTTAGAAATGCAGAGGAGGACCTGTGTCCAGGTGAAGCCACAGGTAGACCAGTTTTGAGGAAGAAGAACAGAAAGTGTAGGCTACACGTAGGCCGATGAGCAGTATAGAGGGGACATTATGTCTAAGTCACACTTCTAGTACGCCAGTTTGAGATACAGAGATGGAAATGTCTCCCAGTGACACCTCAAGTAGACCACATATGGGAATGAGAACAGGAAAGGTAGCTTAGATTTAGGTCAGGTAGAGGCACTGAGGAGAACACATCTCAAAGTGAAGTCTCAGGTGCAACAACTATGAAGAAACAAAAAGAAAGAAATGCGACCCAGTAAAGCCTTCGATGCATCTGAGAAACTGGTATGAGAGTGAAGGAGGCAAGAAGATGTAAAAAAAAAAAAATGAAAATAAGTGTCACATTTTTGAACAGGCGTATAAGTCGGGGTCTGATTTTATGATGGATTTTTTTGGGTTTCAAGACTCGATTTATAAGTGAGCATTTATGGTATCTCGCTCCTACAAGAAAACTGATTCTTAGCATGATGAGAGAAGTCACAAAATCAACCGAATTGTTCAAGCAAATTCTAGAAAAATGCCCAATATAATCCGTTAAGTAGTTCTCTCGTTCGCTAGCTAAGCGGATGTAAGATACGCCCTGAGACTGGCACGTGAGTGAGGAGGCCCCAAGTACTGTAATAAATATGGCAATCATAAACCATTAGAAAATATTGTCAGGATCAAATACCAGTAGACAGTTTGTATCAGTAAAGTAAGAACCACCAATAGCAAATGTGTTGTATTTTTCCTTTTTCTTGTCTAATATCCGTTACTTTGAACAAACACTATTCTGCTTGTCCACTTCCACTTACATGTACTTTTTCTTTTCAATATTTCAACTTTGACCACACACACCAAGTCTGGCCTATATGCTAATTCACTGTAAACCATCACTGTTTCACCACAAGTGACGCATTATTTTTTTTTCGCCCACAATTTAAATTTTCATGTTAAAAGTCATTACCTTTTCTTATGGATATTTGTTCCGTTTTTCTTTTATCCTCCATTCTTCCACTTAGACACAATTCACTCGGCTTGTTATGGTTCACTTTTAAACTTAGTGCTGTGCAATGTAAGTAGACATTGCTATAAGAAGTCAAACATTCCCCAGGACATTCTCAATTGTAAATTCAATCTTTTGTATTCCATACCTTCCATATTTCACCCTCCCCAGTCCCAGCCCAGTCCCTGTGTCTCCAATTTTCTATGTACAGCTCTGGTAGTGATGATTCCCCTCAAAGCAAAGGAGATGGTGCCCGCCATGTCCAGCTTTGTCTGAAGGCAACAGAAATGCTAGAGCCAACTCTGAATGAACATTATGTGAAGACACCACATGGACTGGGAATTGAAACCAGGTCAACTGGAGCTGCACAGTCCCAGCACTAACCCCTGTGCCATCCATTGAATAACAAAGGTAACAAGCATAGAAGCAGTGGAGCCTGAGACAGCTCTGATCGTGTGAACTTTGAAGAAAAGAAGTGGGCTGCCAACACCAAACTTTGCCCTCCATAAGCGTCACTCCAGGTATAAGACTTTTTTAACATCATCAACGGGTTTTAGAAAGGCAGCCTCATTTCCAAAAATCACAACTTTTTTGTTTTTCCCTTGGAAAAGGTCTGGCCAATCAGCAGGAGGCTGATTTACATATATTAATTTAGATACCTGGAAGGCTTTGGGATTCGTTAGACGTTAGCACACTTTGGCATGTTTACTAAGCTCTTTGATTGCATATTTTTCAAATGCATATTCATTAAGTTTTCCTTTTTAATGCAGTGGTCTCTTCAGTGAGAACGTTGGCTGTGGGACTGCCAAGCAGATTATGCTGCAGATTTATTTAGGCTGTTGTACGGTTGAAGGCAGCATGGCTACATAGTGGCTAGTGCTGCTGCCGCCTCTCAGAGTAAATGTTAGGGTAATTGGCAGGGTCCACCCCTGTACCCCACGCCATTTGAGTGATGGGCATTTAGATTTCATTCTTTCAAACTAACATTTAAGTGAATCAATTCTTTTAATTCATTTGTTTCATTCAGAGTGTGATCAGGTCCCCTCTGAGTGCATCACAAATATATTGTTTTATAACTGTTATTTAATTTATATATGTGTATATAAATACGTGTATAACTGTTTATTAATTATATATAAGAACTCTGGTGATGGTAATTCTCCTCTGATCCAAGGGTTGGCACTGTATGGTAACACCTTCTCTTTTCCTCCCTCTACAGACCAGAAGAGTGACAGCCTTTCCACCACAGACGTCACTTCCAGTACCCATCCTCCCACACCCGTCTCTTCCTGCTGGAAACCAACATAATTGGAGCAGTCACAACCAGAATCCCATTTGAAAAGACATTCTCTTTAATGCTATTAATCACGTTTATTTTCTTTTTCCAACTTCAGTTATATGGGTTTGCCAATGGGTGCCCAACATTCCTTATTGTCTCTGCTTTGATATTATTTTATTAAATCTCAATTATATATTTAACATGATCAGTAAAGGTAACAAGTTGGCATACCAGCCATTATCTATCTATCTATCTATCTATCTATCTATCTATCTATCTATCTATCTATCTATCTATCTATCTATCTATCTATCTATCTATCTATCTGTTATATAGTGCCTTTTATTATCTATTTGTTATATAGTGCCTTTCATTATCTATCTATCTATCTATCTATCTATCTATCTATCTATCTATCTATCTATCATATAGTGCCTTTCACATCTATCTATCTATTATATAGTGCCTTTCATTATCTATCTATCTATCTATCTATCTATCTATCTATCTATCTATCTATCTATCTATCTATCTATCTATCTATTATATAGTGCCTTTTATATCTATCTATCTATCTATCTATCTATCTATCTATCTATCTATTTATTTTATAGTGCCTTTTATATCTATCTGTCTATCTATCTATCTATCTATCTATCTATCTATCTATCTATCTATCTATCTATCTATCTATCTATCTATCTATCTATCTATTATATAGTGCCTTTCATTACCTAAGTATCTATCTATCTATCTATCTATCTATCTATCTATCTATCTATCTATCTATCTATCTATCTATCTATCTATCTATCTATCTGTTATATAGTGCCTTTCATTACCTATCTATCTATCTATCTATCTATCTATCTATCTATCTATCTATCTATCTATCTATCTATTATTTAGTGCCTTTTATATCTATCTATCTATCTATCTATCTATCTATCTATCTATCTATCTATCTATCTATCTATCTATCTATTATATAGTGCCTTTCATCACCTAAGTATCTATCTATCTATCTATCTATCTATCTATCTATCTATCTGTTATATAGTGCCTTTTATTATCTATTTGTTATATAGTGCCTTTCATTATCTATCTATCTATCTATCTATCTATCTATCTATCTATCTATCTATCTATCTGTTACATAGTGCCTTTCATTACCTATCTATCTATCTATCTATCTATCTATCTATCTATCTATCTATCTATTATATAGTGCCTTTTATATCTATCTATCTATCTATCTATTTATTATATAGTGCCTTTTATATCTATCTATCTATCTATCTATCTATCTATCTATCTATCTATCTATCTATCTATCTATCTATCTATCTATCTATTATATAGTGCCTTTCATTACCTAAGTATCTATCTATCTATCTATCTATCTATCTATCTATCTATCTATCTATCTATCTATCTATCTAATACTGAGAGAAAGAAAAGGTGGCTCAGAGGTTAGCACTGCTGTCCCACAGTGTACGTTAGCTAAACTGGCAACACTAAATTGGCACTGCATGACTGAGTATGGCCCTGTTTGTGAGTGGACTGGGTGGTGATTGATGCTCCAAGGACAGGATGTGACTTCCAGGGGTCATAATAGCAGTATTTATATTGCCGTGTGTACAAAGTGAGGTGAAATTCATCTCTGACTAAATGCAACACGTCACTATTCTCTAAGGCCATTTTAAACAAAATGGTATTAGAATAATAAAATATTGGGCAGGCTGATTCAGAGTAAAGAAAAAAACAAATGAGCATGTTATACTCTGTTCCAATGACTAGTAGATTTACTGCATAAAAAAGAGAAAAAAATGAGGTACTTTGGTTTTCCCTTAGCTTTTGATTGATTTCAGATGGCAAACAGGTTTCAGTAAATGGATGGATGGAATCCTAAGAAGACATGATATCTCACAGGAGCTCGTGTATCTGTCATCCTGAGTGATCTTTCTCTCTTGTTTCATATCCTGCAGTGTCACAGTCCTGTCTGCTGTCTCACACCTCCTAGCGTCTCTCTGTCTCTCTCTCACACCCAGCTCAGTATGGTACACTTCTCAGATGGCAGTGATGTCACCAACACCAAGGGCCAGTCCTGCCCGTTAGTCTGTGCTTCTTGGTGGTCAAATCCTCTCGTCATTCTGTGAGTAATGGTGCCCTCATCTGGACAAGCTGTGAACTGTAATAGGCTGTCATGATTGGGCTCCTCTGATAAGACTGGAAAGGAAGGCTCAGAAATGCAGAATACTGTGAGGTTTGCTTTTTTCCAGTTCTTACTGTTAATTTTATTCTTCCTTATAATTAATTAATTAATATTTTTATTGGTCTTTTTTCATCGTGTATGCTTATCTGCATTGTGAATCATCCATGTTCTGAACATGTTAAACTAATAATTATAGTAATACGGATCTTCCAGGGGAAAGGGTTTTCCCTTTTTCGTTACATAATATGGATAAGCATATGGAGTTGCTTTGATTAAGAACATTTTTAAAATCCTTTGAGAGTGCTGCTGAGACGGTTGGCCTTCCAACAGATTCTCCCATCTTAGCAGAGGACTTCTGAAGCTTTCTGGATTCTTGGTCACCTTCCTGACCAGCACCCTTCTTTATCAAGTTCCTCAGTTTGGCCAGACAGCCAACTCTCAGAAAAGTCCTTCTGGCTCCAAACTTCTTGTATCTTCCCACATCCCGGCGAGGATATGTGTCCTTCCTCTCTGGCACATACAGTGGACGACTTAAGGGCTTCGGTTATATTATAATTTCACAAGAATGCAGGATGGTGCTATTTACTAACAACTGTTATCTCTTCCTCCTTCTGACAGATTGACAGATTTTATAATATCTCAATTATATATTTAACATGATCAGTAAAGGTAACGAGTTGGCATACCAGCCATTATCTATCTATCTATCTATCTATCTATCTATCTATCTATCTATCTATCTATTATATAGTGCCTTTTATATCTATCTATCTATCTATCTATCTATCTATCTATCTATCTATTATATAGTGCCTTTTATATCTATCTATCTATCTATCTATCTATCTATCTATCTATCTATCTATCTATCTATCTATCTATCTATTATATAGTGCCTTTTATATCTATGTATCTATCTATCTATCTATTATATAGTGCTCAGAAATGATATCTTCCTCTTCCTCCTTCTGACAGATTGACAGATGGACCAAATTTGACGTCCCTGCCGGTGTCTGTCCACCTCTGGAACTGTCTCTTCCTGCCGGTTGTCCTTATTAAAAGAAGATCTGCCGTCTTGAAACTCCCGTCTGTGAAGAAGTGGAGACGTTTATAACTAGGGTTCAGGGACATGCAGTCAGGGGAGGCAGGTGAGGCAGAGCGCACCTGTCATCATGAAAAGTAAAAAAAAATAATAATAATAATGAGAATGGGCGGCACAGTGGCACAGAGGGTAGCGCTGCTGCTTCGCAGTAAGGAGACCCGGGTTCACTTCCAGGGTCCTCCCTGCGTGGAGTTTGTATGTTCTCCCCGTGTCTGCGTGGGTTTCCTCCCACAGTCCAAAGACATGCAGGTTAGGTACATTGGCGATTCTAAATTGTTCCTAGTGTGTGCTTGGTGTGTGTGTGCGCCCTGCCCGGGGTTTGTTTCCTGCCTTGTGCCCAGTGTTGGCTGGGATTGGCTCCAGCAGACCCCCGTGACCCTGTAGTTAGGATATAGCGGATATAGTGGATGTTGCTGTCTCTCTGTATGTCGCCAATATAATATTTATTATACACACTGACTTTCCACAGTCTCGGATAATATCTTTAATGAATGTGTGTGACATATTTAGTCTTGCTGATCGGACATAAAACCACAGTGAAAAGGCACAAGGTGAGGTGACAGTACCGTGCTGCCCTGAAGGGGGCGCATGTGAGCCCAACAAGCGCTCGTTGCTGCTGTTCCTCTACTCAGACGCTGTATAAGTTAGCAATATCAGAAAGTCAAGTGCACTGTAGCGGTCTGTTTATTTTTATTTTTGGTTCCGATTGCCTGCAAAAATGGAAGATCTTAATAATAAAGGAAAATAACGAGGAATTTTACAAGAAAGTGATGGAGATTTTCGTGAAGAAGGATAGGCAGATGGACTTCAATTACAAATAAAGTTAAGACCATAAATTTTATGAAAAATGGGATCAGACTAAGAAAAAAATAAACCAATATTTAAACACTACATTTTGACCTTAGGGCGGCATGGTGGTGCAGTGGTAGCGCTGCTGCCTCGCAGTTAGGAGACCTGGGTTTGCTTCCCAGGTCCTCCCTGCGTGGAGTTTGCATGTTCTCCCCGTGTCTGCATGGGTTTCCTCCCACAGTCCAAAGACATGCAGGTTAGGTGGATTGGCGATTCTACATTAGCCCTAGTGTGTGCTTGGCGTGTGGGTGTGTCCTGCGGTGGGTTGGCACCCTGCCTGGGATTGGTTCCTGCACAGTGTTGGTTGGGATTGGCTCCAGCAAACCCCCGTGACCCTGTTTTCGGATTCAGCGGGTTGGAAAATGGATGGATGGATGGATTTTGACCTTAAGGGCGACACAGTGGCACAGTTGGGAGACCTGGAGACCTGGGTTCACTTCCCGGGTCCTCCCTGCGTGGAGTTTGCATGTTCTCCCCGTGTCTGCGTGGGTTTCCTCCGGGTGCTCCGGTTTCCTCCCACAGTCCAAAGACATGCAGGTTAGGTGGATTGGCGATTCTAAATTGGCCCTAGTGTGTACTTGGTGTGTGGGTGTGTTTGTGTGTGTCCTGCGGTGGGTTGGCACCCTGCCCGGGATTGGTTCCTGCCTTGTGCCCTGTGTTGGCTGGGATTGGCTCCAACAGACCCCTGTGACCCTGTGTTCGGATTCAGCGGGTTAGAAAATGGATGGATGGATGGATGGATATGTATCTATAGATATAGATACATATAGATAGATAGATATAAATATCTATATCTATCTATCTATCTGCTGTGGTGGGTTGGCGCCAGCAGACCCCCGTGACCCTGTGTTTGGATTCAGCGGGTTGGATAATAAATGGATTGTGACCTTAAATAAAATTTTCTTTTGTTTTTCTTGTTATTCTTTTGTTGAACCATCTGTATTAAAAATGATTAAAGCATCAGAACTAAAAACTTTGAAAAAATAAATATTTCAATTAAGGTCAAATTTGAAATCCGTTTTTTTTTTTTTTGTACACCACTCTATACTTTTATTTGTATTGAATGAGTTTGAATTGTGGAATTGCAACGGCAAATTTAGAACACACGGAGGGTGAGGAGCAAATGCGTTCTCTCCGCTCTCTCACCGCTATAAACGTAACGTTCTTTCTTATCCAAATATGTGCCTTACTGATGTGTGTGTAAAGAATGCTGATGAGATATGAAACTTAAGCAGTAGTCAATGTGCATGCTGCCAGCTGAATCAGTGAATCTAGTTTATATATTTGTAAATCTCACTCTGAAGGAGTCAGTGCCTCACCGGCCATGAACCTCACGACAAATCACTGCTAGGGTTACCATTTGTCCGGCAAAAGGAGGACATCTCCTTTTCGGCATTGACTCCTCCGTCTGGCAGGCAAAGGTGAAAATGTCTGGCTTTCATCAATCACTGACTTGGCCGTGTTATTGGCTGAAATCGCACGCTATCATCTCTATGTTTTACATAACTCATCTATGTTTTATCGAAAACAAAACACGGCTACATGCTACTCAGCCTTCTTCTTCTTCTTTCGACTGCTCCTGTTAGGGATTGCCACAGCAGATCATCTTCTTCCATATCTTTCTGTCCTCATCATCTTGCTCTGTCACACCCACCACCTGCATGTCCTTTTTTACCACATCCGTAGACCTTCTCTTAGGCCTTCCACTTTTCCTCTTCCCTGGCAGCTCTGTCCTTAGCATCCTTCTCTCAATATACCCCTCATCTCTCCTCTGCACATGTCCAAACCAACACAATCTCGCCTCTCTGACTTTGTCTCCAAACCATCCAACTTGAGCTGACTCTCTAATGTCCTCATTTCTAATCCTGTCCATCCTCATCACACCCAATGCAAATTTTAGCATCTTTAACTCTGTCACCTCCAGCTCTGTCTCCTGCTTTCTGGTCAGTGCCACCGTCTCCAGCCCATATAACATAGCTGGTCTCACTACCGTCCTGTAGACCTTCCCTTTCACTCTTGCTGATACCCGTCTGTCACAAATCACTCCTGACACTCTTCTCCACCCATTCCACCCTGCCTGCACTCTCTTTTTCAGTTCTCTTCCACACTCCCCATTACTCTGTACTGTTGATCCCAAGTATTTAAACTCATCCACCTTCTCCAACTCTACTCCCTCATCCTCACCATTCCACTGACCTCCCTCTCATTTACACACATGTATTCTGTCTTGTTCCTACTGACCTCCATTCCTCTCCTCTCTAGAACATATCTCCACCTCTCCAGGGTCTCCTCAACCTGCTCCCTACTCTTGCTACAGATCACAATGTCATCAGCAAACATCACAGTCCACGGGGACTCCTGTCTAATCTCATCTGTCAACCTGTCCATCACCACTGCAAATAAGAAAGAGCTCAGAGCCGATCCCTGATGTAATCCCACCTCCATCACTCCTACCACAGACCTCACCACAGTCACACTTCCCTCATACATATCCTGTACAACTCTTACGTACTTCTCTGCCACTCCCGACTTCCTCATACAATATCACAGCTCCTCTCGAGGAACCCTGTCATTTACTTTCTCCAGGTCCACAAAGACGCAATGCAAATCCTTCTGACCTTCTCTATACTTCTCCATCAACACCCTCAGAGCAAACATTGCATTTGTGGAGCTTTTTCTTGGCATGAGACCACACTGCTGCTCACTAATCATCAGCAATTGAGAGGCTGTTGCAGGCAGTTCCTGGAGGATGAAGGAATTGATCCCATTGACTGGCCCCCACTCTCACTCGCCTGACCTCAATCCAATAGAACACCTCTGGGTGTGACATTATGTTTCGGTCCATCCAACGTCGCCAGGTTGCACCTCAGACTGTCTAGGAGCTCATTGATGCCCTGGTCCAGATCTGGGAGGAGATCCCCCATGGACACCATCTGTCGTCTCAATAGGACGTTGTCAGGCATGCATACAAGCATATGGGGGGCCATACAGACTACTGAGTACGATTTGGAGTTGCTGCAATGAAATTTCGCCTAAAGGGTCTCGCCTGCCTGCCGCATCATTTTTTCACTTTAATTTTCGGGTGTCTTTGAATTCAGCCCTCTGTTCGTTGATCATTTTCATTTCCATCAAATGATGTGCCATCCTATCATTCCTAACACATTACCCAGTCCATATCAGTAGGGATATCCAGCAGGAGATTTTTCACCATTGAGATCTGATGTGTTTTCAAAGTGTTCGTTTAATTTTTTTGAACAATTTATATATACAGTAATCCCTCGCTATATCATGCTTCGCCTTTCGCGGCTTCACTCCATCGCGGATTTTATATGTAAGCATATTTAAATATATATCGCGGATTTTTTGCTGGTTCGCGGATTTCTGCGGACAATGGGTCTTTTAATTTCTGGTACATGCTTCCTCAGTTGGTTTGCCCAGTTGATTTCATACAAGGGACGCTATTGGCAGATGGCTGAGAAGCTACCCAGCTTACTCTTCTCTCTCTCTTGCGCTGACTTTCTCTGATCCTGATGTAGGGGGATTGAGCAGGGGGGCTGTTCGCACACCTAGACGATAAGGACGCTCGTCTAAAAATGCTGAAAGATTATCTTCACGTTGCTACCTTCTGTGCAGCTGCTTCCTGAAGCAACATGCTGCACAGTGCTTCGCATACTTAAAAGCTCGAATGGCACGTATTGATTTTTGCACGTTTGTTTTTCTCTGTCTCTCTATCTCTCTCTCTCTCTCTTTCTGTGCTCTTGACGGAGGGGGTGTGAGCTGCCGCCTTCAACAGCGTTGTGCCGCGGTGCTTCGCATACTTAAAAGCCAAACAGCCCTATTGATTTGTTTGCTTTCCTCTGTCTTTATGACAGTCTCTGCTCCTGACGCTCACTCCTTTGAAGAGGAAGATATGTTTGCATTCTTTTAATTGTGAGACAGAACTGTCATCTCTGTCTTGTCATGGAGCACAGTTTAAACTTTTGAAAAAGAGACAAATGTTTGTTTGCAGTGTTTGAATAACGTTCCTGTCTCTCTACAACCTCCAGTGTTTCTGCGCAAATCTGTGACCCAAGCATGACAATATAAAAATAACCATATAAACATATGGTTTCTACTTCGCAGATTTTCTTATTTCGCGGGTGGCTCTGGAACGCAACCCCTGCGATGGAGGAGGGATTACTGTATAGAATTTTTTTTCACACATGTACTCTTGGGAGGCAGCTAAAGGGCTTGAAACAATTTGATTCCATGCCAAACCAGGGTATGGCAGAGTGCACTCATCCTTTCTCTTTTGTCCCTGCACCCCAAACATAGGAAATTTCACCTAAGCTCAATGACGTCACTTGCAGTTCCGGGCCCAATGACGGCACTTCCGGTTTCTGGCCTGATGATGTCACGTCCGGTGTCTGCCTATATATACACATATGTTTTTAGTGTATTTATGGAAGCTGTACAGCACTTTGGTCAACTTCAGTTGTTTTTATATATCCATATTACTAACCGAGAATGGTAAACCGGATGGCATGGACGCAGGTACACGGCGATGGGACCATGAGACGTACTGCGCAGGCGCGTACAGCGCACGTCTCATACACCACAAGCAAAGTCGTATCCACCGCGCACGAAGGAGTCACGGCCCAAAAACGAAAGAGCTCAACTGACGTGAATGAGAAATGAAGCAACAATGCGCCCATAGCTAACGACTAACGACACAGCCACCCATAAAAGAGGATTCTGCGCTGCAGCCCGGATTCAAACGGAAGAGGCTATGGAGGCCCCACAGGTCCACAAAGATAGTACGGAAGGCGCGGGAAAGTACGAAAGGCAAAGGCGCCTACACAGCATAGTGAAACCCGACATAGTACGGAAGGCGCAAGCGTCACCGCCATATTGTGAGTGGCACTACTGCGGAGTGAAGGCGCAGGCGTCACCGCCATATTGTGAGTGGCACTACTGTGGAGTGAAGTTAGGAATAATGTGCTGCTTGGGATTGTACAAACCGCTGAACGCTTTACACCAAATTCAAAAACAATACAGCTCAACGATACAAACACGAGCCCACCTGGATAAGATCAATGTACGCAGGCGCCTACAACGCACGTCTGAAACTGCGGAAGCAAAGCAGGCACGGGTTCAAAATGAACGCGGAAGCAAAGCAGGCACGGGTTCAAAACGAAGGAGCTCGACTGACGGATATACAAACATGAGCCCGCCTGGATAAAATCAATGAACTCAGGCGCCTACAACACGCGTCTGAAATGCCACGGGCAAAGCGGGCACGGCTCCAAAACGAACGAGCTCAACTAATGTAGTTCGGGATACCCAATGCCGGGGGTAGGCGAGCGAAGCGAGCAGGGGGCGGAGCCCCCTTGTTCTCTATAAGTAAAATTTGACTTGACGTGACTTGACTGGAACACGTTCTGATTGGTTGTGGTTTTTCTTACGGTGGGGGGGGGGGGGGAATCATCAAAACACCTGAAACCACAATCCGCACACCGATCGGTTCCTCTGTGTTCTACATCAATAGATGAAATACAGTAAAGGAATTTCACCATATTTTTATTAGCCATGCAGAATAAGAACATGTATACTTTGCAGGTTAATACAAAATAGGTAAGCAGCTTTGTGACCCCTGCTCTCTCTCAAATAGAAGGGGGTAAGATTATGGGGGGGTGGGGGGGGGGTTTGCAGAACTTTGTATTTTGCGGCTGACAGGTTGGGAAGCTCCGGAGAAGCCACCTACGAGAGTCTCTCTCTCTTTAAGAAGTCGCATTAGAGTAGACCCGGCTAGACATTTCAGATTGGGATATTGTAGTTTTAAAGAATCAAATCTTTTATGGCGTGTTCTCCGACTTGCATTTGAGTTTGAATGGAAACTCCCCTCATTTGTCGCCTTAGCTGGGCGCTCCATTGGGATTTCAGCTCGAGCCCTTTAAGTCTGCTCAGTCATAGACCGTCTGTTAAAAACCAACAACGTTTGTACGTCAAAGAGGGGGTCTTTACAGTGCTAGTGTGTAAAAATGGGGCATATGACTTGATCTCTGCTGGGATTTCAAAAAGGGAGCTCTTTAGACGGATAGGATGCTATTAAAAACGATGCATATTCATAGATCTCGCTCACTCTTTTTAATGTGGTCCTGTGCCATCCATGCTGTTAAGAGCGGGGCATATTGCTTGATCTCTGTTATGACTTCAAAGGAGCCTCTTTAGACTGATAGCTTCCATACACACCATTAAAAATGAGGCCTATTAGTAGATCTCTGCTGCACTTTAAAGTGGACCCTTCAGACTGACAGTGTGCATAGACGCTGTTAAAAATGATACATATTCATGGAAGTGAGCTCTTCACGCTGATAGTGTGTATGCTCGCTATTAAACGCATTGGGTACTACCAGATCCGTACTGCAGTCCCATAGTGGGCCACTTAAACTGATAGCTTGAAGATGCTGTATGCTATTAAAATGGACAAACATCACTAAGCCTCTGTTTCAGTTTCAGATGGGGCTCTTTAGACTGACAGCATTATTATACATGCTATCAGAAATAAAGCATGCTGCTCCACCTCTAATCATGTAGGACATTAGAATCGAGTCCGACATATTGGATCCCTCCTGCAGTTTCTGAAAGGTCCTTGTAGATTGATGGCATGTGAATGCAGAACGGCACGTTACGCTTATGACTCGCTCTCTCTCTTGCGGTTTCAGAATGGTAGTCTGTAAGCACGTTATTAAATCACGGCACATTTTTCATTCTGTGGTGGTCTCCTTAGCACGTAAAAAATGAGACACCTCACTAGACTCCCACTGTGATTATAGAGTGGGCTCTTCAGACTTACAGCTTGAATGCCTGTTGTCAAAAGCGAAGACCACTAGACTGTTATTTTGATTTCTGATTTCAGAGTGGGTCCTCCAGACTGATAACTTCTATAGACACACTATTAAAAATTTTGCAGATCTCTGTTACGGTCTCAAAGGGGTGGGGTGGAGGGGGGGGTACTTTTACACCAAAACATGCTGTTGAAAATGCTGAAAATCCATTTAATTTCAAAGCATGCTTTTTATAATGATAGTGTGTACTATTGAATCTATATAATAAAATGCTAATGTCTGAGCAGTCTGATTGGTCAGTTTGACTTTGGTCTGATTGGCCAGTTTTGCACTCAAATACAAATGAGACAAGAAGTAGTAGGCAAAGGGAAACTGACACACACAAGGACACCCAGGAAAGGCGTAGGAGGAACGCTGAGAGTCGCCTTCAAATATATCCAAGAATATGAGTGATGTGAATAATGGGGGCCATTGGTGATAGTCAAAAAAGCAAACGCACCTCAAAATGACAGAGTCTGAGAAGCTGGCTTGACAGGTATCTATATATGTGTCCAGTCCATCTGAGCAATCTGATTGGTCGGTTTGATTTTGGTGTGATTGGTCAGCTTTGCTGTGGTTGCTCAGTTAAACACGATTGAGACAGGATGTGCTGTGCGATGAAGGTTGACACACACGAGGATTACGCAGGAAAGGCGTAGGAGGAACGCTGAGAGTCGCCTTCAAATATATCCAAGAATATGAGTGATGTGAATAATGGGGGCCATTGGTGATAGTCAAAAAAGCAAATGCACCTCAAAATGACAGAGTCTGAGAAGCTGGCTTGACAGGTATCTATATATGTGTCCAGTCCATCTGAGCAATCTGATTGGTCGGTTTGATTTTGGTGTGATTGGTCAGCTTTGCTGTGGTTGCTCAGTTAAACACGATTGAGACAGGATGTGCTGTGCGATGAAGGTTGACACACACGAGGATTACGCAGGAAAGGCGTAGGAGGAACGCTGAGAGTCGCCTTCAAATATATCCAAGAATATGAGTGATGTGAATAATGGGGGCCATTGGTGATACTCAAAAAAGCAAACGCACCTCGAAATGACAGAGTCTGAGAAGCTGGCTTGACAGGTATCTATATATGTGTCCAGTCCATCTGAGCAATCTGATTGGTCGGTTTGATTTTGGGGTGATTGGTCAGCTTTGCTGTGGTTTCTCAGTTAAACACGATTGAGATAGGATGTGCTGGGCGACGAAGGTTGACACACACAAGAATTACCCAGGAAAGGCGTAGGAGGAATGCTGAGAGTCGCCTTCAGACATGGGATGTATTTTCAAGAATATGAAGGAAGTGGGTGACAGGAGCCCATCTAACATTCTTGATTGTCAGAAAGTGGATTGGAGGCGAGCAGAATCAGAGAAGCAGGCTTTAGAGGAATATATGTGTGTCCAGTCCCTCTGAGCAATCTGATTGGTCGGTTTTGCTATGGTTGCCACAATCAAACACGGTCGACACAAAAAGTGGAGATGGACACACACGAGGATACTGAGGAAAGGCATAGGAGGAACACTGAGAGTCGCTGTCAAACATGGTGATGTATTTCCAAGAATATGAGTGATGTTTTCATAGCGGGTAATGGGGGCCCATCTACTATTGGCGGTAGTCAAAAAGTGGGCATGAGGCGAGCTACGCACCTCAAAATGACAGAGTCTGAGATGCAGGCTTTACAAGAATGCAATCGAGAGCGGAAGCCCCAGCCAAGACGGGTTGAGATGCACCAGAATACCGAAGAAAAATATGTGACAAACGCTGAGGGCATATGTAAGGTGGCGCAGTGGTAGTGCTGCTGCTTTGCTGTAAGGAGACTGTGGAAGGTTGTGGGTTCGCTTCCTGGTTCCTCCCTGTGTGGATAGCGCTTTGAGTACTGAGAAAAGCGCTATATAAATGTAATGAATTATTATTAGATATCAGATATCTAAGGTTTTCACATTTCTTTTGACAGGTAATGAAATTGGTGTCTTATATGTTTCTAAATCGAGAGGAGTCAGATGAGGTAGCTCGGGCATCTGTATCAGGATGCCTCCTGGATGCCTCCCTGCAGTGGCATAGCTAGGGCAAGGGGGGGACATCTGTCCCCGGGCGCAGCATCCACGGTGTGCCAAATTTCCCTTCCCCATTGCATTTTGGCAAACAGGAGGGGGAGCGAAATCTTCAGTTGTCCCCGGGCGCTGAAAACCCTAGCTACGCCTCTGCCCCCCTGGTGAGGTGTTCTGGGAACGTCTAACCGGGAGGAGGCCCCAGGGAAGACCCAGGACATGCTGGAGGGACTATGTCTCCTGGCTGGCCTGGGAATGCCTCGGGATTCTCCCGGAAGAGCTAGAAGAAGTGGCCTGGAAGAGGGAAGTCTGGGCATCTCTGCTCAAGCTGCTGCCCCCGCGACCCAATCTCGGATAAGCGGAAGAGGATGGATGGATGGATGGATGTTTCTAAATCTAGATCCCTATTACATTTCCAAAATGGGCTACAAAATGGAAACTGATAACTTGCAGACGTCCAATTAAAGTGTGAGGATGGACACACAATACTAGACCTTGACTGCAGTTTCAGATTGGGCTCTTTAGACTAACAGTTTGCATACTGAGCCTGGGGAGTGTCTCGCGGGTAATGGTTTGGGTTGATTCCAGGGAGAAGACCCAACACGACTAACATGCTTTCCGTTTCCTCTAGTGTGGAAAAGAAGCAGTCGGAAGATGAGAGACATCACATCCGGTGTGATCAACACATAAGCTGCATCCACTCGAGTCCCCCCGACTACATAACCCACTCTCGAACCACAAGTCGGCATTCGTTGTCAGACCTACTTGGTGAAGTATCTTATCACCAGTGCCACCAACCTTATCATGATGACCATCTTTGTTAAAATATATTTAATTGTTTTCATTTCAGTTCAGGACATTAAACAGGGCATCCGGACGGAGCCTCGACTCGTTTTCTTTAGTCCTTTGTCTAGTTTGCAGTGCATTCTGTCAAATGTAAGGAATGTATCTATTTCTGAGTAGGCACTTTTAATTAATCATACAATGGGGGACCCAAAGATTTCTGGAATCGGTCAATATCACGGGAGTAGGGTGTAATTATCAAACACGTGTGCCTACCGTCTGGTTAATCAGTCTGCCGAGTGGCTCAGTTGATTGAGTGCTTATTTCCAGCATTTATCCTGCAATCGTGCACGAGACTCGGGCCATTTGTTTTCTTCTCCAAGCCACCATAGCAGATTTTTCAAAAGACAGTCACCACATTGTCATTTTCTCGACATTGATGGACTTGTTCATAAAGAGTTTGTTCCCTGTGGACAGACTGTTGAGGTGTCTACGGGAAAACAACAGGGAAGACAGCAACCACTGCCATGCACCCACATACAACACATCGAACAAAATCAATGTGGTTGCTTCTTTACATTCCCCGTAGTCTCCAGATCTCACTCCCTGTGACTTCTTTTCTTCTTCCCAAAATTAAATTTGAGACCGAAGGGAAGAAGATTTGCCACCATGGAAGAAATACAGAAAAATACATACGCAGGAGACTCTATAAAAATGGTAATAAAAGACGAGCATGTGAAATATCAACAGGGAGAATGGGGAGGGGACCTCTGGGACAAGCGCTTTGCATTTCAAGAAGAGTATTTTAAAGGTGACAAAAATGGGAATTACTGTTTTGTTTTTTGAACAATTCTGTAAAGGTTTGGGTCACACAGACGCATAGTACTTGACAACTATAGACTGATAGCGTGTGTCGGAGATTTGGGCACCGGAAGCATTTTCCTGGTTTGCGTTGGACCAAATCAGGTGTGACACTGCAACTAAAACGTGTTCCCTCTGTTTCCTAGAATGTTTCCAAGGGAACCTCAAACCCTCTTCCCTTCCAGTGATCATTTAAACTGGACGTCAGAGTTCAGTTTCAGACCATCTTTGAAGAAGATTGTCACTCCGTCCCTTCTGAGGAACCTTTGTTTCTAAACAATACCCTCTGATTATTTCTTTTGGAACGATTGCAATCAATTACACTTAAATGGGTCACCCTGTGGGACCCAAGCCTCATTTTTTTTGTGTTCTGTCTTTATTTACACTAGGTATCTGGGCTGTAGTTTCAGAATAAGCCTTGTAGATCGGGAGCCTTTATGTGCCCGCTTATCACTTATGACTTCAGCTGTGTTGTGATTCCAGACTCTTTAAACCAGGGGTCCTCAATCACAGTCCTGGAGGGGCGCAGTGGCTGCAAGTTTTTGTTCTAACCCGGCTGCTTAATTAGAAAGCAATTCTTGCCAATAATTTAATTTCATGGCTTGTTAGTGCTTTAACTCTGCTATGTCAGGTAATTCTCAAGTCCTAGATTTTCTTCCCCTTTCTAAGGATATCATCCAAATGATTTGAAGGATGGGCGGCACGGTGGCGCAGTGGGTAGCGCTGCTGCCTCGCAATTGGAAGACCTGGGGACCCGGGTTCGCTTCCCGGGTCCTCCCTGCGTGGAGTTTGCATGTTCTCCCCGTGTCTGCGTGGGTTTCCTCCGAGCGCTCCGGTTTCCTCCCATAGTCCAAAGACATGCTGGTTAGGTGGATTGGAGATTCTAAATTGGCCCTAGTGTGTGCTTGGTGTTTGTGTGTGTCCTGCGGTGGGTTGGCACCCTGCCCGGGATTGGTGCCCTGTGTTGGCTGGGATTGGCTCCAGCAGACCCCCGTGAGCCTGTGTTCGGATTCAGCGGGTTGGCAAATGGATGGATGGATGGATTTGAAGGATCAAATAGAGGAGTAATTCTCAGTCCTTCACTTTTTTCTCTTCACTACCCTTCCAAGTATTTAATGAAACCCAATAGTTGCATGATAAATACACACAGGTGTAAATGGTAACAAGTTAAATGGAGAAATGCTGGTCTCTTTTGTCATTTGCATGTTATTGCTAATTAGGAGCGATTAAAAACCAAGAGTACATCTGTTTAAGACTAAAATAAGCAATAAGGGTTCAAAATCTTAATGAGCGAGACCACTAAAGTGAAGCAGAAGTGTGACTTGAGCAATAAGGGCTTCTTATTAAGCAATTGGATTGGAGCAAAAACCTGCAGCCACTGTGGCCCTCCAGGACCGTGATTGAGGACCCCTGCTGTAAACTAATAGAAAAATGGCAGTCCATATGTGCAAAGCATACAATTATTCACATAAAAATTACATATCGAGCACATCTGTCTCACTTAAAACTGTCCAAAATGTTTCCAGGGCAAGATCCAACCTGCGAACGCTGCAATCGAGCTCCAGCCTCACTGGGTCACAAGTTTTGGGCCTGCACCAAATTAACATCATTCTGGAGCAAAATTTTTAAATGCCTTTCAGACAGCCTTGGTGTCCCAATCCCTCGTAATCCACTAACAGCTGTGTTTGGTGTTCTTCCAGATGGGTTTAAAGTGGAGAAGAACAAAGAAACGGTGATGGCCTTCACTACACTATTGGCATGCAGACTTATTTTGCTAAAATGAAAGAATCCTAGCTCTCCTCTTTTAAGTCAGTGGGTAACTGATGTTTTATATTATTTGAAATTGGAAAAAATCTAATTCTCACTTAGAGAATCTGTGCAAAAAGTTTTCCAAACCTGGCAGGATCTAATCAATAACATTTTAGAATAAACTTTTAAAGCACTGAGGAAGCAGATTCTCTCCCTATTCTCTTTTTTTTATTTTTCTTCTCCATGTATCTATATTCACTTATTAATTTATCTATTTGCTTATTTTTACTAGGTTTAAGTTTTATTCTGCTACCCATGCTCTCTTTCTCAGGGGTGGGGGGTTGATTTGTTTTCAATCCTATTCTTGTAAAATTGATCTATTTGTATGGAATGTTGTGTGATTTCAATAAAATCAATAAAAATTTTAAAAAAGAAAAATGGCAGTCCGTAAACACGTTACTAAAACTTGGCACATTTTTCTTCTTCAGTTATAATTTCAAAGTGGGCCCTCTAGTGTGTAAACACGCTGTTAAAAATACGACACTTTACCAGACTTGCAGAGTGGGCTCTTAATAAGACTTAAAGCATCAATGCAGGCTATTGAGAAATGAAACATCTCTAGCTCTGTGTTTGAAGAGTGGGCCTTCTAGACCGATACTGTGTATACCTGCTAGGAAAACAAGTCAGCATATAGCTCGTGCGTGCTTTTGTAAAATTAAAAAGCAGTTTATTTGTTAAAACAGCTATTGAAATTTTGCTAACATCCTTTTGGCTGTAGCGCGTCCATTAAGTCGCGTTGAGAAGTTTCAGGCGGCCGCAACTCCATTCTGCAAATGAGCCATCTTGATTTTCTAAGTGGTTCCAATTAGCACAGATAAGAGAGCACTGAAAAGAGAGATTGCTTTACTCTGTGGAATAATGTGCCTTATGTTTTTGATCAGATGACAGAAATGGCGGCTTCCTAATATTCTAAATTCACCGTCGGGTATTATGAATGGCGCCATGTATCCACCGTTTCAAGTCTGTTTTAAGAAGAATGGCTGGAGCTGGTCATTAAGGGCATGGCTCAATTTATTTATTTATATATACATATATATATATATATATATATATATATATATATATATATATATATATATATATATATATATATATATATATATATATATATATATATATATATATATATATATATATATATATATATATATGGGCGGCACGGTGGCGCAGTGGGTAGCACTGCTGCCTCGCAGTTAGGAGACCTGGGGACCTGGGTTCGCTTCCCGGGTCCTCCCTGCGTGGAGTTTGCATGTTCTCCCCGTGTCTGCATGGGTTTCCTCCGGGCGCTCCGGTTTCCTCCCATAGTCCAAAGACATGCAGGTTAGGTGGATTGGTGATTCTAAATTGGCCCTAGTGTGTGCTTGGTGTGTGGGTGTGTTTGTGTGTGTCCTGTGGTGGGTTGGCACCCTGCACAGGATTGTTTCCTGCCTTGTGCCCTGTGCTGGCTGGGATTGGCTCCAGCAGACCCCCGTGACCCTGTGTTTGGATTCAGCGGGTTGGATAATGGATGGGTGGATGGATATATATATATATATATTTGGCTCTCACTGGGACGGGTTAAGCGCCTCTAAAAAAATCAATTTCCCAATCTGCTCTACTGCCACAGGAGACAGCCGAGCTCTTCAGCCGCCGTTTGACTCGTTGTCTTTGCGCAGCAACCTGCCGGAGTGAAATTCCGTTTGATGTCTGGCTCTGTGTAATGTAGTCGCAGTGACTTGGGTTAAACAGCTGAGCGTTCGCTTGCGCCTGATTTCAGCAAAAAAAGATCAAAAGCGTGGCCGAGATCAAAAGAAAAGAACACAAAGTCGGCAACAGGAAGGTCGGCTCTGCGAAAGCACCGGAGCCATCAGGGAAGGACGTGTTTGCGATTCAGGGGCTGAGAGTTTATAAGCGGGTTGTTATCTTAAACTTGTACCGGTTTTAACTGAGTCTATATTCCATCGAAAAATGTCCCAATATAAAGTGACCAGATTTTTTTGGGCCAATCGGGGGACAATTTGGGGATTTAGCATCTACAGATCACGAGTAGGGACTCTGAACACTACAGAGTACAAAGCGAAAGCTTGTCACGTGATTTCTCGCCAAAGTTGCAGGATGCGGTAAAGCATAACCTCCGTCAGAACACCGCGCACGCGCGCCGAGTTCAAATTATCGTGGTGATGAGATACATTCAAAAAAGTGAACCAGCTGAATCTTAAACCGGGGACATGTTTCTGAGTGGGGACAGTTATCCTAAAAAGGGGACTGTCCCCGGAAAACGGGGACGGGTGGTCACCTTACCCAATACAAAAAATGTCAAGTTACCAGTTAAACACGTAGACCTATGGTCCTACAAAATGCAAAGAACTTACACTTGATTATGAATTCTGAACACGTATGCACAATGTCCTGTGGAATTATCAATAGATGGGCTTCTGAGGACCGTACTTTAACTACAGTAAAGTGCCCACCAGATTAACGCTAATTTTTTTTTTTGTAATTCCAGAACACATCAGGTCATAAGCTTTTGATTAAAACCAACTTTTTAGCTCCAGTATTTCACAAGTAATCACGTGGCAGGCAGACATTAGCATTTCATATATAAGTTCACATTCTGAAGGGCCCTCTGTGTGAGTCAAAGAGTTCGGACACATGTAGTGCCTTTTAGACCTTGAGGTACTTTGACTCAAAAACATCTAAACACAAATTGTGCAGAAGCTTGGATCTGCTTGATTGGTGGTGGGATCTTAGGTTTTATTGGGGGTGGGTGTTAAACGAGAGGGGGTGAGAGAGAGAGAGAGAGAGAGAGGGGGAGAGCAAGAGAGAGAGAGAGAGAAGAAGTCCTCAGGCAGTCGTCTTCTTCTTAGGGATGATGGTTTTCTTCTTAGGCACTTGGGTTTTCTTTGCCTCTTCTATGAAGGTCTCAATTGGGGTAAACTTCTCACTGAGCTCCCCCAGACGTTCCTTGAGGGCGTTAAACTCTTTGTAGAGGTCATTCAGGGCCTCGGAGAGAGGTTCAATCCTAAGAGAAGGAAGAGAAGAAGAAGAAGAAGAATGTGTCAGATATGAACATCCATTCATTTTTTTCTAACTTGTCTATTTATTTATATTTTCGTTTATTTGCTTAGCTGACGCGGCATGGTGGCGCAGTGGTATTGCTGCTGTCTCGCAGTAAGGAGACCTGGGTTCGCTTCCCTGCGTGGAGTTTGCATGTTCTCCCCGTGTCTGCGTGGGTTTCCTTCCACAGTCCAAAGACATGCAGGTTAGGTGCATTGGCGATCCTAAATTGTGCCAAGTGTGTGCTTGGTGTGTGGAGTGTGTGTGTGTGTGCACCCTGCCTGGGATTTGTTCCTGCCTTGCGCCCTGTGTTGGCTGGGCTTGGCTCCAGCAGACCCCCGTGATCCTGTGTTAGGATATAGCGGGTTGGATAATGACTGACAGCTTAGCTGACACTTTTATCCAAAGCAACTTCAAAAGAGAGGTCAACATAATCGAGTAAACGTCAGTCCAGGGACTGTTTGGGGGCAGGTATTGCAGGTTACAATGAACAAGTTATAAAATGATCATCACGTGGAAAACGTTCAGAATCAAATACAAGCATGTTGCACCTCCCTGGTTTTAAAAACCTAACAGCTAATATCAGTTAGGCAGACATTCACCAAACAAGAGTCTTCAGATGCTTCTTAAACACGATGAGGGAATCAGAAGTTAGGAATAGAGGTGAGCAGCTCATCCCACCAGCTAGAACCTACACATGAAAAGAGCCTGGACTGAGATTTGATTTCACGCTGAGGTGACATCACCAAACAAAACTGAATGCCATTATGAACAATGTTGCACATCCTCTTTGTGACACACTAACACTGCGAACCTTTAGCCAATGGATTACTGTATTCAGCAGAAGTGGGTCAAGAAACGCTACAGGGGCTCCATTATCCATCCATCCATCCATTATCCAACCTGCTATATCCGAACTACAGGGTCATGGTGGGCCACTGGAGCCAATCCCAGCCAACACAGGGCGCAAGGCAGGAAACAAACCCTGGGCAGGGCGCCAGCCCACCGCAGTATCTATCTATCTATCTATCTATCTATCTATCTATCTATCTATCTATCTATCTATCTATCATATAGTGCCTTTCCTATCTATCTATCTATTATATAGTGCCTTTCCTATCTATCTATCTATCTATCTATCTATCTATCTATCTATCTATCTATCTATCTATCTATCTATCTAACCTGCTATATCCTAACTACAGGGTCACGGGATCTGCTGGAGCCAATCCCAGCCAACACAGGGCACAAGGCAGGAAACAAACCCCGGGCAGGGTGCCAGCCCACCGCAGGGGCTCCATTATACCAACAGGAATACGTCTGCATAACGCCTCACTGGGACTGTGATAGCCAAGTCAGAACTTTTATTTCTTTAAAAAAAAAAATTTTCCTTTGTGGTAACTTCAGTGTGTGTTCAGACCAAAGTGTGTGTGTGTGTATATTTATTTATTTACTTAACTCCAGCCTCCAGGTTGGCCTTGTGGGCTTTAAGCTGCTGTTTGCTCCTGGCCAGTGAGTTTCCAACCCTTATCATCCATCATTTTTGGTGGAGAATTGTTGTCCAAAGTAACATGCAAGTATAAAGCGAGTAAAGCAGCTGAGAATACGGACTGGGAGTCCTGTCAGTGCGAGTACGGCGGCATTTTACAGCACTACACGGAGCACCGACTATCCAATCAGGGAGCTGCCATGTGATAAGCCAGAACCAATCAGAGCATTTTTCAAAATGCATTTTCACCCATCCACGCTGCAATGCTGAGCCGGTGTTTTATGGCGCCTACAGCTCTGGGGAGCGTTCTCAAAATGTCTCTGTTTTTGGGGGATTTAAAAAAACGGCAGGGTAGTGTGGACAAGAGGCGACAATGGAGACGATTTGTCTGAGTTTTTAAAATGAAACGCAGCCATAACGCGCCTCGCCACTCTGTCTTACCTCGCATAGTCTGGCAGCAGAGACTTGTGGTCATTCTGAAGCATATTCTTCATCTGGGTGAGGATGTCATACCGCCAGTTGTCCAGGACCTGAGTCAGATTGGCGACTCCTCTCATGCTGACCTTATCCGCTGAAACAGCAAGAAGACACAAATCGGAAATGTTAACAGTTAATGGCACATTAGAACAAGCAACCATCCAAAGAAGAAGTACATAGGGAAGAGAGTGAGGCATATTTAAATAAAATGTATTATTATTATTATCTCTCTGTTATAAAAGGAAATCCTGAAACAAGACTTTTTCAAAGAGGTCATTTCAAGTCCCGCGAGACGAGACTTTGGCCATGAGATTTTTTCAAGTCCCGCCCTCCTTTCAACCATTTTCAAACCAGACTGCGGCCCTCTCACCTCTCATTCGTGTGAATGCTTTTGTCAGACACAGTTCCTGCTCTCGTAGCTCTTATAATTTTTTATGTTTTCCTCACTTTAAGTTCCCAATAAAAGACAACGTATTATGTCCAAATCTTATTGAGGAATTTCATTCCGAAAGGTTATCAACAGAAGAAATTACAGTAATCCCTCGCTATATCGCGCTTCGACTTTCGCGGCTTCACTCTACTGCAGATTTTATGCATATCTAAATATATAACGCGGATTTTTCGCTGCTTCGCGGGTTTCTGCGGACAATGGGTCTTTTTACTTCTGGTACTTGCTTCCTCAGTTGGTTTGCCCAGTTGATTTCATGCTATTGGCGGATGGCTGAGAAGCTACCCAATCAGAGCACGCAGTTAAGTTCCTGTGTGCTGCTGATTGGCTCAGCGACGGAGTGCTGCATTAACCAGGAAGTCTCATCTCACTCATTCAGCATTAACGTGCTCCTGCTACTGCTTCAGGGGCCGTGTCCAAGCGCCAGCAGAAGATGTAAATGATTGCAGAAAAGGTAAAAGTTTTGGATATGTTGAAGGGAGGGAACAGCTACACCGCTGCAGGACACCATTACAGCATCAATGAGTCCACGATTCTTTTTATTTAAAAAGGAGGAAAAGCATATAAGATCTACGGCCGCAGTGTCCTTTAACCAGGGCACAAAACGAGTTGCAAGTGGACGTGATAAGGCAGTAGTCTGGATGGAATCTGCTTTAGGCATTTGGATTGAAGAGTGATGGAAGAAGAACAACGGCGGTGCTACACAGTCGCCTGAAGAGGCTCCTTTAGAAGAGCTGTAACACTATCCTTTGTTGTGCAGTAAAATTAAACTCATCGTTATCGGACAAGTCGTCGTGTCATTGTTGGTGAGTAACCAAAATTAATTATCTACGTACAGTACTTATTACATGTACATAGTTTAGTGTCACTGTGCACACATTTTACTGTATACAATTTTTCTTGCATTGTACGTATTTATTGCTGGTGGTCTGTCTGTCGTAATGGCTGTAACATATGTGATATCGGAGACGCTCGATATCTTTAAAATAATATTTAGGTTTTACTGTATATAAACTGTGTTTACATACATAATTTCAACGAATCTTACCTAATATCTAAGAGAATACAAAGGGTTTATGCTGTATAATTGTGCGGGAAATGTTTATAATAGTGTGGGAGAGTTTATAAGGGCTTAAAATATATAAAAAGAACCACATGAACATATGGTTTCTACTTCGCGGATTTTCACCTTTCGCGGGGAGGGTTCTGGAACGCAACCCCCGCAATGGAGGAGGGATTACTGTAGTGCACGGGAAAGAAATCCTAGCACGAGAAATGAATAAATTCAAACAAATTAACGTGAAAATTGTTGATCAGTTAAATGCTTATCAATAGACTCTGCTGAAACAGTTGGTGGTGATGGTGTGGAAGATGAAAACATCAACTTACAATATCACGTAGAATATCTACAACCATTAACACCGTCCAGTCTTCCACCACATGAATTACTGTAGAAACAAGGATGTATCCAAGAAAGGTAATGTAGTCCATCTTCAGGGGGTAACATATGACACCAAAGGAGATCTTGATGTGCCATTCGTATTAAAACGTTTACAGTTTCCCGTTAGAATAGCTTTTGCTATGACAATTAACAAATCACAGGGACAAACATTCGAAAAAGTCGTTTTATTTTAACGAAATTCAGTCACGGGCAATTATACGTTGCGTTGTCACAATGAAAGTACAAACGCATAATCAAAAGTCAATGCAATATTGGCAAAAATTTAATTAAAAAAATTGTTTTTACTGACGTTTTACAGTTAAAATGTAAGTTTAAAAAGTGTTTGCTTGTTAATTTCAAAGCCAAACAGAATGAAAATGTATAACGCAATGAATACCTCTAACGCAACATGAAACATAATCTTCTGTTTTTTACTATGGTTAATTACTCGCTGTAATGTATGCATATGTAACAATTCCCATGAAAATAAAAATCTGTTTAAATTGTATATCCACTTCCCCATACGCAAGAGGCAGAACCGCAAAGAGGCTAGCATGTAGCCGCCAGTCCAGGGGTTGGCAAGCAAAGCGAGCAGGGGGCAAAGCCCCCTAGTTATTATTATTATTATTATTATTATTATTATTATTATTATCTCAGACTCCACAGCAAAGCTTGTTTTTGGGGGGCTGTCACACAATCACTTCAGAGGATCACTTTCCAGGCTCATCAGAGGTAAGCTGTCAATAACAGTATTGTCTCCTTTTGCACCCACAGCAAATGAGGAGACACCCAACGAGGGCAACTGACTCTGCCTCTTCCTGTCAGAGGACCATAAAACCAGGGAAGGGAGGTTTCTCATTTGGACCACTGGTCAGAGCGCAGACCACTCCTGAGGCAGATCCAAGGTTACAGCGGCCTGACTAGTTTTGTAATCTGAAAGTGCTTTGCGTGTGCCCATTTGTTTAGATTTTTGCTTGCACCATTATTAAATGGGGTGACCCGGTTGGCTCCCCAACATTTACTTTGGACTGCTGTCATACCTCACTCAACCACAAGGGGCACAAATACCACCGCACCCTCTTTTCAGTTTTCAGGCGAAGCGCGCCATTTTAGACTGGCACAGCGTTTTCCTCTCCCTTCTCGTTGATAACTAAGGCTGTAAAAACACATTTAAAATTACGATGATATCTTTAGCAATTGCAGCTGATAGCGGGTGGGATGCACTCCGCAATATCCAAATATTTCTGGGACACATTTGTAAAAATAGCATCCTTTAGAGAAACAGAGCCCATAAAAGCACAGACTGATCATGGGTAATTAGAGGCAATCACTTAAACACCAGCTTTACGTTTTAATATGCCTCATTATTCAGTCCGGGCTGGGATTTTCAATGATTTTTCTACACTCTTAACAGAATGCAATTAAAGCATGGCGCGGAGAAGACAATTAAGATGAAGATAAATTATCATTTACAGTGGGGTCACTTTCTCCATCTCTGCCATGCATTTAATGCCGTTAGGCTTTTACTTCATGTTTTGAAAAGCAGTGAAGGCTTCATTAAGGTAAAAGGAATCTCTTCTGCTGGTCTTTCAGGTTGGGGCCCTGATATAAAAAGGCTTATTGTTGTAAAGATATGCTGTCACTGAAGGGTTAAATTAGAGGCGTGGGGACAACAGAAACATTTATGTGACCACCTTGTCGGACATGAGATGCACTCTCCAGGTGGTCATGACGTCAGAAAGTGTCCCCTCACTGGAAAGGACTGTTTGAAATTGAGGAGCACACGGGTTCTTCTGTGGATAATTTTTGTGTCACTTAACCTACAAGGTGACTTTTAGAACCCATGATGTTACAAGCTGTCCTGTGTTCTTCTATTGTGGAGCACATGGGTTCTTCCACCTGTATGTTCTTCTTCTCTGTCACTTATTGTACAAGATACCGTTTAGAACCTACTGAATTACAAGTTGTCCTATGTTTTTCTGTTGTGGAGCACATGGGTTTGTCTATGGGTGACTTTTATGTCACTTCTCATACAAGGTGCCTTTTAGAGCCTACAAAGTTACAAGTTGTCCTGTGCTCTTCTGTTGTGGAGCACATGGGTTCTTCTATGTTCTTCTTGTGTGCCACTTATTGCACAAGGTGACTTTTAGAACGTATGAAGTTACAAGTTGTCACATGCTCTTCTATTGTGGAGCACATGGGATCTTCTGTGGATGACATTTGTGTCACTTAACCTACAAGGTGACTTTTAGAACCCATGATGTTCACTTATTTTACAAGATGCCCATTAGAACCTACAAAATTACAAGTTGTCCTATGTTTTTCTGTTGTGGAGCACATGAGTTCGTCTATGGGTGACTTTTGTGTCACTTGTCATACAAGGTGCCTTTTAGAGCTTACAAAGTTACAAGTTGTCCTATGTTCTTGTATTGTGGAGCACATGGGTTCTTCTATGTTCTTCTTCTGTGTCACATATTGCACAAGGTGCCTTTTAGAACCTACAAAATTGCAAGCTGACCCATGTTCTTCTATTGTGGAGCACATGGGTTCTTCTATGGATGACTTTTGTGCCACTTATTATACAAGATGACTTTTAGAGCCTATGAAGTTACAAGTTGTCCAATGTTCTTCTATTATGGAACACATGGGTTTGTCTATGAATGATTTTTGTGTCACTTATTGTACAAGATTCCTTTTAGAGCCTAAAAAGTTACAAGTTGATCCAAGTTCTTCTATAGTGGAGCACATGGGTTCTTCTATGTTCTTCTTCTGTGTCACTTATTGTACAAGATGCCTTGTAGAACCTACAAAATTACAAGTTGTCTTATGTTTTTCTATTGAGGAGCACATGGGTTCTTCTATGGATGACTTTTGCATCACTTATTGTACAAGGTGACTTTTAGAACATATGAAGTTACAAGTTGTCCTATGCTCTTCTATTGTGAAGCACATAGGATCTTTTGTGGATGACATTTGTGTCACTTACCCTACAAGATGACTTTTAGAACCCATGATGTTCACTTATTGTACAAGATGCCTTTTAGAACCTACAAAATTACAAGTTGTCCTATGTTTTTCTGTTGTGGAGCACATGGGTTCATCTATGGGTGACTTTTGTGTCACTTGTCATACAAGGTGCCTTTTAGAGCTTACAAAGTTACAAGTTGTCCTATGTTCTTGTATTGTGGAACACATGGGTTCTTCTATGTTCTTCTTCTGTGTCACTTATTGCACAAGGTGCCTTTAAGAACCTACAAAATTGCAAGCTGACCCATTTTCTTCTATTGTGGAGCACATGGGTTCTTCTATGGATGACTTCGGTGTCACTTATTGTACAAGGTGACTTTTAGAGCCTATGAAGTTACAAGTTGTCCAATGTTCTTCTATTATGGAGCACATGGGTTTGTCTATGAATGATTTTTGTGTCACTTATTGTAAAAGGTGCCTTTCAGAGCCTATGAAGTTACAAGTTGATCCATGTTCTTCTATTAAGGAGCACATGAGTTCTTCTATGTTCTTCTTGTGTGTCACTTGTCATACTAGGTGCCTTTTACAACCTACATAGTTACCAGTTGTCCATTATAAGCGTCCAAAGAGATACACTTCTCCACTCTGCACTACCTCGCCTTTTATGCCACTCATCCCAGGACCACCTACCCGAAAGCTACCTCACTTGACTGCACTCTCTGGCTCACCCCACTATGTCGAAACTACTGACAAGCCACAGAAAGCTGAGGCACATTTGTGTAAAGAGAACTTGACTCATTTGGGGCCAAATACAAGCACTAATCCTGTTGTTCAGCTGAAATCTCTGGGACGAATGAGGAAGAGCTTTTGTCTGTTAAAGACGCTCCATTTCTACCAGCTCAGGGACAAGTTTGTCACCCTACAACCCTACCAAAGCTTTTTAAAATTTTGTGATGGTTAGAAAGACAATATTGTTAAGTTCTTTGTGTGTTTTCTGGGTTGTTGCCAATAATAAGAACAAGGCTGTTCCTTTACTAAGGGAGGGAGCAACATAAGGATATGTTGTCATTTAGAGGTTAAATTAGAACATTAGAACAATCTGGATGAGAACAGGCCATTCAGCCCAACAAAGCTCGCCAGTCCTGTCCACTCAATTCTTCTAAAATAACATCAATTCGAGTTCTGAGGGTCCTTAAATTCCTACTATCCACCACACTACTTGGTCACTTATTCCAAGTGTCTGTTGTTCTTTGGGTAAAGAAAAAATTCCCAATGTTTGTGCGAAATTTACCCTGACCAAGTTTCCAACTGTGTCCCCATGTTCTTGATAAACTCTTTTTATAGTCACAGTCTCGACCCACTGGACTAATTCTCTTCATAATTTTAAACCTTTCAGTCATGTCAACTCTTAACTTTCTTTTGCTTAAACTGAAGGCTCAGCTCTTTTAATCTTTCCTCATAACTCATCCCCTGTAGCCCTGAATCAGCCTCGTCGCTCCTCCCTGGACCTTCTCTAGTGCTGCTATGTCCTTTTTTGTATCCTGGAGATCAAAACTGCACACCGTACTCCAGATGAGGCCTCACCGGTGTGTTATAAAGTTTGAGCAGAACCTCCTTGTATTCTTCAAGTTAGAGGAGTAAATATTCATTATATTAGGATGAAAAAATACACTGATTGACAAGTCCTCTTGGGGACCACCCACAGCATACATGAAACACTGAAAAAATAAACACAATCAATAACAAATAAACAGAAATAAAACCAACACATACAAAAGAATCAAAAATAAACAAAGACGATGCAAAACATGAATTTGAGTCCCAGCCAGTAGAGAAACCCTGACTGCGACAGAGACTTTGTTGTGTGCCCTGTACTTTGTAGGCAGTTCAGCAAGAGGCGGGGCCACCTGCCAATCACAGCCAGGGACCGCCCTCAGCTCTATAAAGGTGAGGTTTCCTGCAGATCCTGGTGGCTCAGTCACAAGCACTTGAGACTTTCTGCTGTGCTTATTGTGATTTATTGGATTGCTGTCTTTTGACCCCTCTTTTGGATGTTTATGGATGTTATGGTTTTGGGCAAAATCTTTTGCCTGTTGTACTCTATGGAACTCTAGTGGGCATTTTTGGGACTCTCAAGCCAGAACAGGTTTGTTGTAATTACTAATGATATTATTACACTAGTTCTGTCAATTTTTATATAGCTTGGTGTTATTTGAACATGAATGGGGGTCATTTGGGTCAAACAATTACAAGCAAATTTTTTATGATAGTCTAGAAACACATAGAACTCCACCAATTTGGTTCACTGGAACTTTTGTTTCTCTTACTACAATTTCATTTATTTTTCTGAAGTGACCCCTTAAGGTTCTATTTATAAAAAAATTAATATTTAAAGGGTAGCATGGTGGCACAGTGGGTAGCGCTGCTGCCTCGTAGTAAGGAGACCTGGGTTCACTTCCCGGGTCCTCCCTGCATGGAGTTTTTATGTTCTCCCTGTGTCTGTGTGAGTTTCCTCCCACAGTCCAAAGACATGCAGGTTGGGTGCATTGGTGATTCTAAATTGGCCCTAGTGTGTGATGTGTGTGGGTGTGTGCCCTGCGGTGGGCTGGCGCCCTGCCTGGGGATTTGCTCCTGCCTTGCGCCCTGTATTGGCTCCAGGAGACACCCGTGACTCTGTAGTTCGGATATAGCTGGATGGATAATGGATGGATGAATATTTAAGTAACGAGAATTTTAATTTAAAGCATTTTTACTCTTTCACAATCATTTCTGCCCAGCTGTCATTTTACATTTACAATGGCACATGTTCTTGCTGTCTTTGGCGCTGCATTTTAATTTTTTTCAGAAAAATTGTTTTAAATGAAAAGGGTTTGGAATAATTTGGAATAGCCACAGGATTTATTGGAATTGTTTCCTACGTTTTCAACTAAAAAAAAAATCAGTCAGCGACATCCCATTTATTTTTGGCCCAAGGGGTTTAACGGCCATTGTGTTCACTTTGGTCATACACAGTAGGTAAGTTTGGACCAGTTGGGCTACTCATGGAAAAACAATAAGAATGTAGTTAAGTTTTCATTTGTATTTCATTTTATTCAAGTGTCCCTGCACCAAACACTGGAATAGTAAGACACTTTGCATCCCAGCTGGTAAAGCTACCCATTTTTGGGCCTGCTCCATTTGAAGCCAGCAGGTTGTATTTGGGGTCTAATTGGGTGAAGGTGGGAAAGTGGAGATCCTGGCAGCTTTTGGAGGTCTCACGCCTATTTATTGCCTTGGAGGAAGCTTCATTTTATAACAGCCACTAGAAGATTTAAATTGTGTACATGCACTGCGTCGCTACTTGATCACACTAATCTATATACAGTATATAAAATTCTTTTCGCGTTTGAAACAGAAATTACGTTGACCATGCAATATGGAAATTACGTATGACCGCGCGATACGGAAATTACGTATGACCACAGAACATTTTATAATACAGGAACTAATCACTTCGTTTGTGGATGCCATTTTTATATTGTCTTTACGAATTGTTATTATTTGTGTGAGAGTTATTTTACTGATATTAAAAAGAGGTAAACACAAACACGCTGATCTATCCCATAGAAGTGCGCCCCGCGTCTCCCTCTCCCAGCCCTCCTCTCTGGACTACAGCGCTGAGCCGTCCACCACCAGTCACGTTCTGACAGAGAAGTTGTATTTATTCGTCCACGTGACTGTCACGGAAACTGCCGCATTGTAACTTTTTTTTAGTTGGCAGTACAGTGGAACCTCGGTTCACGAACGCCTCGGTACACATACAACTAGGTTTACGACCAAAAAGTTCGCCAAACTTTTGCCTCGGTTCACGACCACACACTCGGTATACGAACAAGCCAGTTTCCCTTTCGGTTTGTGCGCGCTGATGATTTCCGCACGTGTTGCATTGTTCTCGGTCAGACGTGAACTGCTTAACTGCTGCAATGTAAGAGAGAGAGAGAGAGAGAGAGCAGGGAGGCTCGTTTGCTGATAAGAGAGAGAGAGAGAGAAAGCAGGCAGGCTCGTGTGCTGATGAGAGAGAGAGAGAGCAGGCAGGCTCGTGTGCTGATGAGAGAGAGAGAGAGAGAGCAGGGAGGCTCATGTGCTGATGAGAGAGAGAGAGAGAGAGAGAGAGAGCAGGCAGGCTCGTGTGCTGATGAGTGAGAGAGAGAGAGAGAGAGCAGGCAGGCTCCCGTGCTAGAGAGAGAGAGAGAGAGAGCAGGCAGGCTCGTGTGCTGATGAGAGAGAGAGAGAGAGAGAGCAGGGAGGCTCGTGTGCTGATGAGAGAGAGAGAGAGAGAGCAGGCAGGCTCGTGTGCTGATGAGAGAGAGAGAGAGAGAGAGAGCAGGCAGGCTCGTGTGCTGATGAGGGAGAGAGAGAGCAGGCAGGCTTGTGTGCTGATGAGAGAGAGAGAGAGAGCAGGCAGGCTTGTGTGCTGATGAGGGAGAGAGAGAGCAGGCAGGCTCGAGTGCTGATGAGAGAGAGAGAGCAGGCAGGCTTGTGTGCTGATGAGAGAGAAAGAGAGCAGGCAGGCTGGTGTGCTGATAAGAGAGAGAGAGAGAGAGAGAGAGCAGGCAGGCTCGTGTGCTGATGAGAGAGAGAGAGAGCAGGAAGGCTGGTGTGCTGATGAGAGAGAGAGAGAGAGCAGGCAGGCTCGTGTGCTGATGAGGGAGAGAGAGCAGGCAGGCTCGTGTGCTGATGAGAGAGAGAGAGAGAGAGAGAGAGAGCAGGCAGGCTCGTGTGCTGATGAGGGAGAGAGAGCAGGCAGGCTCGTGTGCTGATAAGAGAGAGAGAGAGAGAGAGAGAGAGCAGGCAGGCTCGTGTGCTGATGAGTGAGAGAGAGAGAGAGAGAGCAGGCAGGCTCCCGTGCTAGAGAGAGAGAGAGAGAGCGCGTGCAGCTGAGAGCGAGCCTGTACGTGCAGCTGAGCAGGGAGCCTGGGTGTTTGTCAGTGTTATTCAATGTTTTTACATTAGTTTACTATTACACTGTGCATTCTATGGTGTAATTAACTATATTTGTGCTTAAAAATATTTTTAAAAATATATTTACATACAGTTCGTACGGTCTGGAACGGATTAATTGTATTTACATACAATCCTATGGGGGAAATTGCTTCGGTTCACGACCAATTCGGTTTACGACCAGAGGTTTGGAACGAATCATGGTCGTGAACCGAGGTTCCATTGTACTTGATAGTAGAAGAGATGAGGAAAACAGCTTTGCGTCTTTCTACTTTTTAACTGAGGCGAGCTGTAAACAATGTGCGTGAGAACAAAGTGGACGCTGGAAGGCGCGGAATGTCGGGCTGCTCCGCGGGGTCGAGAGCTTCGCAGTTTCGGGCAGCGTCCTCTCTTCTCGCACTGTTTGTGACACTTCAAGTGCCCCGTCAGCTCCTGGGAGAGTGGAAATATTTGCGAATGAGTGTAATCGGCGCCATCGAAGCAGGACTCTGTTTGTAAATTACCCTGCACGACTACTTACTGTCCCTCAAGGTGAGTTCGGGTCACCAAAACCCCGCAGCATTCAAGGTTTCTTTTGTGATGAATTATTTTAAGAAGTAAATCACAGGCACATAGTGCAAGGCTGTCAGGCAGAAATTTGGACAATCACATAGAAAATTTAATTTCTATACCACAGCCATCATGTAGCGCCTTTCACAAGGGATCTACTACCGAGAGATAATCCAAATACATTTTATCTGCTGTTAGTACTACTTACCTGTTATGTTATAGCACTTTTAAAATGTAGTTTACCCCAAACCACTCCAGTAGTGCTCAATGTATCTTTACTTCTTAAATGTTAATGTTTTACTGTTTAATAACTTATAGACTACATTTTATTTTTTTCCCTTGCACTCCGTGAGTAATCAGCTAGTATTTCTGTACAATTATTAGTATCATCTTACATCCGTCTTTGTAGTCCCATTCATCCGTTGTGGGGCGTCGCTTCTGACCTTCTGAGACCCCGATGATGATGGCCAAAACCAAGCACAAACGGAAGTACATGATGGGATTCAAACCACACCCGAGTAGGTGACCCTGGAGACAGTGAAGAGAAAACACTTCTGTAATTGCAGGCAACATTCTCATTTTGTTGGCAGATGGAGATTATAGAAGAAAACATGTCAGCTTTTGGAAAACCATAATACTTTAGTGAGCAGAAGAACATAAGGAGAAGCAAATTACGACAATATGACAATGACAGAATGGCATGGCGGTACTCAGAGAGGTGGGTGGGAACCGATCTCATCATCGTGTCTATCAAGCTGAAGGCAATCGTCAAGTGTATGGTGCTTATGGGACCATCAAGAGCGTCAGGCCTTACACGGAATGTCCATGAAGTTTATAAAAATCAACCTAATCATTAATGAATGCAAATATAAAGTCTACAGATTTCAGTTTGTCATCCATCTGGACTATGAAACTCAATGCACCCATTAGAGTCTACAAAACTGAATGTGACCGCAATCGATGAGGGGACCCCCCCCCCCCTTTGCCTTGAGTTCAGCAAAAACAGTGAAATGCGTTTGACTCCTCTGTAAAATGCATTGAAATTAATGGTGCCAAACTATTTTTGAGTGGATAATAATGGTGCAAGGGTTTTTAAAGTGTTCTTGAAGGTTTGGGAAGCGTCTGCCAACCATGCTGGACCAATTATTGTGGCTCAACGTGAGACCCGAGCTGTGAAGCAGCAGTGCTGTCATGTCCACTCGAGTTAAAATTAAACTCCAAGTTCTCCTGAGCTCCCATCCTTATGACTAACTAACACCCACAAGGACTGCGATGCGAGGGATCGACGGTGTATAACTCAGGGGGGCTGTCCCGGTCACTACCCAGTCTGCGCTACATAGCGAGGAGCATAACCTGTTTAATCCAGCAGTTGGCTACACAACGTACAATACATCTCTGCAAAACAATGAAGTGTTTCCATGATATTCTCATTTTAATCAGATAATGTACCTCTCAAATGAAAATACTTCAAGTTTTCTTAAAAGCACGTCGGGTGCAAATGTGGCTATGACGTCACACATGCATGGATATGCCATAAGTTATTCACGTGAGTGCAAAGCAGATCGGGCAGTGACATAAAGTGTGAGGTGGGAAACGCTTACGGTACAAACGTGTAAAAACTTGGGTGGGTAGTGACATCCTCATCCAGCATTGGCAGCTACGGCTCTGTGATGTCAGGGTGGCCTTTCAAAGCATCAAGGGGCGCTGGGAACAACAAAATTCATCCAAGCTGGCCACACGGTGTGATTTACTGGGAATCATCCATTAAATGAGGTGATCGACAAACCCAGCAAAATTGCTGTGAAAAATCTCAGCGATCAACGCTGGGGACCACTAATTACATTCAGCTGCATCTGACCAGTGTCTCTACATTTGTCCTTCAGGTGACCATGCGGTTTAAGGAAATTGAATTTGACCATCGATTCCATAAATCTGAATACAGTCATTTTGGTTTAGTGAAACTGAACTCAACACTCCGGTCAATGAGATTAGATGTAATCATCAAGTCCATGAAAATGGATGTGACCGCCATGTCTACTAAACTGAGCGCGGCTATCGTGGATGAAACTGCATAGATTGTGACCACGAACTCTGAGAAACAAAACGTGAACACCGAGATGATAAACTGAATGTACCGAACTTGTAAAGTCAACATAATCGTGATGTCCATTCCACCAAGTGAGAGTGGGCTCCTGTGGCTGGATGCAGATTAAAGTCACACCCAGGATGAAGCAACTGCAGGTTAAGGGCCTTGCTCAAGGGCCCAACAGAGCAGAGTCACTTCTGGTGTTTTACGGGATTCAACCTGTCCGCTGCAGATCCCTAACCTCTCTCTGTCACCCTGGACCAAGTGAAAATTACAAACAGTCCACTATACTGGGGGTCAGGCCTCAGGGGGTACATTCATGTCTGAGGAGGCCAGCAAAGCAATTGTTATAAAACAGGGAAGATAAAAAACAGATGGAAGACTGGTGTGAATAAAAGCATAATCCAAAAATGTTAAGCCCAAAGCCAATATTCACAAGTTATACATAAGATATAACATCTTTGAATGGTCAGAAGTGATTATGTCAAGTAAGATACATAACACTTGGAAAATGAAAACAAGTTCAGCCATCTGATACATGGAGATACAAAACAGCTGGAAATGGAGGATCGGTAATGCGGGCAAGATACAAAACATCTGGGAGCCACACATATATGAAATGAGGTAAAGCGCATGACATCTGGAAAGACGAAAAAGGGTTGGCAAGCCGAGGTATCACATTTAACAAGCGGAAACTGAATGGCAGTAATGCAGCATCAAGAAAGCTCTAGTCTCGTGGGGCCAGACAAGAGTACCCATCCGTGGACAACCCGTTAAAAAGTGGGCAGTGAACGGCGGCCAAATCCTTGCGTTGCAAAGGCTCCACCAACCCAAAGGCTCCTTCCTAAAACACCCGCCCCTCAAAATCTCGATATCGAATCTTGAGACGATTACAATACTTTCCTTAAACTTCGTATATAAGAAAGTAAAAAGCTATGTTTTTAAAAATACCCACTTACGTGTGCACAGGGTCTTAGACAGAAGTGTGAAATTTCTTTAGTTATTCATTTAGCCGTGTAGTCAGAAGGTGGGAGTGCAGCCTCGTCTGTGCATCTACTGGTGTTGATTTGGGTGTTTTGAGCACTGAAATCTGCATCTACTGTGACTCTTCGATAACTGCAGTCCTTTCGATGGAGTGTAACACGTCGTTTACTTCCTATTTTGCGGTTCATATTTTCCTGTTTTCATGAATGTAGCTGCCGGTTCTTTCAAGCATACACTGACTCCTAAACTACCGTTGTAACGCTGAACAACAGAGTGTGAAAGACCAGCCTCGACACAGACAGACACGGATTCCAGATGTCGAAATGCACACCCGTTTATTTCACACGACACACAGTGCACAAAACCCCCAATATTGCTCACAATCCTTTTGCCTTTCTTTCCCTTTGCCGCCTCCACTCCCCCGTCGCAAGTGCTGTCCTCTTCCACCTGACTCTGGCTCCCCGAATGGAGAGTCTTAGTCAATGGGTGGGCCTCTCTGGCAGCGTCTTAAATTGGTTTGAATCCTACCTGGCAGGGAGAAAATTCTTTGTTAGTTTTGGTAATTACAACTCAAAGACACATGACATCTTATATGGTGTTCCACAAGGCTCTATCCTGGGTCCGCTGCTCTTCTCAATCTACATGCTTCCATTAGGTCAGATTATCTCAGGGCACAACGTGAGCTACCACAGCTATGCTGATGACACACAGCTGTATTTATCAATAGCGCCTGATGACCCCCATTCTCTTGATTCACTAACACAATGTCTAACCTGTATCTCAGAATGGATGAATAGTAACTTTCTCAAATTAAATAAAGAGAAAACCGAAATCTTAGTGATTGGCAATAATGGATACAATGAGGCTATTAGAAATAATCTGGATGCATTAGGATTAAAAGTCAAAACGGAGGTAAAAAGCTTAGGGGTAACCGTTGACTGTAATCTGAATTTTAAATCGCATATTAATCAGATCACTAGGACAGCATTTTTTCACTTAAGAAACATAGCAAAAGTTAGACCTCTTATATCATCGAAAGATGCAGAGAAATTAGTTCACGTGTTTGTTTTCAGTCGGTTAGATTACTGTAACGCACTCCTCTCAGGACTACCCAAAAAAGACTTAAATCATTTGCAATGAGTGCAGAATGCAGCTGCTAGAATCCTTACCAGGAAAAGAAAATCTGAGCACATTTCTCCAGTTTTGATGTCACTACACTGGTTACCTGTGTCATTCAGAATTGACTTTAAAATTCTGCTTATGGTTTATAAAGCCTTAAATAATCTCGCTCCATCTTATATATCGGAATGTCTGACACCTTATATTCCAAATCGTAACCTCAGATCCTCAACTGAGTGTCTCCTTAGAATTCCAAGAGCAAAACTTAAAAGAAGTGGTGAGGCGGGCGGCCTTCTGCTGTTATGCACCTAAAATCTGGAATAGCCTGCCAGTAGGAATTCGCCAGGCTAATACAGTGGAGCACTTTAAAAAACTGCTGAAAACACATTACTTTAACATGGCCTTCTCATAACTTCATTGTAATTTAATCCTGATACTCTGTATATCCAATTCATTATAATAACTATTCATTCAAAATCTGTTCTAACCCCTACTTTCTCTTCTGTTTCCTTTTCCGGTGTCCTTTTGGTGGTGTCGCAAATGTTCCAACAATGATGGATGGATTAAAAGTGACTCAGTGAGAACCCTAACTACAAAGAGGACTATTTTCATTTATGTTAGGTAGAATGCCCAGAGGGGACTGGGTGGTCTCGTGGCCTGGAACCCCTGCAGATTTTATTTTTTTTTCTCCAGCTTTATGGAGTTTTTTTTTTTGTTTTTTCTGTCCACCCTGGCCATCGGACCTTACTCCTTTTCTATGTTAAATAATGTTGTCTTATTTTAATTTTGTATTTTGTCTTTTATTTTTCTTTTCTTCATTATGTAAAGCACTTTGAGCTACTTTTTGTATGAAAATGTGCTATATAAATAAATGTTGTTGTTGTTGTTGTTGTCGAGTGAGACGGCCCCTTTTATCCTTACCCTGGATGTGCTCCAGGTGCTCCCTAATGATCTTCCAGCCCTTGCACCCTGAAGCACTCCGGCCATATCTGGTTCCTGTTCCGGCAGCACTTCCTGGTTTTTCGGAAGTGCTGCAGTCCATGGCTCGGGAACCATCCAGGCTCCCCCTAGTGGCGGCCATGGACCCCCACAGGTATGAGCTTCCCAGTTCTGTATCCGTGGCCCTGAAGGAATCTGGGGGGGGGGGGGGGGGGGGGCTGCCCTCTTGCATCCAGGGGAATATATTACCCCTCTCCCGGTCCCTCCTTGTTCTAGGCATCCCGGTGGGGCAAGATCCCTGGTCGTCCACCACAAGAGAGCACAAACAGCACCAGCGACAGCATGGCATTCACGTTTACCACTCATCCATTGATGCCGTCGAATGCCAATGAACAATCTGATGCTACAGAAATGTAGCCGCTGGTGAGTAAGGCAGGATCAGGCATGGGTCACACACATGCCGAAAGAAATCTCCCAGTCGAAAAAGGTTCGCTTTAAAAAGGTTTTGTGAAATTTCAAAGCAAATAGTCCACACATGAATAGAAGAAAGTTGTTACACACGTAGAATAAAAGGCAAAAAAAAACGAAAAACGTTTTCATATTATGTGATATCATCTACTGTTAAATTCTGCCGCATACTTGTAATATTTTTATTTTTATATTGTATTGAGGTTTACTTGTGTTCTGTTCTGGGTATTGAATTGTATTGACGCCCTTCATTTTGACACCCACTGCACGCCCAACCTACCTGGAAAGGGGTCTCTCTTTGAACTGCCTTTCCCAAGGTTTCTTCCATTTTTTCCCTACAAGGGTATTTTTTTGGGGATTTCTTCCTTGTCTTCTTAGAGAGTCCAGGCTGGGGGGCTGTCAAGAGGCAGGGCCTGTTAAAGCCCATTGCGGCACTTCTTGTGTGATTTTGGGCTATGCAAAAATAAATTGTATAGTATTGTATTGTATTGTATTGTATTGTTTCTTCTTGTTAAACTTCAATTGTTCCTATACTTAAGGATGAGTTATTTCTCTGTGCTTTATATTCTAAATGTACGGCTCTGCACATACAACTGAGCACGTTAAGGCCCGGTTTGAAACCTTGTGCCCTTCCATGGCAGGTCACTAACTGAGGCTAACCTATGGTCAGAGGGACAAGAAATAGTCAGAATACTAGCAAAATACCCATGCTTCGCAGCGGCGAAATACTGCCTTAAAATTGTTATTAAGAAGAAAAGTAAACATTTTTAAACTGAGGGAAAATATACAAATAATTATTTGTTAAGGATCTCTTTGTATACCACGTTGTCAGTTCGGCCCTCCGGTTGTAATATGACCAAGCTGTGCGCTGAGCTTACTCTTGAGCATGCAATGTACAGTTGGCCATATGAAAAGCAATCTTGCCTCATATCATTGCCAACCTTTTGGAGGGTTTGTCCCTGAGACTTAATTGTCATTGCAAAGCAGAGCCTTATTGGAAATTGGAGGCGTTTGAATTGAAATGGGAGATCAGAGAGTATAACAGGGATGCGAGGAATAAAAAACTCTCTCCCCTGAGCCACCGCCAGTAAAAATAGTTGCCTCAATGAGGTTCTTTTGCAGACACGTGAACTGAAGTCTCGTGCCATTACAAAGTTTCGGTGGCTGTATGCAAATCCACAATCGGGTTTTTTGAGCCAAACCTGTTGTTTTTGTATGAGCCGCTTTTTATTATTGGGATCGTACCTAGAAACAGAAGCTCTATTAACTTGTGGATTTGCCTGCGAGTATTTAGCGACAGCGTGTCTATTAACTTGTGGATTTTTCTGCGAGTATTTGGAGGCAGCGTCACAAAGTTGTTTCCGCCTATAAGCTGCATCAGAAAATGTACCACGACATCTGACACGCCTCCTTTTTACTGTTTTCTCACAGCTTGAATTGCTGCTGTCATAATCGGTTTGAGTTTCATTGTTTGTTTCAATTATGTTACTATTTGCAGGACTTGTTGTGTTCAAGTGACATTCGGCATCTGTCAAGCGTTGTAAGCATACAACCGGTTTCATCGATAACTTCGCATCCAGCTTTTGAGAGTTGAAACATTCATAAACATCAAATTGTCCACTACTCAAATCGTCACCTGTGAATCGAAGATGTTTAAGAGGCATTGGTGGTTCTCCAAACGTGTAAAATAGGCAGGCAGCCAACTACGTGGGAGGCCGGGGGACACAGGACGCAACCCTGCCTCACACGGCGACCGAGCTGTAGGCTATGGACGTAAATACAGTATGTACGTAAGTAGGATTCAGTTATGACCGTTACGCGTAGAATTTCAAAATGAAACCTGCTTAACTTCTGTAAGTAAGCTGTAAGGAATGAGCCTGCCAAATTTCAGCCTTCTACCTAACATGGGAAATTGGAGAATTAGTGATGAGTGAGTCAGTGAGGGCTTTGCCTTTCGTTGTGTCGCAAAAGTCAATAAATGACTGCTAATAAAGTGACCAAGTTAGAAGAAGTAAGGCAGGACAAAATTTCTTTGTATATACAGTAATCCCTCCTCCATTGCGGGGGTTGCGTTCCAGAGCCACCCGCGAAATAAGAAAATCCGCGAAGTAGAAACCATATGTTTATATGGTTATTTTTTTATTGTCATGCTTGGGTCACAGATTTGCGCAAAAACACAGGAGGTTGTAGAGAGACAGGAACGTTATTCAAACACTGCAAGCAAACATTTGTCTCTTTTTCAAAAGTTTAAACTGTGCTCCATGACAAGACAGAGATGACAGTTCTGTCTCACAATGCAAGAATGCAAACATATCTTCCTCTTCAAAGGAGTGCGCTTCAGGAGCAGATGATGTCAGAGAGATAGAGAAAAGCAAACAAATCAATAGGGCTGTTTGGCTTTTAAGTATGTGAAGCACCGCCGGTACAAAGCTGTTGAAGGCGGCAGCTCACACCCCCTCCGTCAGGAGCAGAGAGAGAGAGAGAGAGAGACAGAGAGACAGACAGAGAAAAACAAACAGTGAAAAATCAATACGTGCCCTTCGAGCTTTTAAGTATGCGAAGCACCGTGCAGCATGTCGCTTCACGAAGCAGCTGCACAGAAGGTAGCAACGTGAAGATAATCTTTCAGCATTTTTAGACAAGCGTCCGTATCGTCTAGGTGTGCGAACAGCCCCCCTGCTCACACCCCCTACGTCAGGATCAGAGAAAGTCAGCGCAAGAGAGAGAGAGAGAGAAAGTAAGCTGGGTAGCTTCTCAGCCATCTGCCAATAGCGTCCCTTGTATGAAATCAACTGGGCAAACCAACTGAGGAAGCATGTACCAGAAATTAAAAGACCCATTGTCCGCAGAATCCGCGAACCAGCAAAAAATCCGCAATATATATTTAAATATGCTTACATATAAAATCCGCGATAGAGTGAAGCCGCGAAAGGTGAAGCGCGATATAGCGAGGGATCACTGTAAATCTAAAAATAGCCTATCCTAATCTCCAAGAATGCGCACAAAAGCAAGGGAATGATGGGAGCACCAGAACTCTGCCTACATCGTGTCGCTTCGTACTGCAAGCCGCAGGTAGTAAGTCTGTGATAAGCGGAATACCGCTACGCTTTGCACTCATGGGACGGAAGGACAATCCCGACCGCTTTTATATAGTGTCTTGATAGCAATTCAATTCAACTTATGGGGGCTTTAAGAACATCCCATATGCTATGCACTAATTTATAGGCAAACATTTAACATAACTAACTTCTATCAACGTAACATGACCTAAACAACTGGCAAATGGCTCTTACAAGAATGGTTATTCCCTTGCATCAGGTTGTTTATTTTCAAAACCATGTTGTCACACACGTGCGCATGGGAGGCAGCTAGAAGGACCAAAAGACTGTAATCCCACGTCAGGCCAGGGGGTAGTAGGGTGCACTAATCCTCTCTCTGTTATCTCTGCAGACCAAACATAGGAAATTCTGCCTGGGTCCGATTACATCACTTCCGGTACCAGTCCCCGAAGATGTCACTTCAGTTTCCGGTCCCCATGACATCACTTCCGCCTACCTGCCTTAAAAGCCAGACATCCTCCTTCAGCTCTCAGTTCTGTTTTGGACTCAAATCTATACGCATGTCGTGCATGTTTACTCAGAGGTCATCTTCCTGGCTCTGTTGAGGTAAAGTGACAGGAGGCACTGCTTTCTTTTCCCTGCCCCCAAGATAGTGCCTAATGCCCACCTCCAGCCCTGAGATGACACCGCCCCTCCCTTCCAGTCTGGATGGCGCCTCATTCTGGAACCACACGGCAAAAAACACGGTGCTCCCTTAAACACATCGCGTTGTCAATTTTCTTGAAGCTGGCTGACTGAGCCATAAAGTCAATAGTGCTTGTGAGTGCAGAAGTGCTAAACGTTGCTTATTTTTTTCTTCAGCAAACAGCAACAGTTCAACGGGGTAGCTCAGCTAATGCCCAAGTTATCCTTGCTGGCCCTCTTGGAGTCTGTCCACCGCTCACACTGTCAAGAGAATTTTTAAATGGCTTGGCAACCCTTTTGGTCGGACATCAAGAAGCTGGTCTCAAAGAGCCGGTTAAAGAATTTGCACACCACAAGGTGAGAATAGTTTTGGTGCCAAGCCAGTAAAAGGAAAAAATGTACTCAACACATTTTATGCCTACCTGGTAAATAATAATTTACTAAAATAACTAAAAGTAGACTGTATGGCACAGTGCTAACTGGCAGGTGATCAATGTATAATCTTGAATAAAAAACAATGCTCTTCTTATTTAAAAAATTGTATTAGACTATGCATCTGAGCGATCCAAATACTTAAAAAACCCAGATGAGGCAACTTTCATCAATTCCAGATGGACCGGACCCTTATTCTGGGGGAAATGTGCGGATACTCCTTCTCAGTTGTACAAGCCGCTTTCACACTTTTGTCAGTGGCTGGGGTGTCTCCTCATTAAATGATCTTCCCAACGGTGCTTTAAACCCTCAGACCAGCCCTGTAGCTGCTGCCCCACCCCAGCTCCTTTTGTGCACATCTCAGATGAGGAGTCCATTTTTGATCCCCAGTTAACCAAACCTGCACGCCTTTGGGAGTGTGGCCAGAAAAACAGAGTATTGAAATAGAAACCCATAGATATGGGGAGAACAAGCAAACACCATGCAGGCAATAAACATATGCACAATCTCCATCCATCCATCTCCATCTATCTATCTATCTATCTATCTATCTATCTATCTATCTATCTATCTATCTATCTATCTATCTATCTATCTATCTATCTATCTATCTATCTATCTATCTATCTATCATATAGTGCCTTTCACATCTATCTATCTATCTATCTATCTATCTATCTATCTATCTATCTATCTATCTATCTATCTATCTATCTATCTATCTATCTATCTATCTATCTATCTATCTATCTATATGTATGTATATATTGTCACACATGCACATTTAGGGGACAGGCAAAAAGCTTGGTCGTGCGTGAAAGAACCAAGGATGGGGGACTGGAATGAGGCGCTCATTTTTTTCTCTCCTTCATTCTGCAGAAAAACAACCAAATAAAGTAATCCTACCGATCATCACATCCCATCTATACAAAAGACTCCTTGTCCAGCTCCGTGGAGTCATCACACTTCCGGATTCCCCCCTGATCACCTCAGTTCTGCACCTTAGCTTCTGACATTATCTCCGGCCACTACGATCAACGTCAGCTCCACTATTTTCCGCATTTCCTTCCTGTTAATTGCACTTCCTTTACTGTCTGTATGAAAGAGTCAGGAACAAACTTTATTTTGTTGAATGTTTGATTATTTTTTACCTCATTTTTGAACTGGATGCAACAACCAGTATATGGGCAGGCTCCCCAACCCTTAACCTGTGTTTCTGTGTTCTTGTTTTATCACTATATATATATATATATATATATAATATATGTATATAATATATATATATATCCATCCATTTTCCAACCCGCTGAATCCGAACACAGGGTCACGGGGGTCTGCTGGAGCCAATCCCAGCCAACACAGGGCACAAGGCAGGGAACCAATCCTGGGCAGGGTGCCAACCCACCGCAGGACACACACAAACACACCCACACACCAAGCACACACTAGGGCCAATTTAGAATCGCCAATCCACCTAACCTGCATGTCTTTGGACTGTGGGAGGAAACCGGAGCGCCCGGAGGAAACCCACGCAGACACGGGGAGAACATGCAAACTCCACGCAGGGAGGACCCGGGAAGCGAACCCGGGTCCCCAGGTATCCCAACTGCGAGGCAGCAGCGCTACCCACTGCGCCACCGTGCCGCCCTATATATATATATATATATATATATATATATATATATATATATATATATATATATATATATATATATATATATATATATATATATATATATATATATATATATATATATATATATATATATATATATATATATATATATACTGTATGTATTGTGACAAATAAGTCGCTGTCGACCCCTTGAACCCTCAGACCAGACGTCAGACACCGGATAAAAGTCCAATTATTATTTATTTTATAATAATAATGTGCACCAAGCACTTTCCACTCCACTATACTCGTAAATAACACACAAATCACAAATCACTAATCAATAAACAATACTCAATCCTCCAATCCCAGACGCTTAGCCACCCTGCCTCCCAGCTCAGCTCATCTGTCTGGGATCTCCCACAGTCCTTTATAGTCCTCGACCCGAAAGTGCTTCTGAGTCCTCAGTCCATGTGATTATCCAGCACTTCCGGGTCAGGTAAAACTTTTTTTCTTCAGCCCGGAAGTATATCATTTCTTCCATTCCCGTGACTTGGAAATACTTCCGGGCTATACGGAAAATATAAATCCCTGGGCCTCCCTGCAGCGACTCCTGGCGGCCTCCTTGGTATCCAGCATGGCTGTGCATTAAAACTCCAATGTCCATGATGCCCTGCTGGAATTCGGGGCACCTCCATGTTGCAGGGAGGGCTCCATCTGGTGGCCTGGGGGTATTGGCCGGGATATATATATATATATATGTGTGTGTGTGTGCGTGTATATATATGTATATGTATATATATGTGTATATATATATATTTATATCTATATCTATATGTATATATATATATATATATATATATATATATATACAGTATATACTATATATATATATATATATATATATATATATATATATATATATATATATATATATATATATATATATATATATATATAATCTACTCTATATAAATAAAATCCTAAACCTAAAAGTGCAACAATTTTATGTAACTTTTTATGTCATGTTTCTTGTCATGCTTTAAATTGGGCTTATTTTAAAACCTACATATATATGATTGGTATCATTCTTTTCAGAATTTCTCGAACTTTAATGTATATCTACAGTATATCTATATACAGCAGCTGATTGAGCAAAGAGAAGGTAAAAAACAACTGTATTTGTTTCCCATTGTGTCACTGCATCTCTTTGGGGTGCGTTCAGCCCCCCTCTTCACAACACCAGTGGTAGAGACGCGAAGTGGCAGGCATGTAGCGCAGGCAAGGGGGGTTGGCGAGCGAAGCAAGCAGGGGGGCGAACCCCCTAGTATATATATAAAATCCAATGTCTGTCTCTCTGTCTGTCTTTCTGTCCACTTTTCATGAGAAACCTACTTAACGGATTTCCGGTTGATTTTGCAGCTTCTCTCATCGTGCTAAGTTTCATAGTTCTCTTGCAGTACTGATTTATTGCTGCAAATCTGAGAGAGAGGCTGCAGGCTGAGGGGAAGCGTGATGTCAGGAGTAGGGAGCCAGGTGGAGCCCTCCTCTCTCGCCTGCCAGCCTCCGTTCGAGTAGCCACATGTTGGAGTGCACCCTGCCTCCACTTAGCTAGCAATTCCTGTTTGTTCAGCAGACATTATCATCTAGAGATTGTTAAGGAGTAATGTTTGACATTTTTGGGAGAGAGATCAGAGCTACATTGCGGTGGGCTGGCGCCCTGCCCGGGATTTGTTCCCTGCCTTACGCCCTGTGTTGGCTGGGATTGGCTCCAGCAGACCCCTGTGACCCTGTAGTTAGGATATAGCGGGTTGGATAATGGATGGATGGATGGATCAGAGCTACATGTGTATTAGAGGGTAGCTGCTCATTGCCAGAGATATCATGGCCATGTGCTTTTCTCCCCACATGGGGGACGCTCTCCTGTCAGAGCTGAACACAATTTTTATTGATTTTAAAGGTTTGTCCTGTTTCACTACTACACAGGCAGAGCCGCGGGGGACAGCTAGTCTTTAACATTACTGAAGGGAGTTTCCATCGTGCATTACCAGCAGCCATAGCACACGCATTTCAGAACAGGTCATCCACCTGAAACTCAGCATGATTAGGTCTGGTCAGGACTTGGATGGGAGACCATCTAAGAAAAGCTTGGGTTGCTGCAGGAAGAGGTGTTGGTGAGGCCAGCAGGGGACGCTTACCCTGGGGTCTGAAAGTGGACCCCAATGCCCCATTGCAGTGATGGGGACACTGTGCTGTAAAAATGGTGTCGTCCTTCAGATGTGACATAAAACCGAAGTCTTAACACTCATTAAAGATCCCTGAGCATCCCTCGTAAACAGTGGTGGATATCCCAATGTCTTGTCCACCATGGCCTAGTCATTCTGGCCCCCAAATCATCCCCTGTCTTTAACTGGCTATCCCTCTCAGCCCTTCACCACCTAACAGCTGATGTGTGGTGAGCACACTGGTGCAATAATGGCTGCCATCACATTATCCAGGTGGGTGCTGCACATTAGTGGTGGTTGAAGTGGCCCCCAACTCACTGTGTAAAGCGCTTTGAGTAGTGAGAAATGTCACTTTATAAATGTAAAGAATGATTATTATTATTATTATTATTATTATTAGGGTCACAAGAAGCCTGAGTTCAGTTCCCGGCCTGCTCACCGTCCGCATGAAGTGAGGATTATAAATTCCCTACTTTAAAAATGTCAAACCCCGAAAGCCCTCATCTGTAGTTTTTTCCTTACCGGAGTACATTCAGTGTCATCGTTGAATCGGGACATGTTGTCCAGGCCTGCTGTGTCCCACTGAGCTCTCATCTTTTCAATCTTTAACTCCATTCAATTTTTGATTGCACATCAAATAAACCTCATGCCTCTTATTACTCGTCTCCAAGATAGCAGTTGCTTCATTTGGTTAAGACCTTAAGTGAACTTGCATATTTGGAGCTTCTCATTGTACTTTGTTTTTTATTATTAACCAGAAGCCTCTCTAGTTATGTACTATTAAATTGCATTACTGGCATCCACTATCCACAATCCGCTATGCATGTCAAACACAAGTAACCAATTCAGAGAGTTGGTCTGTCCTGGATACCTCGGGTGGAAGGCAAAAAAAGCAACCCCTAAGTGCGGCTCCAGTCCTCATCACGCAGAGTTCAAATGTCCACCTAGGGCAGCGTTTCTCAACCTTTAAGTATTTGCGACCCGAGTTTTCATAACAGGTTTAATCGCGCCCCCCTAATGTTTTTTTGAAAGGAGCCCACTAATACCAATTTGTTCTTTTTTAATTAATGATATATCATAGAGGCGGCACGGTGGCGCGGTGGTAGCGCTGCTGCCTCGCAGTAAGGAAACCCAGGTTTGATTCCCGGGTCCTCTCTGCGTGGAGTTTGCATGTTCTCCCCGTGTCTGCGTGGGTTTCCTCCGGGCGCTCCCGTTTCCTCCCACAGTCCAAAGACATGCAGGTTAGGTGGACTGGCGATTCTAAATTGGCCCTAGTGTGTGCTTGGTGTGTGTGTCCTGCGGTGGGTTGGACCCTGCCCAAGATTGGTTCCTGCCTTGTGCCCTGTGTTAGCGGGGATTGGCTCCAGCAGACCCCCGTGACCCTGTGTTCGGATTCAGCAGGTTGGAAAATGGATGGATGGATATATCATAGATGCATATTTTATTATACCTACTTAACTTTTATCAACATTTATCTAACTGTATATTTATTTTTCTACTGTCAGAATGTAGTTTAAGTTAATTTGTTTTGGTTTCAATAGATGTATTTTGTTCTCCTCGTGTCTGCGTGGGTTTCCTCCGGGTACTCCCGTTTCCTCCTACAGTCCAAAGACATGCAGGTTAGGTGCATTGGCGATTCTAAGTGTGTGCTTGGTCTGCGGGTGTGTGTGTGTGTGTGTGTGTGTGTGTGTGTGTGTGTGTGTGTGTGTGTGTGTACCCTATGGTGGGCTGGCGTCCTGCCCGGTGTTTGTTTCCTGCCTTGCGCCCTGTGTTGGCTGGGATTGGCTCCAGCAGACCCCCGTGACCCTGTATTTAGGATATAGCAGGTTGGATAATGGATGGATGGATGGATAGATGTATTTTTCATATTTTCGATTCTTGTTTTCTTTTTTTCCACATCTTTGCGCTCCCCTTTTTGTTACTTCGTGCCCCCCTAGGGGTGCCCGCCCCACAGATTGAGAACCTGGCCTAGGGGATGTGGAAGGTGAGCCACATACAGTAGACAGCGAGGCATCTGGCTGCAGTCAGGACAGTTTTAAGCCTCCGACTGATCCAAGCATTTCAGACACAATGAAAACCCGGACCCTGTTTATATTCATTCATGTGAGAAACGCAACGACTTGTATAACTGTACAATTAAATAATTTACTAATTGGATTCAGTAGTCAGTTTTAATGCAATGTGTTGCTTTACCTAGAAAATGGAGTCATTTTATTTTTTTCATGCAAAAAAGTTACTTTGACTTCTGAAAGCATATATAAACTGCTCAAAAAATTAAAGGACCACTTTTTAATCCGAATATAGCATCAAGTCAATGAAACTTCTGGGCTATTGATCTGGTCAGCTAAGTCACAGAGGGGCTTGTTAGTCAGTTTCAGCTGCTTTGGTGCACTAGAGGGGCAACAATGAGACGACCCCTAAAACAGGAATGAATGGTTTAACAGCTGGAGGGAGGCCACTGACATTTTTCCCTCCTCATCTGTTTTTTCACTCGTTTTGCATTTGGCTCTGGTCAGTGTCACTACTGGTAGCATGAGGCGATACCTGGACCCTACAGAGTTCACCTGGATGGCACATCAATACGTGCCATTGCCAGAAGGTTAGCTGTGTCTCCCAGCACAGTCTCAAGGGCATGGAGGAGATTCCAGGAGACAGTCAGTTACTCTAGGAGAGCTGGACAGGGCCATAGAAGGTCCTTAACCCATCAGCAGGACAGGTATCTGCTCCTTTGGGCCAGGAGGAACAGGATGAGCACTGGCAAAGCCTAGAAAATGACCTCCAGCAGGCAGGCCACTGGTGTGAATGTCTCTAACCAAATAATTAGAAACAGACTTTATGAGGGTGGCCTTAGGGTCCAACATCCTCTAGTGGGCCCTACGCTCACTGCCCGCCTAGCACCATGGAGCTCGATTGGCATTTGCCTTAGAATACCAGAATTGGCAGGTCCACCACTGGCGCCCTGTGCTTTTCACAGATGAGAGCAGGTTCACCCTGAGCACATGTGACAGACGTGAAAGGGTCTGGAGAAGCCGTGGAGAATGTTATGCTGCCTGTAACCGGTTTGGTGGGGGGTCAGTGATGGTCTCGGAAGACATATCCATGGGGGGGGTGGGGGACACATAGACCTCTACAGGCTAGACAACGGCACCTTGACTGCCATTAGGCATTGGGATGAAATCCTTGGACCCATTGTCAGACCCTATACTGGTGCAGTGGGGCCTGGGTTCCTTGTGGTGCACAACAATGTCCGGCCTCATGTGGCGAGAGTATGCAGGCAGTTCCTGGAAGATGAAGGAATTTATATTATTGACTGACCCCCACGCTCACTCGCCTGACCTCAATCCAACAGAACACTTCTGGGTGGGACATTATGTCTGGGTCCGACACCTCAGACTGTCCAGGAGCTCAGTGATGCCCTGGTCCAGATCTGGGGAGGAGATCCCCCAGGACACCATCCATCGTCTCATTAGGACGTTGTCAGGTATGCATACAAACATGTGGGGGCCATACAAACTACTGAGTAAGATTTGGAGTTGCTGCAATGAAATTTCGGCAACATGGACGAGCCAGCCTGCCACATCACTTGATTTTCAGGGTGTCTTTGAATTCAGCGTTCTGTTGGTTGATCATTTTCATTGCCATCCTTTCGTTCCTAACACATTATCATATCAGTCCATAGCAGTAGAGATAGACAGCAGAATTTTTCTTCCCATTGAGGTCTGATGTGTTTTCAAAGTGATCCTTTAAGTTTTTTGAGCAGTTTATATATAACCAATAACAAAAGACACGTACATTCTGTCTGCGGTGGGTTGATTCCTGCCTTGTGCCCTGTGTTGGTTGGGATTGGCTCCAGCAGACCCCTGTGACCCTGTGTTCAGATTCAGCGGGTTGGAAAATGGATGGATGGATGGACGTACATTCTGTTATTTTGTTTCTTATGCAGAACTGAGAGACTTCAATAGTTTAGAAGTTTAATACATGCTGAATACACCGGCCTCACTGAATCCACTGGTTTGAGAGCAGCAACTAAAAGGAATTGAAATCGACATGAGGGGCGTGTACCGTAGGTGTCGGTACACTGGCCAAACAGAGGAGTGGTCCTGACAAGTGGGCGGAGTCAAAAGAGATGCCGCTGACATGGGCGTCAGCTTATGGGCCTCAGGATGTCTTAGGTCGCTGAATCTGTCCGAGGGTTCAGACTGCCTCGCCTGCAGCTGGACTCTATTACAGAGATGTGCAAACTCCACATACACACAGAATTTGAACACAGGGCTTATGTGGCATTCAATTTGAACTGGGAAGTTCCTACCTGGAATGCCATCGCAAGTCGAATTTCCTACGCAGAAAGTCGGGAGAGCCTCACTGACCCTCGAAATCCAAGATGGCTGCAGCGACAGTAAGTGGAACCTGTTGAATTATACAGTGGACCGGCACATACAGTACATAAGGTACAGGCGGACATCTATCTGTGGACATGTTGCTACCGTGTTTGGATGCGTAAAATAATGTGTAACGTGCTGTTCAGTAGTTGTCCACTTTCTAAAAGAGCAAACACAACAGAGGTTTACCTGGAGGCGCCCATATTGGTTGTCCGTCAAGGTGGGTATAATGCCGTTCCCAGCTCTGGCACTAAATAGAACTGTGCAGCACTAACCACTGTGCCGCTGTGCAACTCTCTCATTTGCATATTTCTATTTTAATTGGGCCACAGCTTCTCTCCTTGTTTAATGGAAAAAATAGTCACTAAAAAAATAAGGTTTACCTTTAGCTTCTCCAGCGGTCTTTTCCAGTACTTTGTAGTACCTTACTGTGCATGAGTGTGTGTGTTTTGGGAATATTTTCACTTTACCTGATTATAAACTTTTCTCTCTATTTTCCCCTTTACTTCACAACTTATAGATATGCAAATGGCTGCTTTAACTCTGATATATTTAGCTAGACACATTCGTCACTGCAATATTAAACCAGAAATCTGTCATATGCAAATACGCATAATGCTTTACTCAGTCAATTATCTATAAACCCGGCTTCTCCTTGCTTTTCAACTGTATGCTGCTGTCACTTACACCCAGCTATCTATGCAGTCATAATAAGTACACCTCGCTGCAGCTTGCAGAACGGGACACTGGGCAGGACATCGGTGACATGAAGTCCCAGCCTCAGCCATCCACTTCTCCGAGCAGACGCTGAGTTCAAACAACTGCAGCCTCCAAATGAGGCGGGGCTGTGTGTTTGAGGCGGGGCTGGATGTTGGTGACAGCCAACAATTATAGGGAATGGCAATTTCTAGTAATAAAATGCATTACTACAAATGCAATGCTGCACATGCTCCATCTGTTGGAATGACAAATGCAATACCAATGTCTATCTACTACGCCATTTGGTATGGAATTTTTACAGGCAGTGTTAATGTATGTGATTTGCCACCTGTTGAAATGACAAATGCAATGAATATATTTCTGTTATATGCCATTTGGTATGAGATTTGCAAAAAGGAGAGTAGACAGGACAGGATTCTTGCTCAATGAATGATTGGGAGAGGCAGATCTTCAATTCAAATACACAGTGCTATGGGAATGCACCTTTTCTGCTTAACTTTTACGCTGAGTTTTTTGGAAAGTAAGGATTAACAACACTAGCAAAAAATGCATGTAGAATACAAATGGATAACAGATGTGGATTATGTGAAACACATTAAATAGATTTTTTTTATTATTTTCCATGGTTGTTTTCACATTGTTTGCCATTGTCCACAGTTGTTTTCTGTTGGGTCCCATTCAGTTTGAATCTTCATTATGCCTTTTCTCCACAAAAACATGACATTAAATTTTTTTCTCTGTCACCAATACAAGGTACATGGGCTAAATAACATTAAAAAACTAGCTGTGCTACCTTTCCAAGATAGGTTGAAATCTAAGTAATCAACGTAGACCTCACTCTTAAAGTTTGCAGTGCAGCATGCAATGTGTATGTCTCTGTTGTATTCCATTTGGTATGGGATTCGTAAAAGCAATGTTAATGCTTGTGATATACCATCTGTTGGAATGATAAATGCAATGCATATGTCTCTGTTGTATGCCGTATGTCATGGGATTCATAAAAGTATAATTTATCTTATCTTTGTGATGTGCCATCTGTTGGAATGATAAATGCAATGCATATGTCTCTGTTGTGTGCCATTTGGTGTGGGATTCATGAAAGCAGTGTTATTGTTTGTGATGTGCCATCTCTTGGAATGATAAAGTCAATGCATATGTCACTGTTGTATGTCTTTGGTATGGGATTCATTGAAGCAGTGATAATGTTTGTGATGCCCCACCTGTTGGAATGATAAATGCAATGCATATGTCTCTGTTGTATGCCATTTGTCATGGGATTCATAAAAGTATAGTTTATCTTATCTTTGTGATGTGCCATCTGTTGGAATGATAAATGCAATGCATATGTCTCGGTTGTGTGCCATTTGGAATGGGATTCATGAAAGCAGTGTTATTGTTTGTGAAGTGCCATCTCTTGGAATGATAAAGTCAATGCATATGTCACTGTTGTATGTCTTTGGTATGGGATTCATAAAAGCAGAGCTAATGTTTTTGGATGCACCATCTGTTAGAATGATAAATGCAACACATATGTTTCTGTTGTTGGACATATTTTATGGGATTTGTGAAAGCAGTGTTATTGTTTGTGATGCACCATCAGTTGGAATGATAAGTGCAATGCATATGTCTCTGTTGTGTGCCATTTGGTATGGGATTCATAAAAGCAGTGTTAATGTTTGTGATGCATCATCTGTTGGAATGATAAATGCAATGCATATGCCTCTGTTGTGTGCCATTTGGTGTGGGATTCGTAAGAGCAGAGTTAATGTTTTTTGATGCACCATCTGTTGGCATGATAAACGCAACACATGTTTCTGTTCTATGTCATTTGGTATGGGATTCATGAAAGCAGTGTTATTGTTTGTGATGTGCCATCTGTTGGAATGACAGAGACATAGCAACCAGGTGGACAGCACACATGGACACACAGGCACTTATCCTTTCGTTAAGGTGGAAAATCCCATTTTTGGGCAGGGTAGTCTTTGAAGAAATCACTTCTTCCACATTTCTGAGGCATGGCTGTGACAACATAATTAAGCTGGAAGTAACCCACTTTAATGTGTCCATTAATTCATTAATGTGTCCATTAATTGCACAATCTTATCGTTACATTTTTAGTAAAAGTTTGCTTGATTTTGCTACTATAAATAGTTTCCATTCTGTCCAAACTGTAACTTCCCCATTTCCACAGTTATGTTTTCATACACATTTAACTGTCAATGTGTAAAATTGTGGGGGATTAAATATGAGGTGTCTATCATTTCTAGTTTTACATAAGCCGCATCTTCTTAAAAGTCCACCTACCACATACAGCACTTCAGCTTCTTTAGTGCGCTTTTCACATAATCATTTTGGTCATAAACTTCACAGTTAATAAAACCCAAAGATCTGAAAATGCATTTCCATGAACGTCTTTAGGTTTTATGATTATCACTTTTATTACAGCCGTACTGCCTCCTAACTGCTTCACACCACTGAATTCAAATCCCAGCACTGAATTGCCTGTGTGGTGTTTACGTGTTCCCCCTGTGTCTGCTTCGGTTTATTCCTTCTATCCCAAAGACAATGCATCAGGTTAAATTAAATGGGGTCCCAGTTTATTCAGTGTATTCTTGTATTGGGCTCTTCATTGAGTGCTATAACATGTCATGTCATTTTCTAAATTGCTTCATCCAGACCAGGGTCACTGGTGGTGCCACAGCCTATCCCAGCCAGCACAGGACACAAGGCAGGAACAAACCAAGGACTATGTGCCAGTCCATCACTGGGCAATCACAAACACACACTTAGGACCAATTTAGCATCGCCAATTCACTTAACCTGCATGTCTTCGGTACAGTAGGAGGAGATCCATGAAGACACGGGGAGAACATGCAAACTCCACATAGGGAGGACCCGAGACACAAACCCTGGTGTCCCCATTGTGCCACCATGCCACCCTTCTCTAACAAGTCCACAGGTAAAATACAATCACATGTTTTACAAATGACATAATGCACACACATACAGATATGGATTAGTTGAAACACAGCAAAACAAAGCAGGTCCAAATCAATCGACATAAATGGATCCTTCTAATTACTGATTAACTTTATTGATTAACCCCTGCCCGGGGTTTGTTCCTGCTTTGCGCCCTGTGTTGGCTGGGATTGGCTCCAGCAGACCCCCATGCCCCTGTGTTAGGGTATAGCAGGTTGGAAAATGACTGACTGATTAACTTTATTGTTTAGCCATAACCAGTTAACCGTAAAGGGAGAGGAAAACAAAAACTAAAATCCAGTAAGCAACACCCCTGGAGAAAGCAAACCTCTGAGAGCATCCATGGGCACTTCAAACAGACAAAGTGACAGACAGCTGGCCACCCACCCCTTCCTGGACATTCTGCAGGATGAGATTTTGCTGGGCAGGCTAATACGATGGCCAAATATTTCCATCTTTTGAATCCAAGGCTTCCTCAGGGGTCTCAGGTGTGTCTGTCTTTCCCAAATACAGGAAAACAGCTTGGAAGTACAGTGGTAGCCAAAAGTTTGGCGAATGACCCAAGTGTTGGTTTTCACAAAGTTTGCTGCTTCAGATCTTTGTGTCAGATGTTTCTGTGGTGTACTGGAGTAGAATTACAAGCATTTCAGAAATTTCAAAGGCTTTTATTGACAATGACATGAAGTTTATGTTCAGAGTCCATATTTGCAGTGTTGGTCCTTCTTTCTTTTTCAAGATCTCTGCAGTTCACCCTGGCAGGCTGTCCATCAACTTCTTGGCCAAATCCCGACTGATGGCAGCCCATTCTTGCATAATCACAACTGGTGGGATTTTGTTTGCTCACCAGTCTCTTGAGGATTGACCACAAGTTCTCTCTGGGGGGAGTATCCTGGCCATGGACCCCAAATGTCGATGTTTTGTTCCCCAAGCCACTTAGTTCTCACTTTGGTCTTATGGCCTGGTGCTCCATCATGCTGAATTGTTCTTTGCTGGTCACCAAACCTGCGGTGGGTTGGCACCCTGCCCGGGATTGGTTCCTGCCTTGTGCCCTGTGTTGGCTGGGATTGGCTCCAGCAGACCCCCGTGACCCTGTGTTGAGATTCAGCGGGTTGGACAATGGATGGATGGATGGTCACCAAACTGTTCTTGATGGTTGGTAGAAGTTGCTCTCGGAGGATGTTTTGGTCCTATTCTTTATTCAATGGCTGTGTTTGATGGCCAAATTGTGAGTGAGCCCTGCACTGCCTTGGCTGACATGAATGGTCTCGGGATGCTTTATTGTTGGCGTGACACAGTACTGATGGTAGTGCCACTCACCTTTTCTTTTCTTTTTTCTAGATGCCCCACACAATCAGAAAGGGGATTCATCAGAGACAATGACTTGACCCCAGCAGTCCTCAGCAGTCCAATCCCAGAATATCAGTCTGTCCCTGATGTTTTTCTTGGCTTCTTTGCTGCCCTTCTTCACACCCACCAGGCCATCCCCCAAAAGTGTTCACCTCACTCCCACCTGCCTGCTGCCATGCAATTCCTGAGCCAGCACTTCACTGGTGGTGCCCATGGCTGAACCAACTTTAGGAGATGCTCCTGGTGCTTGCTGGACCTTCCTGGGCACCCTAAAGTCTTCTTCACCTCTCTATTGTAACTCAGTCAGCATGACAGAGTGACCTCCAGCCTTGTCCTCGTCGACACTCTCACCAAAGTTAACGAAAGGACCACTGGAATGACGTCAACAGGTCCTTTTGTGGCAGGGCTGACATGCAGTGGTTTTTTGGGGGATGAAGTTCATTATCATGGCAAAGAGAGACTTGGCAATTCATTGCACTTCATCTGCTCACTCTTCAGAACATTCTGGAGTTGATGCAAATCACCATTATAAAAATGGAGGCAGCAAACTTTGTGAAAATTAATATTTGTGTCATTCTCAAAAGTTTTGTTTTCAACTGTACAACAGTGGCACCGAGTGAATGGACTTCAATGGGGTGGCACCCATCCAGCTTGGCACGCAGTGCTGCAGTGCAGACCCTGAGCTGAATTTAGAAATTTTGATAACGGATGGATTAATGGGTCACTCCGCAGTTAGCTGTTTTTATGTCTGTAGCTCCAATTAATTTTTTTTTTGTCTCAGGGTTCAACTCGGAATTCTATTTCATCACAATCCCTTTACTAAAGCATAGGGTGGCATGGTGGCATGGTAGTAGGTGCTGCTGCCTTGCAGTAAAGAGACCAGGCCTCACATCCTGGAGTCCTCCCTTTATGGAGTTTCCATGTTCTCCCTATGTCTGGGTGGGTTTCGTTACGGGGCTCCACCATCAGGAACTGCAGGTCTGACATTGTTGTCAGCAGCACAGGAGTGCCACAGGGGACTGTACTTTCTCCAGTCCTGTTCAGCCTATATACATCAGACTTCCAATATAACTCAGAGTCATGCCACGTGCAAAAGTTCGCTGACGACACTGCTATTGTGGGCTGCATCAGGAGTGGGCAGGAGGAGGAGTATAGGGACCTAATCAATGACTTTGTTAAATGGTGAGACTCAAACCACCTACACCTGAACACCAGCAAAACCAAGGAGCTGGTGGTGGATTTTAGGAGGACCAGGCCCCTCACGGACCCCGTGATCATCAGAGGTGACTGTGTGCAGAGGGTGCAGACCTATAAATACCTGGGAGTGCAGTTGGATGATAAATTGGACTGGACTGCTAATACTGATGCTCTGTGTAAGAAAGGACAGAACCAACTATACTTCCTTAGAAGACTGGCGTCTATCAACATCTGCAATAAGATGCTGCAAATGTTCTATCAGACGGTTGTGGCGAGCGCCCTCTTCTACGCGGTGGTGTGCTGGGGAGGCAGCATAAAGAAGAAGGACGCCTCATGCCTGGACAAACTGGTGAGGAAGGCAGGCTCTATTGTTGGCATGGAGCTGGACAGTTTAACATCTGTGGCAGAGCGACGGGCACTGAGCAGGGTCCTGTCAATCATGGAGAGTCCACTGCATCCACTACACAGTATCATCTCCAGACAGTGGAGCAGCTTCAGCGACAGACTGCTGTCACCGTCCTGCTCCACTGACACACTGAGGAGATCGTTCCTCCCCCACACTATGCGACTCTTCAATTCCACCGGGGGGGGTAAACGTTAACATTATACAAAGTTATTGTCTGTTATTCCTGCCTCGCACTCTCCACCTTGCACTTTTTAACTTGCACTGTGTTTTTATTACTCTTTAATTAATATTGTTTTTATCAGTATGCTGCTGCTAGAGTATGTGAATTTTCCCTTGGGATTAATAAAGTATCTATCTATCTATCTATCTATCTATCTATCTATCTATCTATCTATCTATCTATCTATCTATCTATATTACATATATAATAGATAGATAGAAAGATGGGTGGCACGGTGGCGCAGTGGGTAGTGCTGCTGCCTCGCAGTTGGGAGACCTGGGGACCTGGGTTCGCTTCCCGGGTCCTCCCTGCGTGGAGTTTGCATGTTCTCCCCGTGTCTGCGTGGGTTTCCTCCCACAGTCCAAAGACATGCAGGTTAGGTGGATTGGCGATTCTAAATTGGCCCTAGTGTGTGCTTGGTGTGTTTGTGTGTGTCCTGCGGTGAGTTGGCACACTGCCTGGGATTGGTTCCTGCCTTGTGCCCTGTGTTGGCTGGAATTGGCTCCAGCAGACCCCCGTGACACTGTGTTCGGATTCAGCGGGTTGGACAATGGATGGATGGATGGATAGAAAGATGTGAAAGGCACTATCTATCTATCTATCTATCTATCTATCTATCTATCTATCTATCTATCTATCTATCTATCTATCTATCTATCTATCTATCTATCTATCTATCTATTTATTTTATAGCACCTTTCACATCTATCTATCTATCTATCTATCTATCTATCTATCTATCTATCTATCTATCTATCTATCTATCTATCTAAAGACATTCAGGTTATAAGGTTATAAAGTACTGTATAATAAGTATATGTGTGTATGTGTGTGTGTGTGTTGGGTTGGTGTGTGTGTGTGTGTGTGTGTGTGCGTTCAATGCTGGCTGGGGATAAACTCCAAGACCCCACCTCCACAACCCCTCTAAGTCCCCCCCAACCCCTCCCCCCTCTTCCCCCAGAACCCCCCCAGCCCCGCCCCAACCCCCCCCAACCCTGGTCTAGACTAAGCTAGTAAGAAAATGACATGACATTGACTAAACCACTCACTCCCGTTCAGATCTGCAGGGAGCTAAAGTCTGTCCTGACAGCATTAGGTGAAAGGTAGGAAGCCACACTGAGCAGAGTGCCATTTGTTTTTAATTCTTACATTTGGATTTAAGGGAAAACTCCATTCAAAAATAATATATATTTTTTATATGTTACTAACCCTATGTAGTTTGTAGTGGTGGCTGAGAAAAACATTTTTATCTCATGTTTTCATGCGAAATGTAAAGAAATAACTTTACGATAGAATCCAATGGTGACTAACGCTGTACAACAGACAAATCCCATGTAGCCCTGTGAGAGTCCAAACGTGAGTCATACCAGAGGGACGCTGCCACCCAGCGTATCGAGGGAACACATGGCCCTGGAAGGCTGTCTCCCTCTGTCCTTCCACTATGACCACCTCCCAACTGGGAAAGGATTCAAGTAACAATACACAATTACAATACAATTTATTTTTGTATAGCACCAAATCACACAAGTAGTACCCCAATGGGCTTTAACAGGCCCTGCTTTTTGACAGCCCCCCCAGCTTTGACCCTCTAAGAAACCTTGGGAAAGGCAGTTCAAAGAGAGACCCCTTTCCAGGTATGTTAGGCATGCAGTGGGTGTCAAAAAAGGGGGTCAATACAATACAATACACAGAACAGAACACAAGTAATCCTCCATACAATATAATAGTGCGGTAGAAATATTACAAGGACGGAGCAGAATTCAACAGTAGATGATATTACTTAATACAACCCAGTTGGGATGCCCGTCCAATTGCATCCTTCTATTATATGGGCATCCCAACCAGGTAAGGAGCCATCGATCCCAGCCCAGATGCCAGCTATCCTATGTCATCAATGACAGGCACATACAATTACACACACAGTGCAATATGCAGCGTGATGTTTAGCTGCCAAACCTGTGCCTTAAGTAGAATATAAAAGGATAATACACAAGACTTTATAAATATCAATAAAGAGCAAACACCGACAGACTCTTTGCATTATATAGTGCCTTTCACATTGTCACAATGTATTTTACAAAGCACCACATGTGCAGGCTGATGATGACTGAGAAAGCATTCAAATGAAATGAAGAAGGAGTTGAGGGTCGTCCCGTGCTATACTAGGCTGAGCAATGAATCCTCCTGAGTAGCTGCAGATCTTCTCGATTTACCCCCCAAAATCCATGAAGCATACACTCGTCACTTACAGACCTTCTCATATTCTATAATTCCCCTAAAGCTAAGCACATTCTCATACGGGACACAAGGCTTCAGTATGAAGCTATTTTACATTTGGGTTTAAAAACCCCCCCTTTCATTTCATGGGTCCCAGCTCTTGATTTTGTGAACGCTCGCTCAGTATTATGTCGCCTACTCTTCATTTACAGTGAAACAACAAGAACTTTACTTTATTCTTGAACAATAAAGCGCAGACCATTAAATGCCCCCCTCCCACCCCCAAACCAATACCAAGGACCCCCGTGACCGAGAGCATTTGCACCCACCTGCCTGCTCCTTGCAATTGTGTGTGCCTGTCTGCTCTGCCTTCTGACTTCACTCTGAAACTCCACTGGATTTGCAGCCCTCGTTTGTGGGTGTCTGCCTTCTAACACGTGTACACACACACACACACACACACAGACACCCGGGGGTGTAGGCAAACGTACAGACACACAGGGGTGGGCAGATTCACACCAACGTGTATATACTCGCACACAAAGGAGCTCTTACACACCTAGACACACACACACACAGAGGGGCACTGACACACAGTCACACACACACACAGTGACACATCGGCACACACACACATACAGCCACGCACATGTGGATTTAAAGTCCTGGCCAGGCTTTGGCAGCGTGCTTTTAATTATGGGGTCCAACAGGAGACACTGAGAGGGCCGCTCTTATTCAGAATGTTTTGTGAATTTGAATTTTATGAATTCCTTTCCAGCCCAACTAAATGCTGATGGAAGCCTGCATAACAAAAAAAAAAAAAAAATTTCCAAACTTTGACTGCCAGCTTCAAAAATCATAACTGATCCGTGGCTTCTGCATGCTCTGAATTTTTGAACACCCGTGCTAGATCACAGGAACTTTCCATGTCTGCATTCCATTAGGCTGCTAGCAAAGTGATCAAGCGCCTCCTGCAGGCAGAACCACTGCAGCACAGTAATAAATGCACAATGGGAGTTTTTTCAGTTATTTTATATATATATATATATATACAGTATATATATATATATATATATTTTTTTTTTTAAAAGAAACAGCTTGGAAAGGTTAGGGCCAACATGGAGAAACGACATCCTGCCACTAAGTGGCACCTTCCAGTCAGTATCTCCTTAGATGTGAGTGTGAGTTGGAGCGTTTCCCTTCTAGGCATACGAATCAGGATCTGAGACATAATGAACAGCGGGGGGGTGGGGGGCTGGAGGAGCCACCTGAGGAGTAGGCAGGCAAAGCCATGGACTCCAACGCTGATGGCTGCCCACCGGTGAGTCATAGCCAGACTGGCAGCGGTAAAAATACAAACCTGAGGCGATGCCGGCGATGTGTGTGCGGTCGGTCGGGGGGGCTTTGCTTCTTATCTTGTAACATCCTGGCCAAGTGTAGAAAGTGGCCTCCTGCAGGCTCATTACAGCATTCCAGTCCTGGCGTCTGTTAAACAGTATCATTTTATATAGTGCCTTTCATAGTGAGCACCATGGAGTGAAATAAAAAGAACTACAAACAAGCTGACAACACAAATGTATGTCGCAGCTGAAAGAGACCATACAGGACACATCAGAAGGACAGAAGTAAAATACTTGGTGACATGCCACTCACAGTCCAAAAATATGCAGGTTAGGTGATGTAGTGGATGGCCAGGACCCTTACCCGGCCAGGACGCCTCGACAATGGAAGGATAGGGGGAGAGAGCTTGTTCAGGGCATTACCTCCACCCCCCCCTTCCCCGAGCACTAGATTATAGCATCCACCCCTGGGTGGAAGCGGTTCCTCAGACTCCCACAGGGCTCCTTAGGAATTGGGGTTTGGAGGAGCCCCTGCTGGGTTCCGTTGGTGCCACCAGGGAGTGCTGCAGGAATGGTTGAGCCCTGTTTGGCAGCACTTCTGCCACGCCCTGAAGTGCTGCCGGTAGAAGGTCATTGGACACCTGGAGTGCTTCCGGGTGCCCTATAAAATGAGCCAGCCGCCATTAAGAAAGACGAAGCTTGCCTGAAGAGGAGTGGAGCTGGAAGGAAAGGGAAGAGGAAGGAAAGAAAGGACTGTGTGTGCATACTTTGGTGCTGTACTGTGCTGTGCTCTGGGGAGCGAAGAAAAAAGCGCATTCACCAGCTCTGAAATAAAGAGGTTGTGTGCTGTGCTTGTATCTCTGCCTGTCTGTGTCGGGTTAGAGCAGCTGTATACGCCCCTGGTTTCCACAGTGAATTGGCATTGTTAAATTTGCCCAAGTGTGTGTGCGTGTGTGTGTGTGGGTGCGTTTGTGTGTGTGTGCATGTTCACCCTGTGGTGGACTGGCATGCAGTCTAAGGGTTGTTCCTGCCTTGCACCCAATGCTTGCTGCCCTGTGACCCTGACTTGGATAAGCAGGTTTAAGTAAATGTATTGAGGATGGATGGATGGATGGATGGATGGATGGATGGATGGATGGATGGATGGATGGATATTCCCCAACCATTGTGGTCAGAAAAAGAAATGATGACAACATTGACCACCGATTACACCCAAGTCACGGTAGGCTGATGTGTCATTGGGAAACAATAAAAATGTCCATCCTGAGGTACACACCACCTAAGACAGACAGGTAAACCACTGGTTATAGAGCCAACATGGACATCTAGCTATGTGCCACCCAGGTTGGGCAGATAACCTACTGGGCATACAGTGAAAACACTGACTCACAGCTGCACTCTAATCGAACTGGGCTGATAAACTACTGGCAGACTCCAGTCAGACTAGTGAAAAATGGTGGTGATATTGACCCCTAGATACCTTCAAGACAAAGGGGCTTGATGTGCAACATAGAAACAATAAGGACATTCATCCTCAGACTAGAGAAGTCAATTACTGGAAATATTAAACACACTGTGGTGTGTGGCTGGGGGTGGTACCCAGCCAGGATGCGCAGGAGGACCGGAGGAGGGCTTACGCCTCCTCCAGACCACAAGGGGGCAATCGCCCTGGTGGCTTTGGAGACCAAGGGAACTGACCTTGGAAGCTCAATCCTATAGGGGCCGTGGTCACCGCCAGGGGGCGCCCCGATGCCTGGAGAGCCCTGGTCATCAGCACTTGCTCCACACCCAGAAGTGCAAGGGGAAAACGACCAGGGACACCCGGAGTGCTTCCAGGTGCGCAGCCGGTACTTCTGCCACACTGGGGAGTGCCAGCGGAAGATTATCGGGAGGCACCAGGAGCAATCCGGGTGATTATAAAAGGGGTCGCCTCCCTCTGTTCGATGGCTTGAGTTGGGAGTGGAGAAGGACGGAGCCTCAGGAGGAGAGGAAAGGAGGCTGCCTGAAGAGAAAGGCATTGTGTGAAAGGCCTGAACTTTGGGGTAGTTTTAGGGTTGTGTGCACCTTTGTAAATAGTAAATATGTATAATAAACATGTGTTGGGTTTTGTACCTACGGTGTCCACCTGTCTGTGTCCGGGCCGAGCTCCACAACACTGACCACCAGGTACCCAACCAGAGTAGGCAGATGTAGTCCAACGTACAGTTACGCTGCAGAGTGGACAGGAAATGATGAGGATGTTAACCTCTGGTTACACCCCAGCCAGAGTGGGCATCAATTCCACAGGCAAAGGGTAAAAGCACTGACCCAAAGACCAAACAGTCAGATGTACTCCTAGAAAACAGTGAAGAAATTGATCCCAGTTACAGTTTATTCCAGTGTGAACAGGTAAAGTACTAGAAATGGTGAGGATATTGAGTCACAAGTACCCCCAGCTAATCGGGTAGATAATGTTAATGGAAAACGGTGATAGTGTTGACAACTCAGGAACAGCGGGTAGATAAAGTATTGGATATAGTAAGGACACCGACCACCAGATAAACCCACGGTGAGAACGCTGACTTACTGTTACTCCCCGTACAGAGCAATGGAAGGTAAAGAATTGGAAGTGAAGAAGACGTTGACCCCATTTACACCCTGACCAGAAGGAGGTGCAATGGGACACTGGGAAACGGTGAGCACTCTCGTAGTCATCGCATGGATATGCTACCAATAAACAGTGACAACACTACACCCCTGCTACTCTACTTGAACGTGGAGAAGATATGACTGGTCAGTTACCCTCCATCCAGACCAGACAGATAATCTACTAGGTAATCAGCTAGGTGGGCAGATACTGGAAAACAGTGAAAACAAAGACAATCGGGAAGAGTGGTGAGATAAGCAGTTACATCTGTACATGTGTTAGTTTAGGTTAGGTTATGTGTCACAGTGTGGGGAGTACAAGTCAAGGGAGGTTATCCTTCAGGTATATAAAACCCTAGTGAGGCCTCACCGGGAGTACTGGGAACAGTTTTGATATCCATGTTTCAAAAAAAGACATAGCAGTCCTAGAGAAAGTCCAAAGAAGAGCAACTAGGTTGATTCGGGGACTGTGAGCAATGAGGAGAAATTAAACCTTTTCAGTTTAAGCAAACAGGCATTAAGAAATGACATGATTGAAGTGATTAAAATTATGGAAAAAAATGAGTCCAAAGGATCTGCAACAGGAATACAAGGACATACAGTTAGAAATGTGTTATGGGGCAGACTTCACACCAATGTTAGAGAGCCGTCTTCACGCACAGGACTACGGACACAAGGAATAAACTTCTAAGTAGTGTGGTGGAGAGTAGGACTTTAGGGAACATAAAAATTCGAGCTAAGATTATTTTGGACAATCTCTGTGAATAGGATGGATGAGCTTGTTGGGTGGAATGACCTGTTCTAGTCACAATTGTTCAAATGTCCTAATACTGCCCATTAGGTAGGCCTATGTTGAGAACATTAGCTCACCGTTATTCCTCTGTAATAGAGAGCATTATAAGTTAATAATGTTTTTTTACTAGTGTCTGACACAGAGGTCTCAAACTCCAGTCCTGGGGGGTTGCAGTGACTGCAGGTTTCATTCTAACCCTTCTCTTAATGAGTGACCTGTTTTTGCTGCTAATTAACTTCTTTTTATATTCATTTTAATTGACTTGCTCTTGAAGACTCAGACTCCTCAATTGTTTCTTTTTCCTTAATTAGCAGCCAAACATCCATCCATCCATTATCCAACCCGCTATATCCTAACTACAGGGTCACGGGGGTCTGCTGGAGCCAATCCCAGCCAACACAGGGCGCAAGGCAGGAAACAAACCCCGGGCAGGGCGCTAGCCCCAAACAATAAGGAGATATAAAATGAGCCAAAACAACTGGTGTCCATCATACAATATCTGAAAATAAAGAAAGGTGAAGGTCTCAGGAATGTTGATTTGCTCAGGTCCTCAAAACATTTCACCAGAGCTCTTAGAAAAATGAAAATCAATCATTTTGGAAATCTCTGCTATTGCACAATGAGAGCAGCAACAAGCCATGGAATTAAACAATGGGTTTAATTAACAACAAGAATCGGCTCCTAATTAAGCAACTGGTTGGAGTGAAATTGATTGGAGTTTGAGGCCCTGAGTTAGTTGATCTTCTGTCAGCTCACTCACTTCACAAGTCATTTCTGTTTGAGTGCCATTTAAGGAAAGAAATGAAGCAATTCAGAGGAACGATGAAGAAATTCAGGGGAACAAATCTTAAAAAACAAGTCAATTAAAAAAAAAAGGAAATTAGCAGTAAAAACTGGTCACCAATTAAGATTTGGGTTAGAATGAAAACCTGCAGCCATTGCGGCCCTCCAGGACCGGAGCTGGAGACCACTGGTCTAACAATATCACATTTTAAAATGTCTAGTAACATCTCCCTTTAAAGGAAAGTAGGCTATTGTAATTTCTTAACCTTAGCGTTTTAGGAATGTGATTACGAATAAGAAGTTATTGCTCTGGCCATTTGTGACAGGTAGAAGATGTACTGACCAGATTGGGCCAGTTCACAACTTAATTACCTGCATATTCTTTCTTTCTTGTTTGTGTAAAATAAATGGTAGAGCTGGCTTCCTTGTAGACTCTTCCTTGGCTTGATTGTCAGCGACTTTGTTTCCTTGTGTATTGAAGTGGGAAGGAATCCACTGCAGGGTGATGGCGTGACATAGGGAGGTGAGAGAAGTGGACAGGATGTTCAGTTCTTTGTGTCTGGCAGATCTCTGGGCCTACAGGACAGGCAGGGTGTCTATAGTGGAAGTGTCAGGGCTGTTCTCGACATGGGCTACACCAGTCAGGATGGTCTTTACTTCACACTTGAAGTTGGTGGAGTAGAGGGAGAGCCTTCATTCTGTGATTCCTGGGTACTGATGACTCCCAGTTATTATCCTGCCCATCTAATTAGGAACAAAAAAAAATTTGGGAGTGGTCTCCCCTCGACTTTCTTGTATACTCAGACATGGGGATGGATATTTGAGTAGTAAACCACAAGATAATAATTATAATTTTATATTATGTACATTAAAGAACCATCAACAATAAATCAGATCAATTTAATAATATATTGAACAATTATTATAAAAGTAAAGTTGAATAAATCGGACCCTGCAGCTGCATAAGTAAAAGGTAAAGTACCACTCACAGTTAACAGAAATAGCCCAAAAGTGGATAGAAATCTACGTTTTGTACCAAATACTTGTATGCAAAATTTGGTTGACTTAAGTGAAAGTGAACTCAGGTTATCGTGTTTACATACACACACAAACACACACACACACATGCAGACAGATATAATTCCAAAAATGGTATTTTTGTATTCAGGGAGGTCTAAAACGTTGAGATTCATCAAAATCTCGAAATGGAATTTTTGGACGATTCCAATACTTTCCCCATACTTACGAGAAGTATGTATACGAGAAAGTCAGGGAGGTCTAAAACGTCAAGATTCATCAAAATCTCAACATCAAATCTTTAGACAATTACAATACTTTCCCTATACTTTATATTCAAGAAAGTCAGTCAGTCATCGTCCAACCCGCTATATCCTATCACAGGGGTCTGCTAGAGCCCATCCCAGCCAGCACAGGACACACACACTCATACACCAAGCACACACCAAGCACAATTTAGGATCGCCAATGCACCTACCCAGCCAACACAGGGCACAAGGCAGGAACCAATCCTGGGCAGGGTGCCAACCCACCGGAGGACACACACAAACACACCAAGCACACACTAGGGCCAATTTAGAATCGCCAATACACCTAACCTGCATGTCTTTGGACTGTGGGAGGAAACCGGAGCACCCGGAGGAAACCCACGCAGACACGGGGAGAACATGCAGACTCCAAGCAGGGAGGACCCAGGAAGCGAACCCGGGTCTCCTTACTGCGAGGCAGCAGTGATACCCACTGCACCACCGTGTCGCCCATTCACAAGTGTTTGGACCCTTTCCTTGGTACTTCGTTGAAGCCCATTTCAGACAGATGGCAGCCTGCAGATTCTTCTCTGCTGATCCTCTCAAGCTATGTCAGAAGGGATGAAGACTGTCACTGGACAGCTGTTTTCAGGTCTCTCCAGAGAAGTCTGTACTCTGGCTGGGCAAGTCAAGAACATTCCCAAAGTTGTCCCTGACCCTCTCCTGTTTTGTGTCTCCTTTGTGCTTTAGGGTTATTGTTCTATTGGATGGTGAACTTTGGGCCCAGTGTGAGGTCCTGGAGCAGGTTGTCATTAAGTGTGTTTCCTTCCTTTGCTCAGGTCAGCTCCTCCTCAGCCCTGTCCGGTCTGCCAGCCTGTGCCGCTGTAAAACAACCCCACAGCATTATGGTTCCCTGTGTAGAATATCTTCTTTATAAATAAAAACAAGCTTCACCAAAAAGAAGTTTTGGGGACCGTCCCAGTATATTGTCCACCGGACAAAAGAAAAACACATTGTATGATCAAAAGCAGAGTATTTTAAGCAGTTGACAAATTACAGTGATCAAAATGGCGTTTATTTACAGTAAATGAAAATGAAGACAGGAAATGGTTGTCAGGATGTGACGTCGAAACAGGTAGACGGAAGCGACGTCATCTTAACAGAAAACCGGACGTGATGTTATCAGTAGTGGCCGGAAGTAACGTCATGTCTGGCACCGGAAGTGATGTCTCGGTGGCCATTTTGGAACCCAGAAGTATGTCGTTTTATTTCTCCTCGGTTTTCCTGCTCAGAAATTGAGAGATTTAGGTAAGTACCCTGTGACAACCCCTTGTCTCGCGATGTTTCACTCACCTTTAGGCTTTTTGACTGCTTCCTAACTGCACGTGTGTGACACCTGTTAGAATGATACTGCGCAGGTGCTGATCAATGCCTGGTTTCCTCCAGACAAGACGCTAATCTTGGTTTCATCAGACTAAAGAAGTCTAGGAGTCCTTTAGACGCCTTCTCCTTTTTACCCCATGCGTCATTTATTGTCTGGCCACTCTGTCATAAAGTCCAGATTGGTGGAGTGTGGCAGTGATGGTTGTTCATCTCCACACAGTTTCACTGGAGCTCAGCCAGAGTGACCATCGAGTACTTGGTCATCTCTATTAGCTCCATCAGGTTCTTGGTTTACCTCCATTTAAGATTTATGGAACCGTAGTTGCTGAAGGATGTTTTGGTTGTGTAGCCTTCCCAAGATCTGTGACCCCACACAATCCTGTGTCACACATGTGCGCTTAGGAGGCAGTCAACAAGTGAGAAATATCATGAGATGAAGGGTTGATTTAGGGTACTAACTCCTCTCTCTCTCTTTTTAATCAGACCAAAAGAAGAAAAGTAATTCCATTTACTCACCACGTAAACTTCCAAATTTACAAGATGGCCGCCCAACGTCACTTCCACTTGTGACTCCAGATGATGATGTCACTTCCGGTTTCCTGATGATGACGTCACTTCCGGTCTCCCAATGATGACATCACTTCTGTCCACCCGTTATGATGTCATCTCCTGCCACATCACTTCCGTGAGCCATGTTTTTGTATATCAACGCCATGTCACTGCTACAATTTGACAATTGCTTTTGGGTTTTTGATCATTTTTGCAAATATTTCTTTGCCACGTCCACAGGACATTATACGGGGTCATTCCCCAACTCTTTTAATTTTGTGGAGACTCTTTATTTACGACACCTGTCTCTAAGTTCTGCAGGCGATTCCTTTGACCTCGTGGCTTGGTTTTTGCTCAGATGTTGGACCTCCTACAGGCCGGTGTGTGTCTGCCCTAATTAGTGCAATCAATTGAACTGACCCGAGGTGAACTCCAAACATGGTGTAGAAACATCTCAACGGTGATCAATAGAATGGGATGCACCAGAGAGAAATTTCACTTGTCATAGTAAAGAGTTTGAATACTTCTGTCAGAGTGAGATTTGATTTTTTTTTCTTTTTAACTCATTTGCTTTGTCATTCTTGGGGTGTTGAGTGTTGTCTGATGGGAGAAAAAAGTGAATGTAAATGATTTTAGCATAAGGCTGTAACCTGGCAAAATATGGAAACAAGTGAAGTGTCTGAATTACTTTCTGAATCCACTGCATACTACTGGGACAGAATAAGGAAACCAACCTCCAGTGGCACCCTAGCAAGGATTAGCAGATACACTTATCTGGAAAAAGGGGAGGACATTGACTCCCAGTCATCGTCTGGCCAAAATGAACCACCTAACTGAAGAGGAAAAAAGACTGTACTGTAAATGTGGCCAATGGATACCTCAACTGAGTGTGCAGAAGGAGAGACCATGCAGGCATCCAGAAAGGTTAAATATGAAGTGAAATGGGCAGAGAGTTGATAAGATTAGATGCCCGGTAAATACCATAACAGAATAATTGGCAGTGACAGTCGGGTCTGCTGTCACATCCTGGATAATATCCGCTCAAATGCATTCACTGTTGTTTATGAATGTGGCAGGCGATGTTAACTGCTCTCCGCACTGAAGAAGGACAAATCAGAGCTAGCAGCCTGACAGCGAGCAAGAGGAGCGCCAGGAAAGCTCCCTGCCCTGCTCTAACAAGCTGCTTCTCACCGCCCGTATGCAAACACCAGCTCCCCAGTGCCACGTCAACAGAAAAAGCCTAATAGCTGACACGTGTGCAGAAAGCCCAGCCATCAACCTGGTGGTGAAGGGGGGGGTGATGAGCGGGTGTGAGTGGCTGGCTTTGATTAGCTAATGGGTCAGTGAGGAGGATGTTGTTCACTTCTTCTTAAAAATAATGAAGGAATGTGTTGAAAGCAACAACTGTCAAGGATTGAAAGCAATGGCACAGTGTTGTTTTAAATTCTCCCACTTCATTGCCATCAGTAGTAGGGTGTATAAACACAAGGGGCATTTCTGGAGGCTGACATTGTATGTTGTGAAATTAGCAATGGTTATGCTGTGTTTGGGTATGGGACATGAGCATGGGCAGCATGTGCTACACTGCCCTGCCAAAAACACAAAAAGAGCGAGTCTAGTTGGCAGTCCTACACGTTAAAATGAATATTTCATTGATTTGTTTGTGCCTTTCACAAAAATTGGAGCCCTTGTGGATGGGCGTTCCCTCTGATCTGTATTTTTTAAATTTAAATATTGTTTAACTAATGATTGGCATAGTGGTTAATGCTATGAGAGCTCTGTGGACCTGGGATCAAGTCAGTTTGTATGTTCACCTTTTGCATCTGTATCCTGTCTCCAGTTAGATAGATAGATAGATAGATAGATAGATAGATAGATAGATAGATAGATAGATAGATAGATAGATAGATAGATAGATAGATAGATAGATAGGAAAGGCACTATATAATAGATAGATAGATAGATAGATAGATAGATAGATAGATAGATAGATAGATAGATAGATAGATAGATAGATAGATAGGAAAGGCACTATATAATAGATAGGAAAGGCACTATATAATAGATAGATAGACAGATACTGCGGTGGGCTGGCGCCCTGCTTGGGGTTTGTTTCCTGCCTTGCACCCTGTGTTGGCTGGGAATGGCTCCAGCAGACCCCCATGACCCTGTAGTTAGGATATAGAGGGTTGGCTAGATAGATAGATAGATAGATAGATAGATAGATAGATAGATAGATAGATAGATAGATAGAGAAAGGCACTATTTTCAATAGTTAGATAATGAAAGGCACTATTTTCAATAGATAGATAGATAGATAGATACTGCGGTGGGCTGGCACTCTGCCCGGGGTTTGTTTCCTGCCTTGCGCACTGTGTTGGCTGGGATTGGCTCCAGCAGCCCCTGTGACCCTGTAGTTAGGATATAGATAGATAGATAGATAGATAGATAGATAGATAGATAGATAGATAGATAGATAGATTATGAAAGGCAGTAATTTCAATAGTTAGAGAATGAAAGGCACTATTTTGAATAGATAGATAGATAGATAGATAGATAGATAGATAGATAGATAGATAGATAGATAGATAGATGGCACTGTATTCAATAGATAGATAGATAGATAGATAGATAAATAGAAAAGAGAAATAAAGCCGAAGAGCTGTAATTTAACATCCCCATTATAGATGGCAGCAAGAGATCACTGACAGCAGCGGCGTTGGTTAACCACTCCCTTCCGGTTGTCGGTGACTTTTTATTTTTACTTCCGGGTTGGTTGCCATGAGACACGAAGTACCCGCAGAGACGCGGAGTATTAACGGGGAGAAGAGGCGTTCGCATTAAACTACATCTATGACCACTTAAACTTACTCTTCAAACGCAAATTGGCAATGTCTCAGATTAAAGACGGCGAGTTTACCGCCGTCATTTACAAGATGGTAAGATATCTGAGTGGTTTAGCGTTGGCGTGGGTCGCGGTGCCTTTTATGTCTTGTATACTTTCACAGTACGGCGCGCTAATTCTCTGCTTTATTATATTATAAATCAAATTACTGTATTAGAAAGCTTATACATAAAGGCTGCGTCTTGGATGTGCAGTAATATTTGGAAACATTGCAGCCTTTAACAGCTTTAAACGTTATGTTAAACAACCGCTTGTTTTTCACGAATAATGATTCTGAAAATCGGTATTATTTGTACATCAGATATTAAAGAACAGTAATAGCTTCACTTTTTTAAAACCAAACGTCAGGACAGTCCATGTAAAGCTGTTGTGGATTTTCAGCGTAACCGATCTGTTAATCCGAGGCACATTCATGGTTGCATATGTGATTCAGCCATAGTCTGCTATCTTGCTTTCTTGTGAAAAAATGTAAATTGAAAAGTAATTAAGTGTAGGAGAATTACCTCTTTTCAGTATTGTTTTGGAATATGTTGGTCCACATTCCCACAGTTACCTCCTTGTCTAGGTCTATTCAGTTTTTTTTAAACTAAAGGCAATCTGCATTGAACATGCATACACTATTACTCCAGTGAAAAGTTTTGGCATACCCAAAAATTGCAATGTGTTTGATTTAAAAATACAGCCAAGACTTTGCTAGTGCTGCTAATGGCTATAACTGCTTGAAATTACTGATTTTTAATTTATTAATCGCATATGACTGCAAGCACCATTTTCTGCAGGCATACCTTAAGTGTCCTAATGGTCAACTTGCTTACCTTGTCCTTAATTAGTCTTGTATAAATGCTAAATGGTTATTGGAGAAACCTTTGTAACTGCATTAGTACATCTGAAACCTGCTAATCTGTCCACTTGGAATTTCAAGACACAGGTCTTGGTAAAGTTCAGTTCTGGGTTCAAAAAATCAAAGAGCTTTTTCAAGAAATGCGTCAGTCTATTGTTTTTATTTTTTACAGAATGAAAGTTATTGTTATAAACAGGGCTGTGGAGTCGAAGTCTGAGACAATTTTGGGTACCTGGAGTCGGGGTCGGAGTCGGTAAAAATGTACCTACTCATAATAAATTCAAATCGTAATGAAAAAAAAAATACAAGTTCAAATGTCCCATTTCACAAACAATAGTCCTAATTAAGTACTTCTCTAATGTAAGAATAAAGCCCAGTGCATAGTTGTGTTACTACTAGTGTGAAGTTCAGCTGAGCTATTATACAACCTGACATTCACATATTGTAATCTGGATTATGGTACATTACAAAAGTGTTTTCATTTTATTTCAGATATAATGTGTTTAACAAGTTAATTTGAGTCTAAACAAGGGTAATGATGTAGGTGGAGGTGTGTGCGATGGCCTGATGTGTGTTCAGGGGTTCTTGTCTTTTGTTTAAACTGGCCAATATGGTAGAGAGTCAGCTTCCTAGCCAGTAGTACTGTAGTTAAATGACGTGTATGTTGCCTTACTTAAATCAACATGGAAAATACATTAACATGTTAAATACAGAGGAGTCGGGGAGTCGGAGTCAGAAGTACTGTACCAGAAAATAAGGAGTCAGAGTCGAAGGATTTATCTACTGACTCCACAACCCTGGTTATAAATGACACATTGGCAAGAAACAAAAGATTTCAAATGAAAGGTGTCTGCTACCGTGTTGTGATAAGAGGGCTCTAACCAGGATTGAAACCGAGAAAGACAATACTGGCCTAAGAGGCAGAGTTTCAAAGAAAAAGCCATATCTGAAACTGGCAAAAAAAAAAGGTCAATATGGACACAAGATCACAGACACTGAATGGAAGGTGCCTGGAAAAGCATGGAAACCAGGAGTCCTCTTTTCTCTGTTACAGATGGCACTGGTCTTTGGTGTGTATTTTAAGGAAGAAACCATCTGAGGACCTGTAAGATGTTTGTTCCTCACACTACACACTCTGATGTCCTTCTTCTCATGTGTAGTTGTTCATCTTGGCCTTCCCGTTCTTTTCTTGTCCTGGTCAGATCCAGTTTGCCCGCTTCTCTCAAGACAGTAATAGACACCTTTTTACAAAATCTTCGGTTTCTTGGCAATCCATTGCATGGAATACCCTTCATTCTGCAGTAGAATAAAAACTGCAGACTGACATGTTTCTTGAGAGAACTGGTTCATTTTGGACATTTTTGAACCCTGTACTGTACTTTAACAGTGCCAGTACCTTGCAACCAATGTGTTAATGCAATTTTAAAAAGGTTTCTCTAATAACCAATTAGCATTCACACATGGCTGATTGAGGATAAGATGTGGGAGTTGACCAATAGGATACTGCAGAAATGGCTACTTAAAATGGGGCTTTGCAGTCCTTTGTGAATTATAAATTAAAATCGGTCATTTCAAACAGTAATAGCCATTAGCAACACTAGTAAAGACTTGGCTATATATTTTTTAATCAGTTTAATGGTATCTTGACAAAAAAGTAGCAATTTCTATCAAAAACATGAAAATGTCTGAGTGTTTTCAAACTTTTGACTGGTAGTATTGACTGTCACGCAGAAACTGGCAAATCACTGGGCCTGGACCTTAACCTTGATCTTCATCTTAGTCAAAAGCTTACTATGAGCTATGCCTAACAGACCCCAAGAGTTGGAGGTTCTGGGCTACCAAAGCCATGTCATTGAGATTTGTGTCCTTCATGTGTTAAGCGGTAGTATGGCTGCACAACATAGCTGAATGGAAAAGAACAGCAGTGTGGGCATGCATCATTGCAGCCAGGAAAGAACTGCAGCCATATCTGCTGACAGTGAAGCACATTGCACAGGCCGACTGATCGTTTTCATTGAAAATGCAGGTCATGCGTGACCAAAGAAATGGAGGTGCAGGCTACCTCTGCCACATAATTGGAGCTTTGAATCTTTGTTGTGTAAAGTGGCGACACGGCCATGCAACTTGGCAGATATTAAAAGAACTGTGGAGACAAGTGCTGACAGTGAAGCACATTGCACTGGGCAACTAACTGTTTTCATTGCAAATGTGTTCATCACCATTAGGGCTTCACCCTCACCTGAGTAACCAGGCAATTGTATTTCGTAAAAAGCACATAAACAATCTTACTTTGAGGACCAGAAGTCCAAGCGTTTGCTAGTGCAGTAAATAATTTATTGAAAAAACACTTAAGGCTTAATAAATCAACAAAAAAAATTGAATAATTATTCAAGTAAAGAAAAACTAAACCTCATACACAAAGGAATACTGAAAGGCTACTTTTACAGTAAGTATATCAGCTATAAAAGGGAGGAATTCTTAAAAGCAAAAATTTAAATAAACAATAGTTAATCTGAAGAAAATTCCAAAACAGGGGAACTCTCACATGGATGACCTAAACAAAAGAATATTCTCAATTATACCTTGATCTTAACTTTTTAATCTTTATTTATTTTCAAATCATAGACACAGAGTGTAGTGCCTATTGCAGAATGGGTTGTCAAATGCCTTAAATTGGGGCTCGGGGTACTCCTGGTAAAAGCCCATCCCCTTAGGCTCAAGAAAAAGAGGAGAAGGCATCAGGCAAAATAAAACCGAAACACGGGGAGATCATTAAAAACTGTTGACGATAAAAGATAATTAATGAAAACTTATTAAATACTAAAAGAAAAAGAAAACCAATAACAAAACTAAGCCTATTAACCAAGTCCCAGCAAGAATCTGGAAATACATTTTTAACTTGGTATTTTTTGTTTGTCCCATCTGTGCCAATCTACTTAAGTATTATTACTTTTTTTTTTTTTTTTTGCAGATAAAAGATGGACGACATGGAGAAGCAATCCAGATTTTGACTAATGAACTGCAGAAACAGTCTAAAGTAAGTGATTACTAAATCTGTCTTTCCAAGCATATAAACCGTGTGATCTCTTGGAGCACAGAGAAGGGAATGGTCAGATGGATGAGTGGAGTCTCTTCAAGGGAGAATATACAATTGAGGGAAAGTAATGATGCAAGGATGACAAATCGGGTGTGGAGATGAAACAGGGCTGAGGTGGTTTGGGCATGTGGAGCAAAAGGTAGAGAATGTCTGAGTGAAAATGGAATAAGGACAGGAAAGACGTGAATGAAAGAAAGTGGGAGGTAAAAGAGAAGAGAATCATTTTTCCATCTTGTGTAGTTCATAAAGGAGACAAATGTAGGTGTGATTTGAAATGGTCCCTATTTCCATACTTTATGTGCCTATAGTAATAAATCTATACAGTAATCCCTCGCTATATCATGCTTCACTCCATCACGGATTTTATATGTAAGCATATTTAAATATATATCGCGGATTTTTTGCTGGTTCGCGGATTTCTGCGGACAATGGGTCTTTTAATTTCTGGTACATGCTTCCTCAGTTGGTTTGCCCAGTTGATTTCATACAAGGGACGCTATTGGCAGATGGCTGAGAAGCTACCCGGCTTACTTTTCTGTCTCTCTTGCGCTGACTTTCTCTGATCCTGACGTAGGGGGATTGAGCAGGGGGACTGTTTGCACACCTAGACGATACGGACACTCGTCTAAAAATGCTGAAAGATTATCTTCACGTTGCTATCTTTTGTGCAGCTGCTTCCTGAAAGGACATGCTGCACGGTGCTTCGCATACTTAAAAGCTCGAAGGGCACGTATTGATTTTTGATTGAAAAACAAACTCTGTTTCTCTCTCTCTCTCTCTCGTCCTGCTCCTGACGGAGGGGGTGTGAGCTGCCGCCTTCAACAGCTTTGTGCCCCGGTGCTTCGCATACTTAAAAGCAAACAGCCCTATTGATTTGTTTATCTTTCCTCTGTCTTTCTGACAGACTCTGCTCCTGACGCGCACTCCTTTGAAGAGGAAAATATGTTTGCATTCTTTTAATTGTGAGACGGAATTGTCGTCTCTGTCTTGTCATGGAGCACAGTTTAAACTTTTGAAAAAGAGACAAATGTTTGTTTGCAGTGTTTGAATAATGTTCCTGTCTCTCTACAACCTCCTGTGTTTCTGCGCAAATCTGTGACCCAAGCATGACAATATAAAAATAACCATATAAACATATGGTTTCTACTTCGCGGATTTTCTTATTTCGCGGGTGGCTCTGGAACGCAACCCCTGCGATGGAGGAGGGATTACTGTATATATAAAAGTCAATGTATGTATGTATTGTCACAGGTGGCTGGGGGGGACCCGGCCGGGATGCCCCAGAGGACCAGAAGACGGCTTACGCCTTCCCCAGACCACGTGGGGGCGACTGCCCTGGTTCATTTGGGGGCCACCCCAATGCTTGGGAGCCCTGGACCTCAGCACTTCCGCCACACCCGGAAGTGCTGGGGGGAAGAGAAGCAGGGACACCCGGAGTGCTTCCGGGGATGCAGCCGGCACTTCCACCACACTGGGGCGTGTCGGTGGAAGATTGCCAGGAAACACCTGGAGCACATCCAGGTGATTATAAAAGGGGCCACCTCCCATCATTCAAAGCTTGAGTTGGGAGTGGAGAAGGACGGAGCTCGGGAGGCGAAGCAAGGAGGTGGCCTGAAGAGTAAAGCATTTGAGTTGGCCTGGACTTTGGGGGTTTGTGGTGCACTTAGAACTATACATAATTTATAATAAACGTGTTGTGGGTGACTTGAACGTGTCCGCCTGTCTGTGTCCGGGCCGGCTTCCACAGTATGTGTGTATGTAGGTACGTAGGTATGTACGTATGTACCTACGTTCGTTCGTTCGTTCTTTCGTTCCAGCATCACTTCCGAACAGCTGGAGCGATTGTCATGAAACTTGGTACACATGTTTCTCATTGGTCAATTACAAATACTGTAGGGTGAAATCCGCCCTAACCCACCCCTTTCTGGGTAGAGTGAGGGGTAATCTTACGGTCTTGTATGCATGTTATCATCCAGTTGACACTCTGAACGACCATCAGAGGGCGAACTGGAGGTGACTGCCAGCATTCTTTATGTTTGAGCACCACTGTGCACCTATTGCTTTTGAAATTAAATAAAGTTGGCCGGTTCCGAGCATCAGCTGGATGATAACGTACATACAAGACCGCAAGACAAGCACATTAGTGAGTCTTCATTGTTTGTTCATTATTTTTATTTTTAAAGTTTTTTTTTTATATATATTATATTTTTCTCAACAATTAAAAAAAACAAACTTTATTTTCCTCCCAGGCAGCGCTGGGTATTTCAGTTAGTGCATTATAAAAACTGATCAAATGATAAGCTACTGTAATGGAATTCTGTTTCCTCTTTTTGATGTTGTTTAACGGTTTATTTTTTATCCGTTTCAGTCCTTAGTGGCTTAGCATTTAGCGCAGCTGCTTTATTGCTCCATGCAACTTTATTATTCTGGACCCACACAATGTCTGTGTTGAGTTTGCATGTTCTTCCATATTTGTTTGTGTGTGTTTGTTTCAGTATGCTCTGATTTTCATTCTACTTCCTAAAGAAATGAAAGTCAGTTTAACTGGACACTCTAAATTGGCCTTGTGTGTGTGTGTGTGTGTGTGTGTGTGTGTGTGTGTGTGTGTGTGTGTGTGTGTGTGTGTGTGTGTGTGGTGGGGTTTTAACTGAATGTTCATTGTCATAGATTTGTGCCCCATTCAGGACTGGTCCCAACCTTGTGCAAGTTGCTTCCAGGATAGGCTCTGTTTCACTAGACAGTCGAGGACAGAGTATGAATTGATGGCCATTTTTCACTTATGCCATTCTCCATTACAGCTCTTTATTGTTAAAGATTACCACTGGGCAGCAAACATACAAGCCATAAAAACCTGGACACAAATAAATGCACATACACAGGCTTGGTCTGCAATAGAAGTAAAATCCTGTAGTACTTCTTTATATTCCCTGCTCTGCTCTCCAATAAATGAAAGTTATCGCAAATATACTAATAACCCAATTGTGCTTTACTCACTCAGAATATGGAACCAAATTAGGAAGCATTTTAAGATGGAAAATCTTTTATCAGTGGCACCTCTGCAAGGGAACCACCTCTTTCAACCTTCGCAAGTATATCCAGTTTTTAATACCTGGAAAAGTTTTGGGATTAAAATGCTCAGAGATCTTTATATAGACAACATATTTACATCTTTTGAACAATTACGTTCAAAATTTAACCTCCCAGCTACACATTTCTTTTACTATCTTCAAATTAGAAATTTTGTTAAACAGAAATTGCCCGATTTCCCCCACCTTGCACCCTCCACAATGCTGGAAAAAATACTGCTCAATTCAGAGGAAACAAACACTATTTCCGCAATATATAAAATCTTATTAGAGTCCCTACCTTTCAAAGATCCAAGAGGACATTGGGAAGAAGATCTCTTAATCAATATATCAGAAAAGGAGTGGAAGGTAGCAAAGCAGAGAATTCACTCGAGTTCTATATGCGCAAAGCATAGAATTATTCAACTAAAAATTATATATCGAGCTCATCTGTCTCGCTTAAAACTGTCCAAAAGGTTTCCAGGCCAGGATCCAACCTGCGAGCGCTGCAACCAAGCTCCTGCCTCACTGGGTCACATGTTCTGGGCCTGCACCAAACTAACATCATTTTGGACAAAAATTTTTAAGTGCCTCTCAGACAGCCTTAGTATCACAATCCCTCCTAACCCACTAACAGCTGTGTTTGGTGTCCTTCCAGATGGACTTGAATTGGAGAAGGACAAACAAACGGTGATTGCATTCACTACATTCTTGGCACGCAGACTTATTTTGTTAAATTGGAAGAATCCTAATTCTCCTCTTATAAGTCAGTGGGAAACTGATGTTTTATATTATTTGAAATTGGAAAAAATCAAATTTTCAGTTAGAGGATCTGTACAAAATTTTTTCAAAACTTGGCAGGATTTAATCAATATTATTTTAGAATAAGAGAATTAACTATTATTGCATTTAACTCCCTTCTCCATCTCTTATTTATATAGATATTTACTTCTCCCCTTCTTTTGTCTAATGTTGCCTTATTAAAAAGCTTAAAGAAATTTTCCTTTAGCTAAGCTCTCCTTCTCAGGGATGGGGTTTGATTTGTTTTCAAATTTGTTGGGTTATAAATTGATCTGTTTGTATGGAATGATTACAATAAAAATTAATAAAATAAAAATATTAAAAAAAAAAAAAAAAAAGATTACCATAGCATATGTTTTAAGCTGTACATTTGATTCACCCCAAAGGTTTTTAAAAAATTCCACAACCTCCACGTGACCTCATATGTTTATACACAGGATCATTTTATGGTTGTTATTTTTGGAAATGTAACCATGATTAACTAAATTATCTTTAAATCATAAAAGGAAAACCAAAGTTATTTGTGTCTTGGCACTTACAGTATGCAGTTCCTCTCCCCACACAACAGATGCCCATATTTTAAAATCTTACTCCTTCAGGTTAGAATCGGAGTGCAGTGATCCTTGCAATTGTCACATTTTTCTAAAGCAGACCCTTTTGTTTCATCTCAACTTGAAAGTGTGTTTAAAGTTCTGGTGTAATTCTCCTTAAAACCATTAACACAACTTGTAATCTTTGGGCTGGAAAGAATCTTTAAATGACAGTGCACTGACATTTAACATTTTTTTAGTCCAATGCTTAAGGGAAGAAAAATTCTTTTATGTTAAACTGAAGCACATCTTAATCAAAAAGTGGCTCCATCCATCCGTTTGGAACAATACACTTTCTACCGCTAAGGGCAGGGTAGCGGGTTTATATTTATTCTGTCTGTAATTCCAACACTTCATCAATGTTAGGTGGGACAGCATAGTCGCCTTGTGGTTTGCACAGCTGCTTTTTGGATCCAGCATTCTGGGTTTGAATTCTGTGAGTGCACTTTGTCTGTCTGGACTTTACACGTCCTCTGCATGACTCCTTCAGTTTTACTCGTACATCCCAAGTAACCAATCTGGCAGTTCCTGTGTGAGAGGACTTTGCAAAGCAGTGGCTCCACTTCCAGAGCTGCTTTCTGCCTTGTGCCCGTTTGTTCCCCACAACCCTAAATTGTCTTAAATGGGTTTGAGAATGATGTGTTATCAATGTAAAATGAATTTCCAACCAATTTTAGTTCCTTTTTTTTTTTCTTTTCAGAGCTGTTTTATTTTGGCCATCTCTAAAACATCTTTGACTACTGTATCCAAGTCTAGTTTTTGAGTGTATTTTAACATTTCAGTCTAGTTCCCCTCCATCATTATAGCTTCATTATAGAAATTTATTGTCTAAGCCAGTGGTTCCCAAACTCGGTCCTGGGGACCCGCTGTGGCTCCAGGTTTTTGTTCCAACCACCTTTAGTTTTTCATTGGACTCTTAGCCTAATTAAGTGAGTTATTTCCCAGTTTCTGTGTTTTGGAGTCAATGTAGAAATTACAAAGTTTGGTAGATTTTTATTAAAATGTAATGAGTAGTTATATGGGGAATATGTAGTTTTTTTTTAAATCATTAACAGCATTTTCAACCTAATTTCCATTATGCCTTTCCAGGTGTTCTGGTTATTTAATTGATTATTTACTAATTAACGGGTCTGACACTGAAGTCGCTCAGCTTTCATCATCCTGGGTGTCTGCTCTAGGTTAGGAGCATGCACTGATACAGTGCATTGCTGCACCCACCACATGATGAATCAACTCAAGATGTCAGACTGGTACCCGAGTTTAGCCCTGCAATGGGTGACACCTCAGCACCACACAAGTTCAGGTAGAATGGAACTGGTATGAGGTTTTTTTATGGTGGCCAGAGGGCTAAGTATCTATCTATCTATCTATCTATCTATCTATCTATCTATCTATCTATCTATCTATCTATCTATCTATCTATCTATCTATATCTATCTATATCTATCTATATCTATCTATATCTATCTATCTATCTATCTATCTATCTATCTATCTATCTATCTATCTATCTATCTATCTATCTATCTATCTATCTATCTATCTATCTATCTAATTCTGCCACCAACCCCCAGGTTTTTCCCCTGCAGGTTGGAAGGCCTACATGCAGGCCTGGATGCAGATTAATGTCATACCCAGGATGGAGCAATTGCAGGTTAAGGACCTTGTTCAAGGGCCCAACGAAGTAGAGTCACTTTTGGAGTTTACAGGATTCGAACCGTCAACCTTCCAATTGCCAGGGTAAATCCATAGCCTTAGGGTTCGTTTATACTTCACGCTCACAACGCGTACACGCACGCATCATGGCTGCCACACGTTCCCAGCATTCATTTTACGTGTCCACTGAGCAGGTCCTCAGAAATTAACGCGATGCGTGCGCGAGTTGCAGTACCAGCAAAAAGTCAGGGGGCGCAGTGTAATAAAAGTTGAAATGTGACGTCAGAGTCTCTGTTTACTATCTACATGTGACAGAAAGCCGCTTTGAGGATCCTCTGGGATCGATGTGCACGCTTTGATGTTTGATGAATGGTTCGATGTGGTGACGCAAAATGCCGACATACAGATGCATTCGTGGTGCTTTTATATTCCAGCGTCGCATATTCCCGATCGTAATGACACAATACATTTTAAAAGTCTCACATACCATCTTTTGTGCCGTCTTTTTTTCTGGGGCTTCCTTCTGACCTGACAGCAGTAATCGCCACACACAGAACACATTACATTTATGAGATTCCAACTCTCTGCACATTTAGAATCCTTAGATTTATACTTGATATCACTTTCATGATGAAATGCATTAAAGTATGTATGTTACATTTTACAGATAAATCGTTAATTTTGTTTAAATAATGAATACTGTTAATAATTACACACATGGGGGTGATACGGTGCCAGAGTGTTAGCGCTGCAGTCTCGCAGGGAGTCACATCACTGCTATTCCCTACCTGGAGTTTACATGTTTTCCTGCTGTGTTTCCACAGTGTGCTTCGGTTTCCTTCCAAAGATAAGCAGATTTGGTTGCACTAAAATGACGCCAGTGTGTATGTGTGTGCTTGTATTCACCTAGCGGTGAGCTGATGTCTTGTCCAGGGATTGTTTCTGCCTTGTGCCCAAATGCTTACTGGAATGGACACATCCCTGGATTGATGGGTTTAATCATTAAACATCCTTTTCAGAGATATTGTGGTAAGGTGTCATCGGAATTTAACGGGCATTCCAGGCAATTCACAACACAGCGAAGCCGAACCTGTTCCCACCGTGATAATATCTGGCACTGCCACCTGGTGGATTCTTGCAGATTTACGTAAAGTACACACACAAGTATAAACAGTAAAACACTTGCGTAGCAGGAGCTTCCGCTGGAGCATGCGTCACGTCACGTAAAGTATAAACCCGGCCTAAGAGCCAACACTCAGCCCCAAGTGTCTGCTCTGCTGGTTGTTAATAGTCAGTACTAGGTTTAAATGAAGGGAGAAAACTACGCAGGAAAAGGGGAAAATAATACGAAAACAATAAGAGAGTTAAGCATTTATAGTTTTAGAAAAAATAATAATAATATTTCTAAATGTCTTATAAATGTAAAAAACATACTGTTGCATTTTTCTGTTTGCAGAATAAGAGAAGAATAAAAAAGACCAGCTAATTAAATGAGATCAGTTGTTATTGGTTATTCTCACTGATTGTGAATCTGGATGGAACAAAAACCAGCAGCCACACTGGGTCCCTGGGATCGAGTTTGGGAACAACTGACCTAAGCCCTTTGTATTGTCAATGGATAGAACAGATACCTCTGTCAGTCATGTCACTAATTCATTGTCAATTCTCCATATGTTCTTTTCAGATGCTATGTGAGTCACCGTTATTCATGTAGTGTCAACCTCCAAGAGGGTAGGCACCGAGCAGGACATGCCTCTCTTGCTGTTTGTCGGCCGCTCCTCTTGCAGTTGTATTGATGTCCATGCCTGTCCAATCTCTGATATCATCTGTCCACCTCCTTCTCTGTCTTTGCCCTACTCCGTAACATGAATTACGGTATGTCCTTCTCTAAACACACTTGTTTCCTCATCATGTTCTCTGTTCTAAGCAGCAGATGTCTTCGCTGTTGTACTTACTCATTAATTTGTTTTGTGCTCCTCCCAGAAAACTCTGATCAATCTATGATAGCACTCAATCTCAATAGCTTCTAACTGCCGTTGGTCATCCTTCCTCGGCGTCCAACCTTCACATCCATATATTGCAATCAGTCATACAAGCGTTTGTAATAACAACAACATTTATTTCTATCAGAGGTTTTCATACAAATGATGTAGTCATGTGGCGGCTTGTTTTGTGTGTCATTATTGTTTGGCTGCTAAATAAGGAAATAAGAAACAGCTAAGGGGCCCGAGTCACGTTAATTAAAATGAAGGCAAAAGAAGTTAATTAGCACAAACTAGTCACTAATTAAGAAGATGGTGTGGAAATGCTCGGACCCGATACACATAGACAGACACAGAACGTCTTAAAACGCACGCATTTTAATTGCAACCCCTATTTACAAACCCAACCCCCAGTGCAGTAATCACCAACACACAGTCCTTTAGACTTCCTTCTTCTCCTTCTTCTCACTATTGCCTCCAACTCCTCCCATGCAAGCTCTGTCCACTTCCACTCGACTCCGGCTCCCTTGCTGGAGTGAGGCGGCCTCTTTTATACCTCCCCCGGATGTGCTCCACGTGCTTCCTGATCTTCTCCCAGCAGCACTTCCTGGTGTGGCGGAAGCGCTTCTCTTGCACCTGAAAGCACTCCGGGCGTACCTGGAATCTTCTTCTGGCAGCACTTCCTGGTGTGGCGGATGTGCTGCCTTCCAGGGCTCCATAAGTATCAGGGTGCCCCTTGGTGGTGACCACGGGCTCCTACTGGGATGAGCTTCCAAGTTCGGCTCCTGTGGCCCCCGCGCAGACCAGGGCAGCTGCCCTCTCGTGGCCCGGGGAAGGTATTGCTCCTCTCTGGGACCCTCCAGGTGACCCGGCTGGGCAGGACCCCCAGCCATCCGCCACGATGGTTAGAATGAAAACCTGCAGCCACTGTGGACCACCAGTAACGGAGTTCGACACCCCTGTTCTCAAGTCATGTAGGTTACTTAGGTAGGCCCCAGGGAGTATGGATGTGCAGTTTAATGGATTGACATCCAATACAGAGTTGGTTTTTGTCCCGTGCTTGCAGTTCCTAGCATATGTTTTAAGACCTTGTGACCCTGAATTGAAACGAGCAGACTCAGAAAGTGGATGGATGGATGGATGGATGGATGCATTTTACATTTGACCATATACCGTATATACTCGAATATAAGCTGAGTTTTTCAGCACCCAAAATGTGCTGAAAAACGTCACCCTCGGCTTATATTCGAGTCAGGTCCTGCTGCCCCCCATTATACGAACAAGCCAGTTTCCCTTTCGGTTTGTGCACGACGATGATTTCTGCAAGTGTGCAGCAAGCGTGAGAGAGAGATGCATGCACGCACGCACGGGTCGGCTTATACTCGAGTACAGTGATCCCTTGCTATATCGCGCTTCGCCTTTCGCGGCTTCACTCCATCGCGGATTTTATATGTAAGCATATTTATATATATATATATATATATCGCAGATTTTTTGCTGGTTCGCGGATTTCTGCGGACAATGGGTCTTTTAATTTCTGGTACATGCTTCCTCAGTTGGTTTGCCCAGTTGATTTCATACAAGGGACGCTATTGGCAGATGGCTGAGAAGCTACCCAGCTTACTTTTCTCTCTCTCTTGCGCTGACTTTCTCTGATCCTGACGTAGGGGGATTGAGCAGGGGGGCTGTTCGCACACCTAGACGATACGGACACTCGTCTAAAAATGCTGAAAGATTATCTTCACGTTGCTATCTTTTGTGCAGCTGCTTCCTGAAACGACATGCTGCACGGTGCTTCGCATACTTAAAAGCTCGAAGGGCACGTATTGATTTTTGATTGAAAAACAAACTCTGTCTCTCTCTATCTCTCTCTCTCTCTCTCTCTCTCTCCCTCTCTCTCCCTGCTCCTGACGGAGGAGGTGTGAGCTGCCGCCTTCAACAGCTTTGTGCCGCGGTGCTTCGCATACTTAAAAGCCAAACAGCCCTATTGATTTGTTTGCTTTTCTCTATCTATGTGACATTCTGTGCTCCTGACACACACTCCTTTGAAGAGGAAGATATGTTTGCATTCTTTTAATTGTGAGATGGAACTGTCATCTCTGTCTTGTCATGGAGCACAGTTTAAACTTTTGAAAAGAGACAAATGTTTGTTTGCAGTGTTTGAATAACGTTCCTGTCTCTCTACAACCTCCTGTGTTTCTGCGCAAATCTGTGACCCAAGCATGACAATATAAAAATAACCATATAAACATATGGTTTCTACTTCGCGGATTTTCTTATTTCGCGGGTGGCTCTGGAACGCAACCCCCGCGATGGAAGAGGGATTACTGTATATACAGTATGTGAATGTGCACTGTAATGGACTATTATTTTCATTATCTATTGCATATTTTCTTTTTAATACTACGGTATCAGCAGTGATTCAAAAGCAACAGTCTATCTATTTGCTAAATCCTTTCTCCTTTCCATCAGTCCATGCTGTGAACGATCCCCTTTTCATTATAGGGTTGAGGGAGCCTGTTCTGGCAATGCTGAGCCAAAGACCAAAACCAAGATTATGTGGAATAATAGTCTGTTTTGGTTTTATTTTCTTTCTTAAAATTCAGAGACATTACCGGAAACTTGAGTGACTCTACAATTTAATTTGCACAGCACTGTGTGCATTTAGGTACATTCAAGTTTTGGAATGGCTTTTTGTTTCCTATTCTGTGTTTTCAAGTTTTTTTGTTTTTTATAACCACATCCATTTTGGTTCTAGTCCAGTCAAATACAGCATCATTACTTTGGTTTTGAACTCCCTTGAATCTGAAAACCTCCAAGAAGTAAAAACGTTTAAAAGTTTTGGCAAGAGGACAAAATGGAAACTTGTTAATAGGCTGCGTGGAAAAGCACGCCAAGACATCTCAAGTTGGATCTTACTTCAGAAGAACTGAACAGACTGCTCTGCTGTAAACAGTCAAAATAAGCCCAAGTATTTTGACTTTTATTAAGAAGGGTTAAGAGCAAATAAAGTGCCAGTCTGCCTGTTGCAAAACATGTCAAGCTGTCCAGAACCTTAAAGTTCTTATATAAATAAGAATCCTGTTAGCTAATGAAAAATTACATTCATGTGTATATCATTTGTTACCTTTATAGCACAGTACAGTATGTCCTACTCTTATATTCTGTTCATCGTATTTCTTCATTGTACCTCAGTCCAGGGCTGCCCTGTCCCTCCTGGGTTATTGTTACTACCACGTTCAAGACTTCTTCAATGCAGCAGACTGTTATGAGCAGCTCACACAGATCCATCCAGAAGTGGAGGAGTACAAATTCTATTACGCCCAATCTTTGTATAAAGCCTGTAATTACTCAGAAGCTATGAAGGCAACATTCCTCCTGGACAGTCCAGCCTATCACACCAAAGTAAGTCAAACATTATAAATACAAATAAAAATCATAAAACTACTGAATGTTGCATTGCAGTATTCCGACTTGTGGTGCTTTTGAAAATATTAAGTTAGTTGTGTACTATTTGAAAGAACATGTATGTTAGTTTTATGTAGTACATTCTATGGGAGAGTGACACAGTAGTTAGTATGCTGGTTCGAAGGAACCTGATCATTGTGGGTTCACTTCCCGGTTCCTCCCTGTGTGGATAGCGCTTTGAGTACTGAGAAAAGCGCTATATAAATGTAATGAATTATTATTATTATTATTATTGTCTCTGTTGGGTTTGCATATTGTCCATGTGGGCTTTCTCTAAATTACTTTAGGTATCTGTTGCATATTTTCTATTTAATACTACTCCTAGCTATCTATCTAGCTATCTATTATGTACTGCCTTTCACCCTATCTATTTTGAAGTCCAGGTTGCGTACAGCCACTCTAACCCCATCACAAACAGGCAGGACACCAATTGCCACACAGCACACGGTTTATTTACACAGTGTTGCCTTCCACAGACAACAAGACACAGAGCAGAACACAGTCCCTTTGGCCGCCAGTCCTTCTGCCTCCACTCCTCCTCAGGCTTTGTCCTCTTCCACCCAACTTTGGCCATTGAGTGGTGGTGACTTGCTCCTTTTATAGGGCACCAACGAGTTTCTTCCGGTAGCACTTCTGGATGTTGCAGAAGCGCTGCCAAATAGGGCCCTGTAAAAGTCCAGGCGCTGCCTGGTGGTGGCCATGGGCCCCAACAGGGTTGAGCTTCCATGCTCGCAACCCGTGGCACTGCTGCAAGCCAAGGGGGCTGCCCTCTATCGGTGCAAGGGAGAAACAGTCTTGCAAATACTCTCTCCCCCGGTCATTCCATAATTGGGGCCTCCCGGCCAGGTAAGGACTCCAGCCATCTGCCTATATATATATATATATATATATATATATATATATATATATGGATATATGGGATGCACACTGTCTGTCTATATATATATATATATATATATATATATATATATATATATATATATATATATATATATATATATATATATATATATATATATATACATACAGTGGTGTGAAAAACTATTTGCCCCCTTCCTGATTTCTTATTCTTTTGCATGTTTGTCACACAAAATGTTTCTGATCATCAAACACATTTAACCATTAGTCAAATATAACACAAGTAAACACAAAATGCAGTTTTTCAATGATGGTGTTTATTATTTAGGGAGAAAAAAAATCCAAACCTACATGGCCCTGTGTGAAAAAGTAATTGCCCCCTTGTTAAAAAATAACCTAACTGTGGTGTATCACACCTGAGTTCAATTTCCGTAGCCACCCCCAGGCCTGATTACTGCCACACCCTGTTTCAATCAAGAAATAACTTAAATAGGAGCTGCCTGACACAGAGAAGTAGACCAAAAGCACCTCAAAAGCTAGACATCATGCCAAGATCCAAAGAAATTCAGGAACAAATGAGAACAGAAGTAATTGAGATCTATCAGTCTGGTAAAGGTTATAAAGCCATTTCTAAAGCTTTGGGACTCCAGCAAACCACAGTGAGAGCCATTATCCACAAATGGCAAAAACATGGAACAGTGGTGAACCTTCCCAGGAGTGGCCGGCCGACCAAAATTACCCCAAGAGCGCAGAGACGACTCATCCGAGAGGTCACAAAAGACCCCAGGACAACGTCTAAAGAACTGCAGGCCTCACTTGCCTCAATTAAGGTCAGTGTTCACGACTCCACCATAAGAAAGAGACTGGGCAAAAACGGCCTGCATGGCAGATTTCCAAGACGCAAACCACTGTTAAGCAAAAAGAACATTAGGGCTCGTCCCAATTTTGCTAAGAAACATCTCAATGATTGCCAAGACTTTTGGGAAAATACCTTGTGGACTGATGAGTCAAAAGTTGAACTTTTTGGAAGGCAAACGTCCCGTTACATCTGGCGTAAAAGGAACACAGCATTTCAGAAAAAGAACATCATACCAACAGTAAAATATGGTGGTGGTAGTGTGATGGTCTGGGGTTGTTTTGCTGCTTCAGGACCCGGAAGGCTTGCTGTGATAGATGGAACCATGAATTCTACTGTCTACCAAAAAATCCTGAAGGAGAATGTCCGGCCATCTGTTCGTCAACTCAAGCTGAAGCGATCTTGGGTGCTGCAACAGGACAATGACCCAAAACACACCAGCAAATCCACCTCTGAATGGCTGAAGAAAAACAAAATGAAGACTTTGGAGTGGCCTAGTCAAAGTCCTGACCTGAATCCAATTGAGATGCTATGGCATGACCTTAAAAAGGCGGTTCATGCTAGAAAACCCTCAAATGAAGCTGAATTACAACAATTTTGCAAAGATGAGTGGGCCAAAATTCCTCCAGAGCGCTGTAAAAGACTTATTGCAAGTTTTCGCAAACGCTTGATTGCAGTTATTGCTGCTAAGGGTGGCCCAACCAGTTATTAGGTTCAGGGGGCAATTACTTTTTCACACAGGGCCATGTAGGTTTGGATTTTTTTTTTCTCCCTAAATAATAAAAACCACCATTTACAAACTGCATTTTGTGTTTACTTGTGTTATATTTGACTAATGGTTAAATGTGTTTGATGATCAGAAACATTTTGTGTGACAAACATGCAAAAGAATAAGAAATCAGGAAGGGGGCAAATAGTTTTTCACACCACTGTATATAGAGATATGATATATATACAGTATACTGGAAATAACTGCACAAAGTTTTGTAAAAATAAGTGCAGTGGTTTTCACGTGAAGTTGTAACAAACAGACAGAAACAACATTTGCATGCATATACATTATATAGATATATACAGTATATATAGATGGATATATATATATCTATATATATATATAGATATATATATATATAGATATAGATATACTGTATATATATATATATATATATATATATATATATATATATATATGTATATATGTATATGTAAGTATTTGAATGCAAATGTTGTTTCTGTCTGTCTGTTACAGCTTCATGTGAAAACCACCACACCAGGGCCGGATTAAGAGCTTTGGGGGCCCATAGCATATTTCAAATTTGGGGGCCCTGTTGGTCTGCATCATCTGAAGTTTAGATTATGAACAGTTCAAACCGGACTAAATAATTATTTTACTCTCGATTATAATAAGAATCTTATAATATTTATGTGAATTTTATGTGTTGGGCCCCTAAAGTTTTGTTGTGTAAGAAATTTACAGTTTAAAAACGTAAAGATAATATTTTTAAAGACCAGTTTTTCAATGCTACACTTTTTCATTAAATATTGGGTCCACCATTTGGGGGCCCCCGAAATTGCGGGGCCCGTAGCATATGCTACATGTGCCTATTGGTTAATCCGGCACTGCACCACACTTATTTTTACAAAACTTTGCAGTTATTTCCAGTATCATCTAACTGTGAATATCAGCTAATACAATTTTAATTATCTACATATAAATATCTAGAAAAAATAATAATCAGAACAAGCTCACTAAAGGTTGGCTTTTTTTATTGGATCTTTTTGGCTTTTTATTGGACCATTTAACCTCAATCTAGATCACAACATGATATCAATGTTACTTTTTTTTTTTTTTTTTTGAAACACTTCAAAAGTATAAGTGATTGCAGAACAAAACAACATCAATTTGAGTTCTTTATGTTGACCACAGTAATTACTGAGAATTTTTAAATATTTAAGCATGTTAAAAAAAAAAAGAAAGATTTTTACGTTTAACAGTTGATTGTATCAAAAATCTATTCCGTGTTTTCTGAATGGGTGTCTTGTGACAAACAAAAATGGTCATATTAAGTTGTTGTCTGGAACAAAGAATAAGCAGACAAATGACCCATCTGTGGTAAGATCCTTTGATTGAACTAGAGTAAAAGTAGTGAGATGGTGGGATTGAGAGGGGATGCACACTCCCTGGGGTCAGGGAGGAGAAGGAAGGCGTTTGTGCCACTCAACCCTCGTGTGTCTCTGAGCAATCGAGCTGTATATTATGACTGTGGTGTATTCTACGCACATTATTACATTTAAGTATTATTACTGAACCATTTAGATGATTATTATTACTGTTGTATGAATTGTTCTTTGCTGCAAAATTACTTCTCTTACACTTATTTTCAAAGTCAAAGTGAACTTTATTGTCATCTCAACCATATACAAGTATACAGATAGACGAAATTGCGAAGCTCAGGGTCCACAGTGTAACAACATGACGTGCAAATAATAAATTAAAAATAGAATTTAAATTTAAAATTAAAACACAAAAGAAGACATTTTGCAAAGACAAGACAAAGAAGTAGCAGCAATATTGACATGTAGTTAGCAATATGAACATTTATGTAATGTATGGTATTTGCAATCTAGATACATAAATATAGTCAATAGATATGTAATATAATAAATAAATAATAGATATAGATAATATAGATAACTTCAGAGTAAAATTTTGCAAGGGCTTGATAAGCTCAGAATCACTAGATACTCAATAATACCAGAAAAAATACATGCCTTTCTGTGGCGATTTGGAGGTCAGAAGTGTCAGGTCTGCTTTTTATTTATTTTATGTGCATCATGTACATTTTATCACTCTTCTGGGTGATGCTGAGTAGAACAGCTAGTAAATTCATTAATGTTGAAATTTGCTTATTGGTTATTCTAGTAAAGCCGTAGAAATTGAGGTTTTCTATGGAGTTTCCATACATCCAGTTCCTAAAACAGTTCTTGATTATAGGGTTGTGACAACATCAATCAACAGACAGAGAGCAGTAATAGATAGAATGCTGGTCATTGTAATTGACATTCAACACTTCTCACCAACTATGGAAAAACCTTGTAAGTCGCATCTTTCAAGTTTTCGGCAAATTGAGAAAATGATGCCGCCCCGATCTCTAGATTTCATTTTTCCTGAGCTTCTTGTTTTTTTTTTTTTTTTCTTCACACGTCAACAACACCTGCCATTGAAATCATGTAGTCACAGCATTTAAATCATTAGATCACAATCCGACGTTTTCATTGGTCTTTCCTCATTGGTCAGTGGAGTTGCTAGGTTTTTGTCTTGCAATATGTAAAATACTGTGTACAGACGAGCTTCTTGCATCGTGCTATGACCAGAATGAAGACATATTTGGCCATCACTACTACTTTATAACATCAGGAAAGACCTAGTGATTCCAAACACTAAAAAAAAACAAAAAAAAACTCAATTTTGAAAAAAATGGTAATTACTAGGTTTTTCCATTGCATGTGAGACTTGCTTATGCTCGATCAGTTAGGACAAATAATTAATATAATAGACACATCTTTCTGTTGTGTAAGGAAAATGTAGTACCCAAGGAAAAACGATGCAAAGATGGAAATAATGGGTAAGTTCCATGTATTAGCAAATAAACACTGCTGTTTGGAGCTGTGATGTGATATGCAGTGGTAAGCGTAGACCATCAGGTCACCCACCTCAAAATACGACAACTTCACTAAAACGTAATGCAGTTAAGTTGGGTATGGGATGGGGAGAGAATAAGGAAAATGTCAGATTTGCTGACACTTGTAAGTTGTATAAGCCATTGTTTATGAAAAGGGAGCCGATCATAGAAATGCACATGAATATCAGCTTTATGGTTTTTTTTTTGGTTTTTTTTTGCATTCCCAAATTCAAAGCAGCATTAGAAGAAGTAAATATGTTGCTTACTGTTCAAGTATTCAAAGGGTAGGGATACGTGAAGCCAATAATATGATTTTCTGTCCAGTCTTTTAACAAGAAAAAGTAGCCAGGCATGGGACTTACTTTTTATGACGCTGCATTTTTTATTTATATAACAAATACCTTTTGGATTGATACTGTTGCTTTCTTTTATAATTGATTCTGTTTTAGATATTAAAACTGCAAGCAGCAATCAAATATGGTGAAGAGGACATTTCAGGAACAAAGGTAACAAAAACATAATTATCTTGTTAGTTACTTTTTTATGAATCTGGAGATAAAATATTCACATCCTATTCAAATCTAAACTTTATTCATTTATTACATATTAAATAACCAAAGTATTGTTTATAAGTAAATGGCACAAAAAGAAATTACAGAAATTCATCACATTTTATTCCAATCTAAACTTTATTCATGTATTTAATATTAAATAACCAGAGTATTGTTTATAAGTAAATGGCGCAAAAATAAATCACAGAAATTCATCACATTATATTCCAATCTAAACTTTATTCATTTATCCATCCATCCATCCATTATCCAACCCACTATATCCTAACTACAGGGTCACGGGGGTCTGCTGGAGCCAATCCCAGCCAACACAGGGCGTAAGGCAGGAAACAAGCCAGCCCACTGCAGGGCACACATACCCACACACCAAGCACAATTTAGGATTGTCAGTGCACCTAACCTGCATGTCTTTGGACTGTGGGAGGAAACCAGAGCACCAAGAGGAAACCCACACAGACACTGGGAGAACATGCAAACTCCACACAGGGAGGACCCAGGAAGCGAACCCAGGTCTCCTAACTGCAAGGCAGCAGCGCTACCACTGCGCCTCCATGCCACCCTTTATTCATTTATTTCATATTAAATAACTAGAGTATTGTTTATAAGTAAATGGTGCAAAAATAAATTACAGAAATTCATCACATTGTATTCCAATCTAAATTGTATTCATTTATTTCATATTAAATAACCAGAGTATTATTTATAAGTACATGATGCAAAATAAATTGCAGAAATTCAAGTTGAAAAACCTCCTGAAGATTTCTAGATCATAACAGTAAATAACAGTGACCAGCCATTGTCAAGCATGCTATTGTGTGTATTTTTTGATTATGCTTAATGAAAATTCTTTTCCACTTTGTACCACTTGCTGATTGTCTGCCCTATGGGTTTTTCTGCAGTACATTCACCAAAAATCTTCGACCAAGGTACCAGGGAGGTTAGTGAGGTTTATGGCTACTGGAAGTTTGTCTTGAACCATGGAAAGAGCAGAAAGAAGAGGTATTGGCAAAGCCGGCTAGTTACTGTAGAGGACTGCTTCAGTGTGTGCTGACTCTGGGGCATCTTTTTGGTGTGTATAAAGCAGAAACGTAGAGCTGAAGCGCAATGAAAGAAGTTCAGAATCAAAAGAAAGGTGAGGTGAAGCGAAAATATCTGGAGGAATAATCAAAGGGAGCCAAGCACACTGATAACACTTGAAGAAACAGAAAGAGAATATTAATTTAGCTGCCTCTAAAATAAAAATGGTGAGACTAAAGAATGATGTGGTAGGATCAGTTTCAGAGCTGTTTAGGGTATTGCAGTTTTTTTTGATAATACCCAGTCATCGAAAGTTACGTCGTTTTTATCAAAGGGCTAGGCTTTTTTGTTTTTCTTTAAAGGATAGACAGGCAAAATCCTTTTTAGACACAGCACCCAGGGGTTAAGGGTTTTAGGCATTCATTGAAATAACAAGACAGTGTTTTATAGATACAAGAAAGCCCATGGCCTTGTGCGCAAAGATGTGAGCACGGGTGAGCATACAGAAAGCTTTGAGCAAGTTGGGCCTAGATGCTTATGTTAATTCTGCACCATAAAATCTGTACTTATCACCACTGGTTAGAATTAGGGCATTGGGGGTGTTTCTAGACTTCCAGTATCAAGGTTTTGGAAGTAAAAAGATCATATATAACAACTATTTTTGCAATTCCGCCCATTTCAGGGTTCATTAGGACAGGAGCAAGGCTTCAGAAGCATTGTTCCTTCATTATGGATACGTTTAGAAAGAAAATAATGAAAACTGTTTGATATTGGTAGTGGACATGACATCACATAAAAATGTGCAACCCTTTGCCCTAGTGGACCCCCAGTTGTAGTAGGAAAACTGCTCATTTGGAATTGCTTAATACATATATCCTATTAAGATGTGCTTCTTATGAATATGCATATTTTTTCTTTCTTTTCTTATACTCTGTGTGCTTGAATTGAAACCACTTGATAGATCAGTCACATTTAATACAGTTAAATTTTTATATTAAATATGTGTGAAATCTTAGTACATTTGATTAATATGCTCACATTTTTTAAACTGTGATCTGCGCTGCAAAGAATGAAAAATGCAGTTCCTTACTATTTTGAGCACTGTATTTTTAACATATCTCAATAAATTCAAAATTGTGATTGATAGATGATTAAGACAGTAACACAGAATGACTTATACCATCTGACACTCTGTGATTATAAGCAATATAACCTTGTCCATTTTTATTCCTACAATAACTTGTCATCCCAGAGCCTAGTGGAACAGCTGCCATCTGATGATCCAGACAGCGAGATTAATTTGGGTTGTTTGCTGTATAAAGAAGGTGCCTATGAAGAGGCGTGCAAGAAGTTTATCGGCGCCATACAGGTGATAGGGTATCAACCAGGTAAACTGCGTCATTTGGCAAATTAACTTAATTAAAGGGAAAATTAATTTTTGACACATTACTCATTTCGCTTTTCTGCTTTCATCCTCGTCTCTGTGAATTGCAAAGAAATGTGCAAGTAAGACAGACAAAAAAGTAACCAATTGTAAATGTGGACAGCTCTCACAATGTGTCTGGCTGTGATAATTATGAAGATAAATTAGCTAGACTATGACACCTGGCTGCTGTAAGCTGTGACCTAAAGTAGTGTAGTTTAACAGCATTGGACGTGAACAGAAAACTCCTTTTGTGTAAGCTGAACTAAAGTAAGCTCATACAGATAATATTAACATCATTTAATCTTTATATATAATACAATACCGTGGCTGTTCGTTTGTCTGTCCAGGATTTTAAATCACCTGTAGTTCGCAAACTGTTTGACCTATTGGCCTGAAATTTGGTACACGTATACTAAGTGACATCTACTATCCACTTTTGGGGTGATGATTGACCTCCAAGGTTATTGCTCTTTGTATTTTTATTTTATTTTATTTTATTGTAGAATCAACTCTCGACAGCGGCCAGCAGGGTGGCCGTACGGTGCATGCGTAGGGGTGCCGTTCTCATCCCTACCACCTTCGCCGTCACTTCCTCTACCTCTTCATATCTTAAATCATTCTTGAGGCAGTTTGAAGACTTGAGCGCCAGCTTAAGTAAATAACTGAAGAAAACATACTAAGTAATTGCAACACAAATACTGACTTAATCATTTTTAACGCAAAAAGATGCAGACGAAAGAAGAGAAGAAGCGGGCCGCTAGGGTGAAGAAAAGAAGAGCTGCTCAGGAAACAGCAAGAGCATCAGCCTCTGAGCAAACGAATGCTAAACGTACAGAGGATGAAAACTAGGAAAGCTTAAGTCAAGGGTATTCAGTGCACGTTATTGTGCAGTGCGCCGTTACTGGTAAAAAGATATTAGATGTTCTAACATTATACTATACAATTAAACAAAAAGTTGTTAAAGTCTGGTGTCATTCAGATAAGTAAGTTGTGCTTTATTGTAATACTTTTAAAACCCTAATCCTCTAACTTCAAACAAAATGCTAAGAGTAAGAGATGCTGCCTTCAGATCAGGAGATGAAGGGGTTCTCAGATCAGCATAGGCAGAACTTTTCAGGTCCATCAGTAAAGCTAAAAGTCAGTATGCACAGAAGACAAACAACAACTTCTGTGACTCGAAAGATCCCAGACACATGTGGCAAGGCATCCGGGCCTTAACAGATTGGAATATCTCACCACAGGCCTACAGCACTGATACTTGTCTCCCTGACAGGCTCAACAACTTTTATGCACATTTTGTGCCTCAAAACAACACCTGAGGAACAGGTGCTCCATCTGGATCCTGCCAATGTAAGGCAGATGCTTTCCAGAGTCAACCCTCGTAAAGCTGCAGGACCAGACAACATTCCTGGGTGTGAGCATAGAGACTGTGCTGACCAAATGGCTGATGTCCTCACAACCGTCTTTAACATCTCTTTGAGCCAGGCTGTGGCCCCGACGTGTTTCAAAAAGACCACTATCATTCCAGTGCAAAAGAAGTCAATAGTGATGTGTTTTAATGACTACTGCCCTGTAACACTGACTCCCATCGTGATGAAGTGCTTCAAGCGATTGGTCAAAAGACACATCAACTCCATCTTCCCCACTTCTCTGGACCCACTCCAGTTTGCTTACTGTCCGAATCGCTCCATTGACAATATCATCTCCTATACCTTGCATGCTGTATTTTTTCACCTGAACACCAGGGATAGATATGTCAGAATGCTGTTTCTTAAACATGATAATTCCCCAGCAGTTGATGAGACAACTCTCTCTGCAGGCCCTTGACACTCCTCTTTGAAATTGGATTCTGGACTTTTTTGTTAGAGAGGCCACAGTCAATGCACATTGGCAGAAAACATCTAGTACAATCAGGCTGAGCACAGGTGCCCCCCAAGGCTGCATGCTGAGTCCACTATTGTTCATGCTGCTCGCCCATGACTGCACCGCCAAGTCTGAGTCCAACATCATTGTCAAGTTTGTGGATGATGCATCCAGAGTGGGTCTCATCAGCAACAATGATGACACATCCCACAGAGGGGAGGTTGAACATCTGGTGAGGTGGTGTGGTGAAAATAATCTCTCTCTTAATGTCGATAAGACAAAAGAGATGCTCATCAATTTCTGACTGACTATTCACCACTGCTCCTCAATAGTTCTGCTTTGGAGAGAGTCCGCAGCAACAAGTTTTTTGAGGTGTATATCTCTGATGACCTCTCCTGGACAATCAACACCAACTCTATTGTCAATAAGGCACAACAGTGCCTCTTTTTTTTTCTCCGGAGACTGAAGCGAATTGGCTTACCACAACCCATTCTTACCACCATTTTCAGAGGAACTGTGGAGGACGTTCTGACAAACTGAGCCCATGAGCGTAAGACTCTGTAGCGTGTATGGAGGACTGCTGAAAGCATCATAGGGATATCCCTCTCCTATATCCAGCACATCTTACAGATACACTGTCTGCGTAGAGCCTATGTCAATTGGAAAGACGTCTCTTACCGATCACACGCACTGTTTGACCTTTTGCCGCCAGGTAGAAGATACCGCAGCATTAGAACCAGCACTGCCAGGTCCTATAACAGCGTCTTTCCCATAGTTGTCAGACTTTTGAACTCCTACATGTCACTCAGTACCATATCCCTATAACATTCCCCCAATTATGTACTGTCACTTTGCACTCTGCACTTTAGTATTAATATAAAGCATTTCTCAAGCTTTATAGTCCTGTATCTTTAGTCTTGTATTGTATTGTTGCTGTGGTTTTTGGTAAAGTTATGTCAAATGTATGTTATTTTGCCTATGCACCGGGGACTGCAAGGAACAAAATTTCGTTCAAACATATGCTATATATGTGAATGAATGACAATAAAAATTGAGTTGAGTAAAGGAGCATAATATAGGCATTTATAATTATAGCACTGAATGTGGATGCTAACAGTTTTAGGATTTGCAGTGTTTAACATGGCTGCTACTGCTTTTCCTGAAACTGCATTCAAATCCCATTAAATTCCAGTCTCCAGATTTTTATGATCTATACTGGTCTATCTGAATCTGCTTGTCAATGTCGCTGCACACCCTGTACAAAACTGCGTCATTAAGTCTTTCAAAACACATTTTATATGGAAAAAATTCAGTCTTTCAACCAGTGCCAGTGTACTGTACATTTGACATTGACTCATATCTTATAAAAAGGCATCTGTTTTATCCAGTATATTGTGCCATTTATGTTTGATTTTTTTGCACAGTTTAAAAAGGACTGGTTGCTTCCTCATGGACTGAATATCCATGGTTCTAATATTGCACCCAGAAGTTGTTTGCATTCATAATGTTATGCAAAAAGCTTTGGTCATCTAAAGCAGGGGTTTTCAAACTTGGCCCTGGGGGCCCACTGTGGCTTCAGGTTTTTGTTTCAACCAGATTCACAATCCATGATAATAATTGATTACAACTGGTCTTATTTAATTAGCTGTTTTTTATTTTCTCTTACTCTACATTCGGAAAAACCACAGCAGCATTATTTTTACATTTATAAGACAAATAGAAATATTTTTGTTTTTGTTACAGATTTAAATGCTGAACTCTGTTTTGTTGATTTCATTATATTTTGCCTTTTCTCTGTGAAGTTTTCCCCCTTCATTGTGTCTTATTAAAAATGAGCACAGCAGATACGCTGGCAAACAACACTGAATGATCAAAGGCTGCATCTACTTTAGTGTCAGACCCACTAATTAGTAAATAGTAGATTAGTTAAACAATTAAAACATCTGGAAAAGTAGAATGAAAATCAAGATGAAAATATTGTTAAAAAGAAAAAAAAATACATTATTCCCAGATAACTGCTTAGAACAATTTAATATTTTTTTTATGCCAAACTTAGTTTTCTAATTTCTATATTGTTCCCAAAACACAGAATCTGGGAAATAACAGTTCACTTAATTAGCTCAGGAGTCCAATTAAAAACAGAATTTGGATGGAACAAAAACCCGCAGCCACAGTAGGTCCCTAGGACTGAGTTTGAGAACCCCCTGATCTAAAGTATTACATGAGGTGGGATCAACGTCTAAAAATGGAGGACATGAAAACTGCACTTCAAAATGTCTTTAATGTTAAATCACGCATTTGGTATCTTCTATAAACTGCAGTATACCATCTTCCTGATAATAACAGTGCATATCGGAGCTGGACAAGCCAAGGAAAGAGCAGAGTGTGCACTTCACTACTTTTCTGATCAGCCCAACTTTCTCTGCTAATCTTTGTTTAGAGTTACAGACCTAACTAGCTGACTTCCATCATAAGAAGTTTAACAAACAAGAGGAGCTCGTTTGGTCCATTAGAATTGTTTGGGTTAGTTATAGCTAACCACACCCAATATCGTACTTTTAAAATAATCATCAGGGTTTTTTCTTCAGTTATGTGACTTAGTAGCTTTTTCCAGATTCCCTTGATCCTTTGTGTGAAGAACACTTTCCCGGCTCCCCCCTTAAATGCATCTTCCGTTAATTTCCAGTAGGTGTCAACGAGTACATTATTTAAGGAATAGAATTATGATTCAAGATTTGAGGAGTTTGAATTAGATCCCAACACTACTTTGTCTGTTCAAAATTAAAGTCATTTAATTCCCTTAGCCTGTTAGAATTTACATGTTCTTTAAGATGTTTTCACAGCTATCTCATTTGGAGCCATCTTTTAAAACTCTGCATCGACTTCCCCCTTAGTCTGGTTTGTTTAGGTAGATGTGAACATGCTAGTCGCTGTCTAGTGTGGATCCAAACAACCAGACTGAGAGCCTTTAGAAACGGTGGTCTTGGTATGGTACCAAGCAAATCCTGGAGCAGTTTGCATGAGGCATGAATGTTATGCGACATCATTCTAACTACAGGAATTACTGGAAGGCATTTCTGCTGATAATTAAGGAATCTCACCATAAAAAGTACACAGTCATGCAAGTGTGCATAGAACACCTTGCACTAATATTTAATCAAATTGATCCTAGCACCTGATTCAGGCTCAGAGCCTCTTTAACTCTCACACTATTGGATTGTTTTTGACCATGTCCAAAAAACAGTTTAAATTTACTTTAGAACATTAGAACAATCTAGACAAGAACAGGCCATTCAGCCCAACAAAGCTCGCCAGTCCTATCCACTTGTTTCTTCCAAAAAAACATCAAGTCGAGTTTTGAAAGTCCCTGAAGTCCTAATTGCTAAGCGCTTTGAGTAGTGAGAAAAGCGCTATATAAATGCAAAGAATTATTATTATTACTGTCTTCCACACTAATTGGTAGCTTATTCCAAGTGTCTTATCGTTCTTTGTGTAAAGAAAAAATTCCTAATGTTTGTGCAAAATTTACCCTTAACAAGTTTCCAACTGTGCCCACATGTTGTTGATGTTCTTGTGATGGGGTAGATCAAATTACATACAGAGCTCTCAAGAAATGACTATTTCAGGTCAACAGCTATTAAACCCTCTAATCTGTGATACAAGGGTTTTACGCATGGGTGGGTGTCCTCTCAGTGCAATGGTACTTTGGGCACAATGCGGATAATACAGACACATTAATTTTGATACTATGTAGTGAATGTTAATCAAACAATCCATAGTAGACATTATTAAGACATTTTTACAGGGCTAAAGACAGTAGATATGTCATACGAGAATAACTCAGTAAAGGTGACATACTGTATTTACCTTTATGGAGAGTAAATACACAATGTAATACAGTGAAATTACATTCACCGGGTACTTTCACTGTCTAAATAAAACTGAACACCATTACTGTATGCCCTCACCAGAGCTTGCCATCTTCCATTCTGTCATCTATGAGAAACATGTCCTTTCAGTAGCGTGTGAAGTAATGCATCATTTTCGTATACTGTTCAAATTACAAGATAATAAGCATTGTGCTCAGAGAGCTGTATTTGGTAAACAAACCACATAGTTAATGCAAACCCGGTGGTACACAAGCGCAGCTCTTATTGACCCTTTGTGATGATTTTCCCAAGAACAAATTGTTTCTGCCTGATAAATGAAGTCTGCAACACGTCCACAGGGTGTTTGGTGTTACTTCTGGTTCGCTTAACAGTTTGCTGTGTGAAACACAACTGAAGTAATTGGAGATTTAAACAAAGTAAACAATCCTCTCCTGATTCGGTACAAGTATGAAAACGCCTTTAGTCACTGGATGCTCTTCAGTTCATAGCTTCTTGAGCTGCTGTTTCTTTTTCTCAAATGGAGATTACAACCAGTGCGGTCTTCACTACTGCATTAATTACATAATAGAATCTGAAAATAATTTCCCTTCATTCACCTAGATTTTTAAATATATGTTTTGTGTCTTATCCACTTTAAGACCAGCTCTGATCCTCAAACAGATTACTTGAGCTGCTGAAGGAAAAGATTCCATTTTCTAGCATTAAGAAGCAGCAGTCAAGGTGATGGCATTCAACATCATGTCACCTCATAGAAATATGGATGCTTAGATGCTATATAGGGGGAAAGCAGAGAAACACCCAATAGGCAGTTAACAAATTCAAGTTAAAAGTGTTCCTTTGTTTCTTTCTTCAATCACCATAATAATCACCCTGTTATAAACTAATTGAAGTATTAAAAAGAGATGCCCTGATGGTTAGGTTAGTTTTTCTCCAATTGTTATCTTTAGGTACCAGTTTTGAAAACTTTCAATATGCTACTCAAAAGATATTAATTTGTAAATGTGAATCTTATTTTGTGTGCCTGTGACTCCTCTACTTGTTTATTTTGAATTGTTGCTAATCGTTTCATTTTAATGAAAAATACATTTCTCTTTTTCAGACCTGGCCTACAACATAGCTCTTTGCTACTACAGCATGAAGCAGTATGCTCCTTCCTTGAAGTATATTGCTGACATAATTGAACATGGCATTAGAGAGCATCCAGGTGATCCCTTTTTAGATGTCTGTGTATATTAAATTCATGCACTTGGGCGCAAATAGGGGGAGAGGGTATGTTGCGTGGGACCTTATAAATAGCCTCAATGGCCTTTTGTCTTCAAGAGGGAAAGTAAGTATATAACAGTTTTTTCAAAAGGGAATGGTTTTAAGAACCCCACTGACTGACGTACATTCCTACAGAGCAACAAAACATTCTTACATTTTCGCTTCAAAACCACTTGTTGCAGCCCTGTCCATGAATATTAATACTTAACAGAGAAAATGAATGCCCAAACAACTCCTCCCATCATCCCCAGTAAGGCCCATACTAAACCTTATTTGTCCAAGTGGTGGTGTTAAATAACCGGCATTGCCAGGTCATTTAGTGGTAAAGAGTGGTACAGCAAGTACTGAGCTAAAGTTGACAGGCTTTCAGCTTTGACCATACAATGTTATAACAATTTTTAAAAATAACATATTGTGTATATATTTTGGATTCCAGCTCTCCAAAACGAAAGCAGGTTCAGCAAATGTACAGATGTATTTATTCTTTTTGGAGGTTTTAGCTTCTTTCCAATTGGTAAACATTACTCTGGTGTTATTTTGTTCATGAAATGAAAATTGAAAACAGAGGCCTGGTGGTTAACATTACTGCCTTCCAGATCCTGGCTAGATCTTAGCTAGTTCAGTTACTGACTGTAATTTGGCACGTTAGGTGGTTAGTTGCACTGGCATCCCATTCAGGCTGTGGTCTTGCTTTGTATTTATTTCCTGGCAGCTGAAACTTTGGACCACCAGTTACTTTCTTGACATGTAAGTGCTGTGTTTTTTTTTTTTTTTTGGCATCCGTCATGAGAACCTCCTCCATAATATGCAGTAAGGCCTTTGGTTTTATTAAACCAAACAAATAGGGAAAAACAAGGAAAAATGTAGTGTTTTTTATTTTTTAACCATGTTTTTTTCAGTTCATCAAATTTTAATTGTGTAAATTTTTTTTCCAATTCAATTCAGCATTAAATAATGACAGAAGACCACATTGTAAGTCTAGCTGTTCATTTCTATCTGTTGCTGCTCTTCCCAGAACTCAGTGTTGGCATGACAACAGAAGGCATCGATGTAAGGAGTGTTGGCAATACGCAAGTCTTGCATGAAACTGCATTGATTGAAGCGTTTAATTTGAAAGCAGCCATTGAATTCCATCTCAAAAATTGTAAGTCTGTCTCAATGAGTCTTATTTATACTGAATATTCCAGAAGTGATTATTTTAGGTAGACAAACAATATGTTTAATGTTAAAAAAATATGGTCAAGTATTTAGAATTCTGTTTCATTCCCAAAAATGAAACACTCAGTTTGAATGATTTTTTGCTTTACATTTTCAAAGGCATATGTCACACCATGTCACAGCCTCTTAACCCTACCATAACTAAGAGTTAATATGATGTGTTTGATTGATTTTATATGAGTTATATGAACTGTTTCATCTCATAGCAGGATACAGCAAGTACACGTACTGTGACATTTTGAGTACTGTAGAGTGCTGGATTACACCTTTTATTTCAGACACTGTATTAATGTTAGATGAGTTTCATCAGACGAGTGGAAAAAGCAGGAGGGGAACAGGAGATTTATGTGAATCGGCAGTGGTGAAAAAGAGAGCACATTACATTTAAAACTAATAGTGTGATCCAAATGTTGAAATAGGCACTGAAATCGACCACATTACTGCCCAGGAAAGTAAGTTACATCGTCCTGACTGACTCAGCAACTGAAATGATTTGCTCTGTACCAATATCTTAATGATGAATCATTCTGAATAGTGGTGACTTCAAACAAGGAAGCTTCTATCAGCTCAGCATGTTCCATTCGTGGACTCTACAACCTGGACCTACTCTATTCAAAATGTAATAACTTTAAATAAAAACCTGTGGTACAATCTAAGCAGGTCTGACCTCACTGTACTGCCACCTACAACCCTGCTATTGAAAAGGGGAAAAGATGAAGGCCTACGTGAAGGTTTATGGATGTGGTAACAGAGGACATGAAGATGGCGTGTGTTACAGAACAAGATGCAGTGGACAAGAAGATATGGAAAAAACATATTCACAGAACAGAAGGGTCTTTAATTGCTTCTTAAATACATTGAGGGGGTCAGTAATACAGGTAGAGGTGGGTAGCCCATTCCACCAACTGGGAGCTGCGCAGAAAAATAGTCTAGATTGAGACTTGATACCACACAGAGGTGGCATCACAAGACATTGCTCACTGGCAGACCCGAGTGAGTGAAAAGGTGCATAGCACTTCCCCAGTGTCTCCATATACACAAGTGCTAACTCACTAACTACTTGATAGGCAAGCACCAGGGATTTGAACTTAATGCATGTTGCTACAGGGAGCCAATGTAACAACCTGAAGAGAGGAGCAACATGCGCCCATCTTGGCTAATTAAATACAAAACAGGGTGCTGCATTCTGGATCATCTGCAGCGGCTTTTTCTCACACATGGGTACTCCAGCTAGAAGCGAGTAGCAGTAGTCTAGACGTGACAAGACCATAGCCTAAACCAGAAGTTGTACTGCATACTATGCCAGATAAGGTCTAATCTTGCAGACGTTGTACATTGTGTATCATCAGCAATGCACTCATAAGAGAACCCATGGGAATGGAGGATGAAGCCCAGCGAGTTGGTGTACGGAGAGAAAAATAGAGGACTCAGCACCGATCCTTGGGGTACACCTGTGAATATCTGATGTGCTTTTGGCAACTCTCCTCACCAGAACATGCTGTAGGATCTGCCCAAGATAGTGGACTCAAACCATTTGAGAGCATTTCCAGAAATGCCAGTGTCAAGAGAGGGTGGCAAGAAGGATGTTGTGGTTGACCGTGTCAAAGGCAGAAGACAGTTCTAGCAGGATCAGAACTGATGACATGTTGGTAGCTCTAGCAAGTCATAGCTGGTCGACCAGCATTAGTAGAGCCGACTCAGTCAAATGGTTCCTATTGTAGCCAGACTGATTGATATCAATCAATCCATTCTGCACAAGGAAGGAAGAGCCCTGGTTAGAAACAGCATGGTCAAGTATTTTTGGAAAGAAAGGAAGGTACAGAGACAGGCCTGTTTTTTTTTTGTTTTTTTTGTTTTTTTTTGAGAAGAGGGGTTATCAGAGCATGTTTGAAGATGGTACCAAATGTGCCTGAACTGAGTAAGGTGTTAATGATGTGTGTGATTGCAGGAATGAGTGAGGGGAAGATGGCCTGAAGGAGATGTGAGGAGATGGAGTGAAGTGGACAGGTAGTGGGGTGATTAGAGGTGATGTTTGGAAGGAGACATAATGGGTGGCAGTGAGGGTGAGAACTGACTGCTGATGGCAGCCGCCCTATTCATTTTCTTAATATTGGTAATACTAAGAGAAGGCAATAGCATACTGCAAGTCTATGCACAGTAATATAAAATAAATAAACATCTATGAAGCTTATTTAGGACACTGGTTTCTTTTTGAAAGACAGGCAGGACAGTTGACATACATTATCAAACCCTTCACTCCGAATTTCTCATCTCCCAAATTTTCCCTTGTTGCAAAGAACTTTCAACGTCTTTCTCTTGACTCTGAGATTTGTGTTTTTTGACAGAAGAATGATTGAAAAATATTGGATTAAATGATACATTCCATAAAGCAAAATAATTTTTATTCATCTAATTAAGAATAGAGTAAAACCCTACAAGCCATATGGTCCTCCCAGACCAGGACTTCCCACTAACTATCCTAATAGTTTTCACTTAAAGGACTGACTGTTCCTGGGCTTAATGCCCATGCCTTCTGGTGGTTTCCTCCCAGGATTCCTTGCTGCCTGTGTTTTGTGGCAGTACATTCTGTCTCATATTGTGCATCTCCCATTAAACTGGACACCCTGTGATAATTTAAATTTTATAGTGGATGTTTTCCTTCTCTGGGCCAAAAAATAATCCAACAGGTATTTCTTATCTCATGATGCATATATGTCTTATGTCTTCATATTCTGTGTAAAAGATTTTTTTTCCTATTATAGAATTATTGTATTCCAAATATTTGAAATTTGATCAAGTTCCATATTTTCTTTGCAATTAAGAGCCATTAATTTGACTTACCTTTCACAGGAGTAACCATATCTGGAAGAACTACCCTTTATTAACTAGACTGAAGTGTGAACGTCCCATGCTGCTAAAGTTTTGACGCTCATTAAGATGCCCTTTGAATTAAAGCACTTGGGTCATGTACACTAAATTGACATTTTCAAATGGGACTAATTATTTAATATACTATACACGTCAACAAGTTTTATGTACCACCAAAGGGTTACAGAAAGCCATGGGAATAGTAGCAGAATGATTTTGAACCTGAACCAAAACCAAAAGAGAAGGAAGACAAAGATGTTCAAATGAGGCATGTAATTTATTATTACGTTCATTCATGCAGAGAAGATAATTATAGACATTCTCTAGTGGTATTAGTTTTGTGCCAATAGTAAGACAGAATACATTTGTTTTTATTATTTATACATTTTTTAATGTTATTTTTATATTTTTAACTCCTTAGGGCTTCTGTAATATCTTTATTATTGGTTACATGTGAAGGCTATTGTTTAATTCATTTATTTAACCATTTGTTTGAGTTTGGTGTTAAACATTAAAAATAGACAATTCAGACAGAATTAGTTTCACACCAGGAGGTAAGGTAATTATTTCTACAGGACCTCTGTAATTTTAGTCCCATCCTGATCATTGATGTCAGTACGTTTTTACAGACTGCACATTCACATCTCAGAAGATTACAAAGCCTTTTACCGTTCTGCAATGTAGATTAATACTTAATTTTTTGGGTAACTGTTAAGACATCTGAAAGAAAGAAACCAGTGTCCAAGATTAAACTATTATAAGTTCCTACCCCAAGGGCTTCAGAAATGTGATTATTAATAAGATGAGCACCATCTGTGATAGGAGGTTGTGTGGTTTTGGGGGCTGAATTGACCATAGAATGTGTGAGGCTGTGTGGACGTGTCAAAAGCATTGCTTTAGTTTATATGACCTTCGATTTCAAGGATAGGCTATCAACCCAGAAAGAAAGCCTGTAATGGATATGACAAGTAAATGTATGACTTTACGAAAGAAGCAGGATTGAGAAAGCAGTTTAGGATTTAATGACCTATATATCCTTTCTTTCTTGTTTGTCTGAAACCCTTTGAAAATGGAGAAAATGCAGACGGGAACAAAGCTAAACTTGTCTCCCTGGGCATTGTAGGGCTGTGCCTGAGCTGTTTCATTTTTGAGTCGGGGGTACAGAGCCATAATCAGATGAGGCTTGTATGTTTTCTATCTCTCTGCCATTTTCCGTCCTGAGGCTGTGCCATTTCTGCTGCTCTATACCAGATGGCATGCTGGATCCAGAGCCATACCAGACTGACTGGACCAGACTCTAATCAACATATTAAAGACGGAGAGCCACCTGGTAATCTAAGCTTAATATGAACCAGGACGTATTATTATTAACACTTCTTATACTCTGCTTGCTGTGAGGGTATTGATGGAGAAGTATAGAGAAGGCCAGAAGGAGCTGAAGCATATGACAGGGTTCCTCGAGAGGAGTTGTGGTATTGTATGAGGAAGTCGGGTGTGGCAGAGAAATATGTAAGAGTTGTACAGGATATGTACGAGGGTAGTGTGACTGTGGTGAGATCTGCGGTAGGAGTGATGCATATGTTCAAGGTGGAGGTGGAATTACATTAGGGATCGGCTCTGAGCTCTTTCTTATTTGCAGTGGTGATGGACAGGTTGACAGACGAGATTAGACAGGAGTCCCCATGGACTATGATGTTTGCTGATGACATTGTGATCTGTAGCGATAGTAGGGAGCAGGTTGAAGAGACCCTGGAGAGGTGGAGATATGCTCTAGAGAGGAGAGGAATGAAGGTCAGTAGGAACAAGACAGAATACATGTGTGTAAATGAGAGGGAGTTCAGTGGAATGGTGAGGATGCAAGGAGTAGAGTTGGCGAAGGTGGATGAGTTTAAATACTTGGGATCAACAGTACAGAGTAATGGGGATTGTGGAAGAGAAGTGAAAAAGAGAGTGCAGGCAGGGTGGAATGGGTGGAGAAGAGTGTCAGGAGTGACTTGTGACAGATGGGTATCAGCAAGAGTGAAAGGGAAGGTCTATAGGACGGTAGTGAGACCAGCTATGTTATATGGGTTGGACACGGTGACACTGACCAGAAAGCAGGAGACAGAGCTGGAGGTGGCAGAGTTAAAGATGTTAAGATTTGCATTGGGTGTGACGAGGATGGACAGGATTAGAAATGAGTACATTAGAGGGTCAGCTCAAGTTGGGATGGTTGGGAGACAAAGTCAGAGAGGCGAGATTGCGTTGGTTTAGACATGTGCAGAGGAGAGATGCTGGGTATATTGGGAGAAGGATGCTAAGGATAGAGCTGCCAGGTAAGAGGAGAAGAGGAAAACCTAAGAGAAGGTTTATGGATGTGGTGAGAGAGGACATGCAGGTGATGGGTGTAACAGAACAAGATGGAGAGGACAGAAAGATATGGAAGAAGATGATCCACTCTGGCAACCCCTAACGGGAGCAGCCGAAAGAAGAAGAAGATACTCCACTTGCTTATATTTTGGACATATAATCTATAACACATAAATAAATGTGCATCTTTTTCTCCTGCCTGTTGTGGTCCTCCTTATAGTTGCATGTGGTTATGAATGTAAAAGAAAGGGGGAAATATTGAACTACAACAGTAGTCAACCCTGACAGTGTGCGAAACATATGTGATCTAGGGGCTTTCTGCATGGTCTACATAATAAAGAGTATAAAGAGGAATAGTGTCACCCTATGACCCTATCACAACAAAACCCCCACTTTAAAAATCTGTAAAAAAATAAAAATAAATAAATAAATAAAAATAACCTCAGGTTAAACTAGTCCCATGCAAACTGATGTATCAACAAAATTCTGTCATTTGAGTGATTTGGACGGCATTAAAATTACGGAGGTCCCCCAGTAATGGTTACTTTACCCCACCTCCTGGTGAAAATCTAACCCCATTCAAATAGGGCATAAGAGACAGATAATATAAAAAGTATGCCCTGTCCAGTGGCACTGTAAATCAGACACATCTCACCAGTTCTCTTCAGTATTGTGCAAAATAACCGGGAAAGATGGTGGCAAAGTTGCCTGGCTTCTAACATCATCATCATAAACTGAAATTATGCGCTGTTAATACACTTGTGACATTTTTCATTTATCTGTTCATTTTGTAAGCCATGTTTGAAAATGCTAATGCAGCCCTTTTAACATAATTTATTTTTATATCTTTAACTAGATGATGCGGCACAAGAAGCTTTGACAGACATGCCCCCTAGGTCTGAAGAGGTGAGCCAAGCATACATTCTTATGAACTTGTCATTTCCTTTGAGATGGTGGAGATGCAAAAATACATCAACCTAATGCAAAAAAAAGTGCTGCCCAGCACAGCATAGACTCCATATGTGAATTTTGTGTTTATCTAATTTACAGTGCGGTAATATTACAAGTATTTAAAGAAAAAAACATAGCATTGGTTTAGAGATAAAACAATTAATTTAATAGAGATAGAAAGGATGTTTCGATTATATCATGATTTAAGCAGGACATTCTTCGAGTCAGTTAAATAAGAATAAGGCATCTAACACTATTTTACAAAATGTTCTTTTTCTTATGATTCTGTACTTTGTAAAGCTTGAACTTGTGAATGTCTACTTTATGATATTTTGCAGAGAGGCCCAGATTAGCACTACAAGGCAGCAGTAAAGAAACAGAGATTTATTAATAAGGACAGTTTGCAGCTGTGACAGATTGGCTTCTCAAGCAGGCTGATGGTTCATTCATGAAGCCTTATGTTGATGTATAAATGAATTTCAAGTTGATGTTTACTTTTCTGCTCATGCACGTTTTCTAAAGGCAATTTTTCTACTGAAACTTCACAGTCAACCAGCTATTTTTAAAGACGTGTGGTATTTATTTATTGCCTCTTAACTGTCCATCAGGGTAATTTATATGTGATAAAGTGTGTGACACAAACACAAGACATGAGGAACTGTATTGTCATTTACATGTGTGTTTTTTTTGGGGGGGTGTGTCCTTAAAAAATGCAGCTGCTGTAAATGAATGTCTACCTGTTAAGTAAGATTAACCTTCTGCAGCTATCTAAATGGGCATCATTGTGGCTCAGTGGTGTTAGTGTTCCCAGCTCTGGTGTCTTGAGTTTAAGCCATGGCCCATGCACTACTGCCTGAATGGAATTTGCATGTCCTCTTTCATGTCTGCATGGTTTTCCTCCAGGTGTCCAGTCTTCCTCCCACTTTGCAAACGTGTATGGGTGTCAGATTAATTGGGAGTCCTAAATTTGTCCAGTTTGGATATTTGTATAAATTTTTAAATGTAATGGATTGGCACCAAATCCATGCTGGGATTCCTGCCTTGCTCTTGTTACTTTCAGGATCGGCTGCAGCTCCTCCACCTATGAAGTGGATTAGACAAGTTGAGAAATGAGTGCAAAGCTGTTACTGACATTTTTTTCTTTAATTTAAATCTTATCACAGGGAACATTATATAAATGGAATATGTTACCAAGTAGTGTTGTAGATGGCATGTCGGGCACCTTCAAATCTCAGCTTTAGGTGAATTGAGATTGATGACCCATGTTGGGCAAAGTGGCCTATTGTTCTTACATTCTCATTTCCTCACATAAGTGTGAAGTAGTGAAGAAGCAAATCAAAAACCACTGCCAGTTAATACTAGTGACTTTAAAGGTTTTTTTTTTAGCAAACTCAGGTTAAATGTAATAATAGTAAATACTTTTTTGCCATTACTCACTAGTTGCATAGAATTTGATTTGGAGTTAATTTCTATTGTCTTTATTATCATTTTATTATCATCATTCCCCAACAGCCAGCAGACATCCAGTTTAGTAAAAGAAAACTTAGATATTTTCATCATATTACTGTGGAAGATTCTCTGAGTGAACAACAACATTTATTTATATAGCACATTTTCATACAAATATTGTAGTTCAGAGTGCTTTACATGATGAAGAAAGAGAAAAAAGACAAAGTAAATCAGAATTAAAATAAGAGAACACTAATTAACATAGAATAAAAGTAAGGTCCGATGGCCAGGGAGGACAGAAAAACAAAAAAAAAACCCAGATGGCTGGAGAACAAAACAAAATCTGCAGAGGTCGCAAGGCCACGAGACCATCCAGCCCCCTCTAGGCATTCTACCTAACATAAATGATCTCAATCAGTCCTCATTGTATTCAGGGTTCTCATGGAAGGACTTGATGATGATGACGGTCATGTGGACTTCTGGACTTTAATCCATCAATGTATGGACATCACGGTGCTTTGATTAGGTGGTGGTGGCGGCACAGATGAAGAAGTTGCATTACTGCATCTGTACTGTACAAAATACATGAAAGCTATAATGAAACAAGGTTTTTGTGGTCTTAATTAACCTAAGCTGTTTATCGAACAAAGAGTGGTATGGTGGTACAGTGTTTAGCGCTTTTGAGTTACATATCCAGGATGCTGGATTAAAATTTTGGTTTAGTTATTTTCTCTTTAGATTTTAGATATCCTTTATGTATCTACATGAGTTTTTGTTATTTTATTCTAACTTTCCATTCTCAACCCAAAGACGTGCATGTCAAGTCTGTTTAAAGTTGTCAGTTAACCTTGTATGAGTGACTGTGCCCTCTGATAAACTGGCACCTTGTCCCTCTGCCTAGAGTAAAGCTGACTTTGCATATCTTGTGTGCTGTAAAAGATGGTTCTGAGAAGAAAATATGTTACGTAAATCATGGTGTGCATTTCAGCTCTAAAAAGGATGCCAGAACCTCATTGATGGGCATTGTAGAGTGGCATGCAAACATTTGGGCACCCTTGTTTAAAATGTCTGTTACTGTGAATAATTAAGTGAGCAGAAAATGAACTGATCACCAAAAGGCACAAAGTTAAAGATGACATACTTTTTTCAGCATTTTATGCAAAATTAGTGTATTATTTTTGTTTTGTACAATTATACAGTGAAAAAGGGAAAGGAGCACCATGCAAACGTTTGGACACCCCAAGATATTTGAGGTCTCACATAACTTTTCCCAAGGTCCCAGACCTTAATTAGCTTGTTAGGGCTATGACTTGTTCAGTCATTGTTAGGAAACCCCAGGTGAAGCAAATTGCAAATATGTATAAATTCTCAGACTCCTCAAACCTTGTCCCAAAAATCAGCAGCCATGGACTTCTCTGAATAGCTGCCTAGCACTCTGAAAAATAGAGGAATTGATGCTTGCAAAGCAGGAGAAGCCTACAAGAAAATAGCAAAGCAACAGTAGTATTTTGTGCATAAAAACCAACCACAACTTACATTCTTCAATTCTTGATTATGTTTTTTTAATCTTGCTAGCTGTTAAATTTGTTATCTGTATGTGGAAACAGAAGAATTAGTAAAAGCAACCTGGATGAGATATGTACTGCCCCCTTGTGGAAAGTAATGAAAATAAACGTGAAGTAAGATTGCTTATCCCAGAGATAATTACCAATTACTTGCTTGTTAAAATAATATGAATTGTTTATTTAGAATTTAAAAAAAAACTTAAATGTGATTGGCTCTTATTTAATTTGCTTTTGTCCATATTTTGTTTGCATTTATTAATCAGCCTAGCCATTTCAGGCCATCTTTTTACTTTAGAATGTTGAAATGATACCTAAAATATAAAACTAAAACTTTTTCTGTTTATCAAAACATATCCTGAAAGGTCAATGATTTGCTTCCTTTGTACTCATAAATATAAATACAAGTACTGTGCTTTGGCCTAAAATTTGCATGCCCCCCTCTTAATGTTACTTCCATGTAAATGAAAGGTTTGTGACGGAGGTCAAAGATTTACCATTAAGTTAAATTCAGATTCTGATTCTACGATGTTCATAACCTTGAGAAAGATTGATTTTAGCATGGTGTCTCTATGAGTGTGTGTGTGTTGGAGGAAAATCAAAAGTAAATTAAATTTCTTATAATTTTTTTTGTTAGAAAATGTGTGGGGTGATTTGCATTGTGTAGAGATCCTGGATGAGTGTATGCCAGACTGAACATTTTAGAACAAACTGCTTCCAGGATATCTACCCTAAATGAGATGATCTGTGTACATCGATAACTTCAGAATAAATTTCTTATAATTTTTTTTGTTAGAAAATGTGTGGGATGATTTGTATTGTGTAGAGATCCTGGATGAGTGTATGCCAGACTGAACATTTTAGAACAAACTGCTTCCAGGATATCTACCCTAAATGAGATGATCTGTGTACATCGATAACTTCAGAATAAATTTCTTATAATTTTTTTTGTTAGAAAATGTGTGGGATGATTTGTATTGTGTAGAGATCCTGGATGAGTGTATGCCAGACTGAACATTTTAGAACAAACTGCTTCCAAGATATCTACCCTAAATGAGATGATCTGTGTACATCGATAACTTCAGAAATAATTCAATTATCTTCTTCAAACAAGATGTGTCATGTTTGTCTTGATCCAGGCTGCAAGCCATTTGTTTTTGGTATAGTCTGGTCCAGTACTTAACTGTATCCTTCAAAAACTATTTGACCTATGTTCAACGATAACTGCTGTAGAAAGTGTTTACTTTAACAGAGATTTTTGCAGTTTGCCCCATTTAGTCATGGGTTTTTGAGATGCACTATTTATTTTAATATACATATACACACAAACTCAAAAAACGTATTAATGAAGATAACTGACAGCTTCTTTGCCCTATAAGAGCGCGTACTGGATGATGAAGAGAAAAAAAATGAACACTCGGCACACATATCACAATGCATCTGTAAAGGATACTTCATGGATAGAAGTCACCCAATGCAAATCTGTCTGTGCATCTTGTTTACTTCATTTAACCCAATATGTTTAGTTTCAAATCAAATATTATTTAAGCTGTTCACCTGATTCAATTTCCTGTTCCTTTTGTTCTATATGCAGTTGTGTATATAATACATATAAGTGAATGTACTTGATTTATGTTATTTCTCAGTACAGTCAGCTGCACTGCATTGTAAAATCCTAGGTGAAGTGATACCAAAGTGGAAATTACATGAAAGTACCATATGGACCATTCCATTCAGATTTTTAGCATTAATTTACTTTCCACAACAAACCTTTTAACAAATCATACTTATCTTGCTCTTTCTGGATAGTGCACCCACACTTACAAATAACTGTCTTTTTATAACAACAGGAACTGGACCCCGTAACCTTGCACAACCAAGCTCTAATGAACATGGATTCCAAGCCAACTGAAGGTTTTGGAAAACTACAGTTTTTACTACAGCAGAACCCTTTTCCACCCGAGACCTTTGGAAACCTACTTCTGCTTTACTGCAAGTATGAGGTGAGTCTATAAAAACAGCCGCTTGAAGCTGTTTTTGCCATTTTAAATCAATGAAACGACAGTGCAAAGAGTAGCAACCCGCCCAGGAGTGGTTCCCTCCTTGTGTTCATTGTTGTGGTGTTCAGCATCTCACAACACTTTATAGGTCTAACAAGGTTTGGAGAATTAATAAATGAGGTGTCCATTTTTGTTGCCTTATTCCAACTTGTTTTTCTCCTCTTCCCCAGTATTTTGATTTGGCTGCCGATGTCTTAGCTGAAAATGCCCATCTCACATACAAGCTTCTTTCACCGGTAAGAGACTTTTAAATGCAATAAGTTTTCTTTTTTTCAGTTTTAAAAACATAGTTGAAAATGCAATTCAGTGTAACCTTAATCTTCTGTCTTAGCTGAGAATCAGAACAGTGTGAAAAATAACACCCGATTGTTGACTTTTGATACCTGGGCGTTTTGCACATAAGTGTAAATACTTGTGATTCAAATTAAAATGTATTCTGGGAGATGTCAGTGGATGAGGATACGATTAGTAATTGAAGTTCTAATCCAGCTACATCTGCATTGGTGATGTGGTTTATCACACGAAAAGCAAGCATGCTCTTCAAGTAATCATCTGGCTGTCTTTGCCCATTCAAAAAGCATCCCATATTGTCATCTTTAAGACATGTGACCATGCCAAAAAACACAATACTGCTTGATTGTGGAGCTTTTTGAGACCATGATAGTTTCTTAAAATGTCTGAAGAATGTGAATTGGCAGTACAGATGAAAGCATGAACAAAAACCACAATTAAACAATGACTAAAGGGAGTTATTTGCAGAAGCCAGAAATGTAGTCAATTCACAAGCATAAGGCATTAAAAAGGCATCTTTTATGAGGCATAATGCAAACATAGTCATTCAACTCAGGCAAAGGGTCTTGCCCTTCTTTAATTATGCACTGTCATCCAGCTGTCTGACAGCCAAATGCAGAATGCGATATGTGAACGGAGAGATGAGAGTCAGGGCCGAGAGCCAGTTACAACACTATGTAATAGGAGCAAAGAAAGTCTTGAGTATCGTCACTGATAGCTTACCTAAAGGAATGGTTTTATGTCTTTGACATGGTGAACAACCAGATCCTCCCTGCCGCCCCCTTTGACCATAGCATCACTGAGACTGCCATTAGCTGGTTTGAGTCGTGCTGCTTGGGCAGTGTGGTATAGCGAGTCTGCGGCTTAGAAAAAAGGTGGCTGATTTTCATAAATAAATAATTAATTGGTCGGCTTGATCTCCGTGGTTGTGCATGTTCACGCAGCTGCAGGGTGTCGGTGGAGTAATCGGGACAAGACACACCTGCACTTGATAGCGTGGTCTGTCTCAATTGCTTCATCGGCTTCCTGTGGTGTGCAAGGGAGACGCTGCGCCCACAGACGTATGTAAAGGTGAGTCGGCACAAGAAAAAGTGAGATCAAATGAAACGGATCGGCAGAAGGAGAGAGGAGAAGCCAGAGGTTAAAAGACGGGACGTAGAAAAGCAGGCAGGCAAACAAGAGAGAGAGAGCCGGTGCTTGAGTAAGCAAGTGAGAGAAAAAGAAACGGCAGACATTCGGGGAGAGACCCCTTTGAAGGGAGCATGCAGCCAACGCTCAGGTCTGTGAAGTGGATCACTCTGGCTGAGGGATTCAGGGAGCTGCGTAAGTCCGGGAAGGCGACAACAGTTGACAAGGTTCGGACTGAGAAGTCCTGCTGGTAGCCATAGGGCTGCAGGGACTCGAGCCCATGGAAGGATTGTGGTGACTGCCGGTTAGACATCATCTCCTACTGCAAGGTCTGGTTAGGTTAAGGGGAGGAGTCGCCAGGCTCAAGGGACTAGCGTGTAAAGAACAGGTGCCTGCCATGAGATTTTAACCTCAGTTTTAATGGAGTAATTTGTTTGATTAATTTTAACCTCCACTATCACTTCTTTTCATTGGATTATTTCTTTATGGATCTTTTGGTGCACTGCACTTTTAAATGCTGTTCTGTTTTGTTGGATTTTAATAAAAACCACTGGACCACTAATACATCTACCCCTTGCTATATGTGTGTTGTGTCCTCATCTGCTGGCTTATCCCACAGGTACATTATCGATGGTAGCGGGTTCAAGAGGCTTCCGGAAGGAACCAGTAGCATGAAGCTAACCCATAACCGTCACAGCAGATCCTACCTTTTGTCCTGAAGAGGAGAGATATACACACTAGGCAAGAACAGGGGTGCCCCAGGGGTTGGTACTGAGCCACCTCCTCTTTTCTCATTACACCTTCTCACTAGGCCCTGTCCTCCTCTTCCATGGTACACAGTACTATATCGATGATACACAGCTGTGCCTGTCTTTCCCTCCAGAGCGCAACACAGTATAACCTAGAATGAAGTTAGGATGAAGAACTCCATCTCCAACTCAAGCTGGCAAAGACAGACCTTCTTGTTATTGCAGCTCATCCATCTGTTCAGTACCCCATCTCTGTTCAGCTTGGCCCGTTATCCCTCACACCTGCCAAGTCTGTATGCAACTTTGAGTGGTGACTGATGACCAGGTGCCTTTCAAGGACCGTATTGCTATGGTCTGTCAGACTTGCTGATTCACCTTCTACAACATCCATAAGATCAGATTATATCTGACATAGTATGCAATACAGCTCCCGGTTCAAGCTTTGGTCTTGGTGCTTCTGGGGTTCTACAGCGCTCTAGAAGAAGTACCAGCATGTGTCACCAAGCTGCTGCGGATTATTCAAAATGCAGCAACACATCTGGTGTTTATCTAGACAAAGTGGGCACATGTCACTCATCTTTTAAGAGCACTAGATTGTCTCCTTGTAGCAGCACATATTAAGTTCAAATTTGTATACTTGCCTACAGGGTAGTAAATGGGTCAGCTCCTCTGTATATGGAGACATATGTGAGGTCCCATGATCCTTCTCCTCCACTCAGGTCTGCTGATGGGCAGCACCTGGTGATGCCACCTCTGTGTGGTAGCCAGTTTCAATCCTGACTCTTCATGTGTAGCTCCTAGCTGGTGGAACGAGCTGCCCATATCCATTCAAACCTCTGACTTTCTCAACTTGTTTAAGAAGTGTTTGAAGACTTTCTTGTGTGGTGAATTTTTGTCTAACTTTAGTTGTTAATTGTTTGAAACCCAGGAATTTTAACTTTCTTGTATTTTGTTCTGAGCTCTTTAATTGTGAGGATCAATTACTCCCAAATAGTCCTCCATACTGATGTTTACTTGATTATGTTTTACCTCTTTTGTAAGTCACGTTAGATAAAAGCGTCTGCTAAGCAAATAAATGTAAATGTACGTATGTGGTCAAAAATCCCCATAAACAATTTCTATAAGGTGGCTGTATTGGGCAATACATTGGAACCAAAGACATATGAAAACTTGCTTTTCTTAAGAAGGGGCTATCATAAAAAAGCATGGAAAAGTTTAACAGTAAAAGTTAACAGAAATTTAAATCGCTAACCCCCGTGGCTTGCGCTATGTGCCAGTCATTTTGCGTCTCTGCCACTCGTGTTGTGAAGAGGGGGGCTGAACGCACCCCAAGGAGACACGATCGCTTCTCCAAAACCCCCTCTTAAATGGTAATACAATGGGAAACGAATGCAGTTTTTTTTTTTTTTACCTCCTCTTTGTTCGATCAGCTGATGGCTTGCTGCTCCTGCCGTGCCGCGTAATCTGCATCTTGCGCAGCATTTCGAACATTTAAAGGCCTGTACAGCAGCTGTCTTTGTCATTTACTCTTTGTCTTTTATTTCTGGCCCCAGGCGTGGTTAAATCTCTTGGCATAAAGTCTCATCTCGCAGGACGTGAGTTCTTGATATTTTTTAGTTTATAATTTCAAAACAGAATAAGAATCTGAAAATCTAACAACATCACATTAAAGTTCAATAAACTCTGAAAAGAATGACACCAAACATATATACGAAGGTTTTAAAATAAGCCTGATTTAAAGCGTGACAAAAAACTTGACATAAAAACGTCACATAAAATCGTCGCACTTTTAGGCTTAGGATTTTATTTATATAGAGAGTAGATTTTTACATCTATGAGAAGTTAGATAGATGATGTTGTGTAAGTTTAACAGCATGATGTTATTTAGTTAGTGACGAGGGCCTGTGATAACCAGCAGAACAAAAAAAAACACTAAGTATTATAAAGATGATCAACATAGCTGGGATAATAGTAAGTCTGATGTCTACAGAATAATAAGTACAGCAACTGGAAATTGAACTATTAAAGGACACGTGGTTGAATGAAATTATAAATTAAACGTTTAATGGCAGTCCTGCTGCCCTTTTGTATTCCGCTTACATTGAAAACTAAAGCAAAACAAATGTCACGGTGGAACACAATAAGAACATAGATGCTGCAAGTTATTGTAGAACCTAACCATTTTAATTGGAAAGTTTAGATTGTGGGATTGTAGTAAGTTTGGATGAGCTGTATTCTGCAGGTCTTCTTGTCCCCATGATTAAACACATGCCTTCTTCTTGTACCTGCACAAGCTCTGACACACTTCCTTTCCTCTGAGAAGTTGTCTCTGTAATAATTTCTGCATCAAAAATTGAAGGAAAGTAACTGCAGGAGATATTTCACCTCTCTTCTCTCTGCATCAGTAAGGAAATTGGCTTGAGAAAGTCAAGATTATGCCGTACCAATAAGATTGCTTCTTTTATTTATTGTCCATGGCAGCTGACAAGCTGATTCACAGTGACTAGTGCAATAAAACTAGCAGCACTTTGTCTCTTACTGTTTTCCGCCCTTGGCTCCATCAATCCTGTGTCTGTCACTGGAATATAGCTGCATGGTGTACCAGATATACAGAGGCTCTCACGGTCCAATGGGCCTTATTTTGTTTGCAGGCCTCACAATGTAATATTCATTGCAGCAGGGTGCCACGATAATACAAACCAGAGAGATCGTTATGAGAAAAGAAAATGCGTATAACTAAGCAAAGAACTTGTAGCTCAGCAAGCATGAATTCTGCCAACACAAATAAGCACCTAACGGTCTCTTTTCAATAAATAATTCAAAGGGGATCTGTCCTTCCTGTTCCTAAGGTCTTGATCTCCACTGTTTTATTTCTACTGTGAGGGTTGGAAATAGTCTGTAATGTTGTATTCTCCTCCATTGCTCACTAAAACGAATTACAAATAATAGAAATTTAAATAACTGACTGATGCTTTGACCATTTGATTAACAGATCCAGGAAGACTGTGTGTCTTTAGGATTTAAATATTGGAAGCTCGTGAGAAATGAGATCATAATGCAAGCGGTAGTAAAATGCACATGTTTAGTTTCTTTACTTGACTGACTGTTTAAGCGTCTTATTACTAGCATGGAAATTACAATCCATGTTGTACACAGATTTTAATTAATGGAAATTGGTATGAGTGAGCACAGTAATAAAATGCACCTAAAAACCGCAGTGTATAGAACTGCTTGAGGTAACAGGTGAATGTCTGGTGTGATTAGGACAGCGTAACACCGGAAAATGGCGACTTTTAAAAATGCTCCCCAGAGTTGTAAACCTCTTAAATCGCTGGGTCATCTTTGCATTGTCGACGGGTGAAAACATAGACTTTTGAAAGTGCAGATGCTAATTGCACTCTGATTTGTTTGTGCTTATTATGTAGCCCTTCCCTGATTGGACGGAGTGGTGGCTCTGAGGTAGGGATCTTCACTGGTAATCTGAAGGTTGCCGGTTCAAATCCCATAAATGCCAAAAGTGACTCTTGAGCAAGGCCCTTAACCTGTAATTGCTCCATCCTGAGTATGACGTTAATCTGCACCCCAGCCCTGCATGTAGGCCCTCCAACCTCTAGGTTGGTGGAAGAATTGGCACTCCAGCCACCATAAAAACCCTCACACTGTTCCACTCCATCTGAACTAGTGTGGTGCTGAGGTGTCACCAATTACATGGTTGCACTCAAGTCCTAATCTGGGATCCTGAGTTGATTAGTAATGTGGGTGCCTTGATGTGCTATATCAGCATGTGCTCCTAACCTCTTCCCTGATTGGATCCTGCTTATAACAAGTCACATTCCCTGATCGGTCACCCTTCAATGAAGAAAACCATATTCCAAAATGGCTGACACAGAGAAGTTTGTTTCCATGGCCACTTGTTGTGTTGCTTACCTGTATGCGTCTGAATTGTGTTTTCAGTTTGAATGCTACATATCCCTGCAAAAAACAACTAATTTACTGGTCGCTACTTTTTTGTGCAAAAGCGCACCTGCCCAGTGAAGGCGAACATCTGCATCATATGCAATTTTGGTCGTTTTAGTGTGGACAGAGATACTTTTGTGAACAACATGACAACACTAGTGTGGATAGAGATCGTTTTAGTTTACATAGTAGTGTGAACATAGCCTATGAGAAATGCATTTTACGAGGCTTATGGAAATCAAAGATGTCTTCGTCAAATTTAGGGTGATACTTATAAACAAAGAAAAGAAAATTCCTGATTTACAATTAGAATTTTTATAATTGTGCTTTTATTTTGACATTGTACCAAAAAAAATCCTAATGGAATTGATTAATGTTCCAAATTGTAATAAAATAAAATGCTAAAAGGAAATAAAAAGGTAAGCAGGTTGGGAATGCTCTTTATAGGCATTGTATTTATCCACTTATCAAAGTGGCCTTAAAAGAACAAAGAGCTTGAGTTAAAAGCAGAAGCCGACAGCAGGGCACAGCAGTTTGGAGTTTGAGAGTAAGAGTCTGTATCTTTAATCCATTCCTAGAACTGCAGCCTTTTAAGCCCAGTGAATGTCATTTTTAGAAAAGCAACTGCGTAAAGGAGAGTCAGGGGGGATAGGGGGGAGTTGTTGACACTCTATTTAGAGTCCTTAATGGGTCCTTGATGTAGAACTCCAACATACTTTCTACATTTTCAAGCAGGGCTGATGAGAATTCAGAGTCTGTAAGAAAAGCATCTTAATGTTTCTAAGTCTGATAATAGTCTTATATTTTTGTGTACGTCCCTGATCACTGTTTGGTAATCAGCACATTTGATTTCTGGTTTGCAAAGTAGCATCTATTCATGATATGAAGTTGGAGTTTTATACTGAATATGGCAGCACCCCTTATGGCTTTAACTTTATGAAAAGCAGATCAAAACTGTTGACAAGTTCCAATAGAGTCACAGGTTGAGCCTGCTGGTGCACCTACGTCAGAGAACACACACATGAAATAAAATGCTGTGTGATGATGTAAGCATAAGCGTATTGGATTTGGAATGTATGCTTATGTTGTCATTTTTTTGTTTTTTTATTAGTATCTGTATGCATTTTTGGATGCAATGATAACATGCCAGACAGCCCCAGAAGAGGTAAGTCTCCTTTTGTACATCACTTTACATAATATTAACATTTGCTCTTTGAAGTGCTTTGTGCTACTGTATTGTGCTCTTTAATCTGCTCTTTCTAGTTTGGGTTGTAGTGATGTGGAAGATTGATCTCTATTTACTCAACCTACTCGATCCAATTTTAGGTTGGTAGTGGGCCAAAGACCATCACAGTAGAATCAGAGGCAAGGCAACAAGCCAGCTTTTGATGGGGAGCCAGACTATCCAGTGACACGCACACATGCTCAAACTGTGATATTTTAGAATTTCTAGGATGCTATATAAAATATATTTTGATTTGAAATCAAACCCTAATGATGAGAGAATATTCTTAAAATCTGCACATCTGTTAAATATCTGTGCCATTTCTTTCTTTTAAAATAGAAGCAGTCAGTATGAGAGATGCTGTGCACCTGGGACTGACTGACTCACTCTAGAACCCCTTTTAATGTTAAATTTATTAAAACGCTTTAGATCCAGTAAAAATGTTCACTAGTGTTGGTGTAAACGTATTTTAATTATATAGGCAGCAAATTGTAAATGAGAATGTCAGCAAACAGTGTCCTTTGAAAACATATTTTATTTTCTAATGGGAATTATACTTGAACATTTATGGCATGATTAAAATTCTTACAGTTTTACTGGCTTTATTGTAAGTTTCTACAGCATGTTGTATGTTGGAGTTATTACTGAAAAATTGCAAAGCATAACAGATTTTTTTGTGGCATGTTTTCTGTAGGCTTTCCGGAAATTTGATGAGATGTCTGGTGAACTAGCAGAGCAGCTCCGTATGCTGACAAAACAGGTACTTGTCAATGCACCTGACTTTAAAATCATCAACACAACCTCCATCATTTCCTTAAGTGTGATTAGTCTGTGCTTTATAAATTTGTTAAATGGTATGATGCTATATGAGAAACATAAATGATTTATTAAGACCAAATACTCTACTAGCAGTGTATAGTGAGAGTTTGCTTCATTACTTGTATTAATTGCTGGAGGTCATCATTCATTGATAAATTGTTGGTTCATTAAATAATTCCAGGACAGGCAATCCACTTAAGCTACTTCCATTAAAATTTCTGGGGAGTTTCAGCTCAGTAACAGCAGACATCAAGGAAACCCGCCTGCAGAATACTGTAGGGCTGGATGTTGGTGGTGCACATAGCTGGATATGTGGGGAGAGCATAGATGTTGGTGATAAACCATTGGAAAATATTGTCATTGGTCTTTACTTAGCACATTTACACATGGTGAATTTTTAACATCCATGTATTATACAAACGCCTGTACGCCTTTGGTAGTTTGTTTTTCTGAAAGAGTCAGTTTATTATAACATCGGAAAGTTTGTTATTTCCGTTCTTCATGAAAAGATGAGATTATACATTTTTCTCCGTCATTACTACAAAGTATATGGATAAGTGACATATAAAAAATTAGGTCTGGGAAAGTTAATGCATTAATTTTTGCAGTTAATGTGGCCTGTTTAACATGTTAAAAAACATTGTCGCATCCAAGGCCTGCAACAAGGCAGGCGATTGCATTAGGCAGTGCTTTGGTCAGGGAAGTATTTTCATGTATTTTTTTTTATTGTGAACCTAAAGAATTACTACGTTTTAAAATTTTGAGAAATAAAATTTTCTTTAAATGTTTCAAATTACACCTTTCATAACACCTTGCCACATGTCGGTACGTGGTACTGGTATTCATTTCCTTGATTTATATATACCGACATACTATAGGTGCAGGGAAGTGGAAGGAAGTGGGGTTGATGGTAGTCCTGGAGTAATACTAAAGAAAATTAGCGAAGATAAAACTTACGCTCTCTGTCTTTTTTTTTTTCTCATGTCATGTTTCTATAAGATGATCAAATCAATGTCATATCACATACATGCAAAATATGTTTTCTTTGAGAGGCACTAAAATCAAAATAAGTCTCTAGTTCCTCTGTATCTGCCAGCTAACTTATAGTGCTTATTGCACTAATATAATGATCACATTCTACAAAACAGAAGTGTAATGATTATCCCTACCCATTATTCCAGTTTGCAGTATGTTTGCTAATTTATGCAAAACATGTAACATAACCACCCAAGTAATGCACAGTGCCAGTTTTTAAGCAAGATAGCTGCTGCGGAGAACTTTTTTAGCATGCCAGGAGCAAAGGTGTATGTAGAACAGTGTTTTCCAACCGTTTTTCTGTGGTGGCACAGTTTTTGTAACCCAAAAAATCCCAAGGCACACCATGATTCTACCAACCACAAAAGCATTACATCTAAACACTTGCTGAACTGTCCAAAGGGGCGGGACTTTCAGAGACGCTGGCAAAAAAAGGAGCCTGAAGATTAGCATTCACAGACACAGCATTTAATGAGCACATTTTCCTAGCTCTGTGGTGGGTTGGCACCCTGCCCAGGATTGGTTCCTGCCTTGTGCCCTGTGTTGGCTGGGATTGGCTCCAGCAGACCCCCGTGACCCTGTGTTCAGATTCTGCGGGTTGGAAAATGGATGGATGGATGGGATTTTCCTAGCTGCTTCATCCCTTTGCCCACTCATAAGGTAGTCCTAAACGACACACCTGGGTAGCTGTCATTGTACACCAGTTGAAAAACACTTGTTCAGAGTATAATTATAAAGTCATTGATGGCGATGAACAATTGAAGATTGCATTTGCAGAGTTTTAACACAAATTTAAATGTATGCCCATTTAAGAGATGCTTATTTCAATTAAGTCAGTCTTTAGCAGTTGTAGAAGACCAGCCCGGCTACAGACAGACACCAAGGACACACAATGTCCAAACCACACACGTTTATTCTCGTCTTCCTATTTTACACTACCAATTATAAACCAGCACGTAAAACTCAGTCATTTTTACTTCTTTTCCTTCTGCCACCTCCACTACTCCAGTCTCAAGCTCCATCCCCTGCCTCCCGACTCCGGCTCCCCTACTGGAGTGAGGCGGCCTCCTTTATACTGCACCCAGAAGTGCTCCAGGTGCTTCCCGATTAGCTCCCACCAGCACTTCCAGGTGTGGCCGAAGTGCTGCCTGTGAATCCAGCTCCTCTTCTGACAGCACTTCCGGGTGTGGCGGAATCGCTGCAGATCTTACTTCCGGAGCTGTCCAGGTGCCCCCTGGCAGTGGCCATGGACCCCAACAAGTTTGAGCTTCAAAACTCCAAGCCCGATGCAGCCCACGGGTGCTGCCCTGTCATGTCCCAGGGAATGAATTGCCCTTCTCTCAGTCCTGTGGTTCTCCAGGTTTCCCGGCAGGGCACGATCCCCATCCATCCATCACACAGTACATTCAAAGTCGACAGTTGTTTTGATTGTTTAATTGTACTTTGACACGTCTGTGTCTCTTATGCCACTCCAATCTGAGAGTTAATACTTTGGTTTTGTTTTCTTATTGCCTTTTTCTCAACTTGCTTTTTAGGAAGTCATTCAAATTCAGGTTGTACTTTCTTTAGTATTTTATTAAAAGGTCAGGTTTCAGGTCATTGTTGAAGTTTAAACTATGCCATTAAATTTTTAAAAATACCTTTATGTTGATTGATTTTTGTGATTCAGTGTATATTTACTTCATGATTTATGTATTTAGTTTATGATTGCATGTTTTAATTTTAGACGCGATTAATCTCAATTACTTCCATACTGTTATGCAATTAATTTGTTAGTTTTAGTTCTAGAAAAAATATTTTTTGCTGAAGTTTTCATTTAAATGTGCTTATGCTGTCGGAATTTCCTGAATGATCCATATATTGATTAAATTAATAACTGAACATGGTGAGTTACACATCATTTCCTTTTAGCTTCATTATAACAATTTCTTATTAACCTAATGCACTTGCTTGGATTACATTTTAATGCTTTCCTTGACTAGTCCAGTTGACCTAATAATATGTGTATAAATAAATAAATGTAATACATGAATGAGTCAATAAATACCTTGGCAACCAGAGTTTGGTGTGCAGGAGTGATAATGAAAAGCATTTATTCCATTGTGAAAGCTGCTCTGGACCTTTCTGACATCTGAAGTAGGTTTTTTACTGTAAAAAGTTTATTCCGCACAATAGAAAATCCCTTTTGCTTGCTAATGATTGCAGCTCTAAGCACAAGGTGTTTGGGTTCAGTCATTCTGTGCATCTTCTTGACATTATGTAGCAGTAAGTCTGAAAGTAGCCAGTCCGCAAAGTTAAACCCCCCCATGTTCAAACTTAGGTCTATTTTGTCATGGTAGAGTCCTAGGGTCCTATTCCCCGTTTGTAGTCTTTATTATGTAGAGCTTAAACGAATGCTCCCAAATACCAGACTCTTACCACACTCTGAGGGCTGGCTGCTGCTGTAGTTCAGTATTTCCCTCTTCATTTTACATCTGTAACCCCGGGCAATTAGGCAGAGTACCAGAACGGACAGAAAAGAAAGTTATCATGTATTGTAGATAATATGTCCAATGTATAAGCAAGCAGAGTCAAATGCAAGTGTTAGCAAAGTAGTATTAATAAATCTTAAGTAGTAATCTTTTCATCTTGCTTAGACTTCCAGGTGGCTCTGTCTTGGTCTTTGCTCCAGCATGGCCCTCCTTTCAATGTGGCCTCTGAGGTGGTCTTCACCTCAATAGATGGAAAAATGGCAGAGACAGGCTGAACTTTATATTTTTCTTCATCTTAGTCCAACTTCCTCGATGCACCTCCTGCACCAACAGGATAAGCCAATTCCCTACTTCATACCAGTCCTTTTCAACCACAACTCAGTCCTCCAATCACAGCCGCCATTTTTGGGCTTTTTTCCTAGAGGGAGGAGATATGTCATAAATTTTACCTGTCCGTTCCATTACAAGCTTTACCAGCCTGTTAATATGGTTTCATTTCAGCCCATCTGTATTCCCCCAGGCTAGCTGACCAGTCATTTTATGAGATTTTATCATTACTAGTTTTAAGCATTAGTAAGTGTTTTTTTTTTTGTTCTAAGTACATATTTTTATCATGATATTATTACAAATTTCTCAAGACAAGATCCTACTGTGCCTACAATGACCTAAGGCAGAAGGTGGCATGGCTGTACCCAACTTTCAATTTTATTACTGGGCGGCAAATACACAAGCTATAAAAACCTGGATATTGACACAAATAGATGAATACACACAGGCCTGTCTGCAATAGAAATAAAATCCTGCCGTACTTCTTTATATTCCTTGCTTTGCACCCCAATAAGTACAATTCATCGCCAATATACTAATAACCCTATTGTACTTCACTCACTCAGAATATGGAACCAATGTAGGAAGTTTTTTAAGATGGAGAAGCTTTCATCTGTGGCACCTCTGCACAAGAACCACTTTTTCCAGCCTCTCAAACATATGCAGTTTTTAATGTCTGGAAAACATTTGGGATTAAATCACTTAGAGATCTGTACATAGACAATGTCTTTGCATCCTACGAACAATTACACTCCAAATTTAACTTTCCAGCAACGCATTTCTTTCACTACCTTCAAATTTGAAACTTTGTTAAACAAAACCTGCCCAATTTTCCACACCTCTCACCTATTTCTATTCCAGAAAAAATATTGATCAGTCTTGAGGACATTTCTGCAATATATAAAAACATTTTAAAGTCCCTCCCTTTCAAAGTTCCCAGAGTACAGTGGGAAAAGGATCTCTCACTCAACATCTCAGAAAGGAGGGGAAGGTAGCCATGCACGGAATTCACTGGAGCTCCATATGAGCAAAGCATACAATTATTTCACTTAAAATTTATATATCGAGCACATCTGTCTTGTTTAAAATTGTCCAAAATGTTTCCAGGGCAAGATCCTACCTGTGAATGTTGCAATCAAGTTCCAGCCACACTGGGCCATGTGCAGCAAATTAACATCATTTTGGGCCAAAATCTTTAAATGCCTTTCAGACAGCCTTGGTGTCACAATCCCTCCTAATCCACTAACAGCTGTGTTTGGTGGACCCCCAGATGGGCTTAAAGTGGAGAAGAACAAAGAAACTGTAATTGCCTTTACTTCACTATTGGCGCGTAGTTTATTCATAACTGGAAGAATCGTAACTCACCTCTTTTAAGTCAGTGGGTAACTGATGTTATATATTATCTGAAATTGGAAAAAATCAAATTCTCACCCACAGGATCTGTACACTTTTCAAAACCTGGCAGGATCTAATCAATAACATTTTAGAATAAACATTTCAATGGAGGAAGCGGATTCTCTCTGCTCTTTTTTTATTCTATTTATTTTTATTCATTTATTTATTTATTGACTTACTTATTTTTTTTACTATAATTAAAGTTTTACTCTGTTGGCCTAGCTCTCTTTCTCATGGGTGGGGATTGATTTTTGTTAAACTTGACTGTTTTTAATAAAACTATGGAGCTTCGCCCTCTGCTCGCTTCGCTCGCTAACTCCCCTGACTGCACTACATGGCAGCAACTTCTCATCTCTGCTGCTTGCATATGTGGATTTCACTTTCACCAAACAACAAAACTTTTAATTCTCACAGATGAGCCCTCTTCATTGGGAAGAAACACCACTTTTCCCTGATGGCAACACAAATTAGACGATCTACAAGTCTCCGACTTAAAGGTTTAAATCCGAACAATATATTCAATCTCTTTTCGCTGTTCCGTTATTTCACCGAGTAATAATTTCAGTTTGTTTGCGCTAATGCGATCTTTATTATAATTTTTTGAGACTTTAGAATTTTCGTACATCTATTATCTTTAACCTGCTCTGCATGTATATCGCACCAACGTTTTTGACTTCTTTATGACGTTCTACTTTGCCATCTACTCTTTGTTTTTTATTTCCAGCCCCGGGCATGGTTAAATCTCTTGGCGCAAAGTCTCATTTCGCGGAATGTGAAAGTGTCTCTCTGAGAAAGTCACGTGTAATTGAGAGATGACTGATTTAAATAAAATCAATAAAATGTTAAAAAAGAAAAAAAAATTGTAATGTTGTGACGTTGCCGGTCTCCTCCAGACTCCCTTTTCACATATGGGAGTCTGTAGAACACAACACCGTCGATAGTTATGCCTAAGCTGAGCTAACAAATGGGGACAAATCTCAGATGAAGCATGGGGATGGTGGAAAAAGTGCTCTGGTGCTTTTATTATAAAAACAGTCAAAAACAAAACCAAAAAGTGTCCACAGTGCAGTGTTCTAAAAAAACAGTACATAAATAAATCCATAAAACCAGGTGAAAAATGGGGGAATAAAATCCAAAATAAATCCATTAAAATCAGAGGTTAAAACGCGGTCTCTAACTCGGCCGTTCTCAGCACACCTCCTTCTTTGTCTCCCCGGCTCACCCATTACTCGCGTAGCTGGTGGTGACTCAGCAGCCATAAGCTTCTTTCTGTCGACCACTGTCTTGGCTGCGTCCAAACTGTGCAGCCAGACTGTCCGAGGTCTGCTTTCTTCCCGTCTTCCTTCACACTCACTCAGTCACACCTTAGATGCCTAGGGAGGTCATCTGCCTTGCTCGCCCCACTCCACCCAAATATTCAATGGGGCGAACTAGCCCCTAGAACGCAACAGCCTACACTCCTCCACGGGACCCCAGCTCATACTGCATTCTCCTTCCAGGTGGCCAGATTGTCCTCCCAAGACTGCCTTTCACCTCCTCTTTCTTTCAATCTTTTTTTCCACCTGATCTCCCTGTGCCAGCCCATCCTTATACAGCTCCATGGGCACAGCACCTTAATCACATGCTGCAGGAAGCCGATGAAGCAATTGAGATGGTGCGACTCGCCCCAACTACCTCATTAACTCCCCGCGGTTGTGCAGTCTTACCCACAGAGACTGACATGGCTGTCTGGATTGTAAACTGGCCATATTTTTGAAGCCGTGGACCCGCTATACCACAACTGAGCTTGTGAAAAAATAGCAAGTTTTATTTGTCGTCTCTAACAAGAACACCGAAATTAGTATATGGACTACTACTGTTGGCATATGATAACGGCAACAATAAATAGGATGGAAAATACTTTCTTTTGTGTGACAACACTGAATGGCACTACTACCTCACAGGTCTACATAGTATAAAAATATATCCTCTTCCATTAACCAATGCAACATTCAATCATTTTAAAATATTTTAATGTAACTGGTGTACTTGAATGAGAGCTTATGTTGATAGGAAATGGCAGCAGGAACATTCAGGTTGTAGGAACTGTGGCCAATTCATTGTGCATCATTTCTTCTTTTAAATATATTCAAGGTACAAGAAGCAAGACATAAGAGAGATGACGAAGCAGTAAAAAGGGCTGTAAATGAATACGATGAAGTCCTGGAAAAGTGAGTGCTGGTGACTCTTGCTTGTTCTCTCTTTTGTGATACTGTTAAGCAGGGATAAAAACATTTCCACTTTGAGTCTTTTCATCATCTTTTTCAGCTTGTCCTTGTGAAAGAATATCATTAGTCATCAGCCTTGCTGGTCCTTAGGTGAATGCGAGAGCTAATTTTGTTGGTCTAAAATATTACAAAAACATAATTTATCTCCTCCGGCTGTTTATGCAATTGCAGTGCAATGACAGTATGGCATTGCAATTTATTATTTTCATATTCCATTTTGCTTGAAGTATCAATTTTATTCACACAATGTCTCATATAACATATTTTAAAATTTTTTTACATTTTTTTGTGGTGACTAAGTTACTCAGTGAATAGCACTGCTGCCACATGTGTCTGTGTTCTCTTTGTGTCCGCATGAGTTTTTCTCCAGGTACTCTGGTTTTTCCTCTCACATCCCAAAGATGCATGTTTCATGTGACGTGCCAGTTCTGAATTGCCGTTACATTAGTGTGGGTCTGTACAACGGTGTGGTTCCAGTGATAAACTGGTAACCCATGCAGCACTCGATCCTATTTTGTTTCATTGTTGCTGCCTTGCCCCACCCTAAGCTGGCCCAAGCAGGCTTGAGGATGTTGTGGTGTTATTTTATGTCACTTATTTAAATAACAATGTAATCGAGATAAAATTCTCATTAACCTTGTGATCAGTGAGATTGACCTTAGTAAATAGAATATCACTGGTTTATTTTTCTAAGTAGCAGAAGTTGATTGCAAATCACAAACCAAAATCTTTAGTTTAACACTGGTCAATGAAGTAGGCACATTTTTGTGATGGGCAAAACAGGAAAAAATGTCAAGTTGAGTGCTTTAATAGAGAATCTAAAGTTCATAACCAAACAAAACTTTAAATTATTTCATCATAGAGTCATTATTTTATCTTTTAGTTGAAGTTCAAGATAGTTTGAATTTAGAATTGCTTCAAGTAGTGTCAAGATGCAGATGCTCACTGTGCACAGCTTGTTGACCATACACAAGGCATGAGCTGCAGGTTGCATGGCACAAACATCAATCAGATATTTTAGTGTTGTGGGAGAAATAAACAATCATGCATTTCAGTGCTAGTGTTCATCAAGATCTTATTCTTTTCCCTTTCACTTTTAGATTTTGGTTGGGTTTAGAGCTTGGGACTGAAATGGACTGTTAAATTCCTCACACTTTACACTTCAGACAGAAACTGCAGTTGAGGGTGGTTATTGTCTATTATAATTTTTACCATTTGCATGGAATTTCTTTCAAGCTTTGATCTGTGACCTAGTCTTACCCAGATCTCACCTATGCCGGTATGTACGAAGCTAAAAGTGATATAAAGCAGATAATAACAGGGATCAGCAGAGAACAGAAAACATACTGACTTCTTGTTTGTCAGTGACTTATCAGTAACCTACAAGGATATGACAACTAATCACATACTTCTGAAATGCTGAAATGAACTGTGTATTTAAGAAGTATAATCAGCACTTATAAGTCAGTCATTGCCTTCCCAATATGGAATATTTCTACGTGTGTATTTAAAAAAAGAAAACAAACAAAAAAAAAAACTGCTTCTCCTACACCCTGGGAATGGCTCCATGAATTTGTCTGTGATTCATTGGTGCAGCAAGCAAGGTCCTGACTAATTCACTCACCTATAGCCCAGATTTCTCAATTTTTTGTGGTGACTGGGGAGGCCAGGATCCAAACCACCTGAATAAGACCATCTAGAATGGCTAAGTCCCAGTCTCTTTCAGCTGTAGCACTGGACTCCTCACTGGGATATTTGTTAGAGCCATTGATCTGGATCACCTGAAATTCTTTGGGGGACACAATAAAAAAGAAGGGTAATGATAAAGATAAAGTAATGTGAGGAAGATGGAAAGAGCATGTAGATAAGAGAAAGACTGGGAAAGGTAGAAAAGAAGTGAATTTGTAAAGCTTGTTGCAAAATGGTAGATGAGGGGGGTTCCAGTTTCTTTCTAATAACCAGTAATATTAGACACTTTTTCAAATATTGAAATTAACTTCACCTTATAAATGTATTTGCTTCTGCAATTCAGGTACATTCCAGTGCTGATGGCTCAAGCTAAAATCTACTGGAACATTGAGAATTACCAAATGGTTGAAAAGACCTTCCGTAAGTCGGTTGAATTCTGCAACGATCATGATGTGTGGAAGCTCAACGTGGCACATGTCCTCTTCATGCAGGAGAACAAATACAAAGAGGCCATTGGGTTTTATGAACCCATCGTGAAAAAGCATTATGACAATGTAAGTGTCACCCTAATAAAAATCAAGAGTAAGACAAGGGTGCTTAAATTAATATTAAAAAAAAGTCTTTACTTTGCTATTAATTTTTACAAACTGTTCGTACCCTCAAGATCCTCACAAGAGATGACAAAAGGTATGCTGGGCTTTAAGGCTTGTTCTTGTGCATAAAGATTGCATATTTTGTATATTACCTTTGCATTAGGGCACTAAAGAAACTTTTGTTTTTGTTTTTTGTGAAAATGATTCATCATTACAGTCATTTGATGATAAAATGATAAAGATGATGTGTTTATTTTTCATGGAAAACTTAAGATTTAATAGAATCAGACGCTAAATCCAGGATGTGATAGCAAGCTCCTATACTTGTAGCTCTGGTTGGCAAGTCAGAAGTTTTCTTCTTTTTAACCATTTTGGTGCGTGTTCAGATTGTTTTGTGTGTGTGTGTGTTTGTGTTTACATTTATTATTCATTTGTTTTCCCCTGGAGATGAATAAAGTTCTATCTGTCTATTTATCTGTTATGTAGTGCCTCTATCTATCTATCTATCTATCTATCTAGTCAGCTATCTATCTATCTCTATCTATCTACAACCTGAGGCCACATATCCACCACGCCCTGAACCCTCTGCAGTTCGCATACCAGACGAAGGTGGGAGTGGATGATGCCATTATCTATATGCTACACCAATCCCTCTCCCACTTGGACAGAGGCAGTGGTGCAGTAAGAATTATGTTTCTGGATTTCTTTAGCGCCTTCAACACCATCCAACCTCTGCTCCTTAGGGACAAGCTGACAGAGATGGGAGTAGATTCATACTTGGTGGCATGGATCGTGGACTATCTTACAGACAGACCTCAGTATGTGCGTCTCAGGAACTGCAGGTCTGACATTGTGGTCAGCAACACAGGAGCGCCGCAGGGGACTGTACTTTCTCCGGTCCTGTTCAGCCTATATACAGCGGACTTCCAATACAACTCAGAGTCCTGCCATGTGCAAATGTTTGCTGATGACACTGCTGTCGTGGGCTACATCAGGAATGGGCAGGAGAAGGAATATAGGAACCTAATCAAGGACTTTGTTACGTGGTGTGACTCAAACCACCTACAACTGAACACCAGCAAAACCAAGGAGCTGGTGGTGGATTTTAGGAAGCCCAGGCCCCTTACTGACCCCGTGATCATCAGAGGTGACTGTGTGCAGAGGGTGCAGACCTATAAATACCTGGGAGTGTAGCTGGACAATAAATTGGACTGGACTGCCAATACTGATGCTCTGTGCAAGAGAGGACAGAGCCGACTATACTTCCTTAGAAGGCTGGCGTCCTTCAACATCTGCAGTAAGATGCTGCAGATGTTCTATCAGACGATTGTGGCGAGCGCCCTCTTCTACGCGGTGGTGTGCTGAGGAGGCAGCATAAAGAACAGGGACGCCTCACGCCTGGACAAACTGGTGTGGAAGGCAGGCTCTATTTTAGGCATGGAGCTAGACAGTTTGACATCCATGGCAGAGCGACGGGCGCTGAGCAGGCTCCTGTCAATCATGGAGAATCCTCTGCATCCACTGAACAGTATCATCTCCAGACAGAGGAGCAGCTTCAGTGACAGACTGCTGTCACCGTCCTGCTCCACTGACAGACTGAGGAGATCGTTCCTCCCCCACACTATGCAACTTTTCAGCTTCACCCAGGGGGTAAACTTTAACATTATACAAAGTTATTGTCTGTTATACCTGCATTATCATCACTCTTTAATTTAATATTGTTTTGTATCAGTATGCTGCTGCTGGAGTATGTGAATTTCCCCTTGGGATTAATAAAGTATCTATCTATCTCTCTATCTATCTATCTCTATCTATCTGTCTTATAGTCTCTCTCTCTCTCTCTATCTCTCTATCGCCAATATATCGTATGGGGTGCCTTTTAACTGAAGTAGCATTTTTAGGAGAAGAAAAGTAAATTGTTTTATTTTCTTCTTGTGTTTGCTGTAGTTGGGACAGTGTAACATCCAAGAATGTCCCTGCAAAAGAAAAGCTTCGGTAAAGTGCACTGTTGAATAGTGTGCTTCATTGGCTGCTTCTTCATGATTTTGTGTGTGCATGTTTGACTGCTGCATGCTATCCGTGGTGCAGTTGTTGAATTTTATCCACATACAGACCTTCTGTAATTTATTTACTTTTTTCTTTCCCTGCCCCAATTTAGATTTTGAACGTAAGCGCCATTGTCTTGGCCAACCTGTGTGTGTCTTACATCATGACAAGTCAAAATGAGGAGGTAAGTAGAAACCTTGTATGGGCTCTGTACACTTGTCTTTAGGACTTTCATCCATACTGTGCATCATCCATTCATCGATTATCAAACTTCATTACTCCAGGGTCATAGTGTTTGAGGCTCATACTGGCAGTGTTAGGCTCAAGGTAGGAACCATCCCTGGATAAGATGTCAGTCCATCACAGAGCATCTTCCTCTCACATGCCGACTAAAACTCATACCAAGCTAATGTAATGTCTACAGTTAACCAAACACACACAGAATGTGAAAGGAAACCCCACATTTCTAGAAAAAAAACCCGCACAGACACAGGAAGAATGGAAAAATTCCACACGGCAGTGTCTGGGCTGAGATTCAATCCCAGAACTCTGAAACTACAAGGCAGCAAAACTAATTGTACCATTGAGCTGTCCTTGTGTACTGATTATTTATAATGGAAAATCCAACCACCTGAATAGAAGGATAGATTGAGCAGTACTTTTATCTCCAAGTAGAAATTTTTGTTTTTGTCATTGTACAGTATTAAAAAGTGCATAAACATGTAGATATATAGTCAATTAGTTAATCATAACGTGGCTCATAAGTGGAGCTCATAAACGGATGGCAGACAAGCTGAATCATAATTTTTTTAATTCATTTTATTAAAAGCGAGTAACATTCCATACAATCAAGTCACGCTTAGCAAAACTAAATTCTGCCTCCACCCAAAATATTCCAAGATATTTTGGGCAGTCCTTAGAAGAGGCAGGGTATGTTAAATATGTCTTATTGAGCACTTTGACTGCATTGGGAATAAAGCTGCTTCTCCTTCTGTTTGCTGTGAATTTCAGAGTGTTTTCTCTTTTCCCAGAGGGCAGGATCTGAAAGCAGCTGTTCAAATAGTGTGAATGCACCTCAACAATCTTTACTGCTTTAACTTTTGGCCTATGTACCACATGTAGGAATTCTGTATGATCCTGGGAAATACGTCATCACTTCTTTAAGCAAACAGATACTTTACATTGTGGACACTATCTGTTAAAATAATGGAGTTTGTTCATTGAAGTCCACAATGCTTACCAGTATAATATTCAACCTACTTAATCATCAATGAAGGCCAAGGACAGTACTCTTCTATAGTCGATAAGAAGCACTTGGTTTACCTCATGTTTATTTAAAGTTTATGATTCTGGCACCACCTATCCAGCCTCCTGGCCTCTGCCTTAAAATGGGCATGCTGTCCAATGCCTAAGCAGCAAAGATGAGAACCTTACTTTTTCATTTTGGTTCCTTGTATTAAAACACCATATAATAGATGAATGATTGATTACTGTCTGTTGACGAGGAAGGCCATGATCCACGAGATGAGATTGCAGTGTGTGTGTTATTTCTGCTAGTTGGTGCAGAGGATGAAACTATAGTACATCTGATATCAGAGAAAATATGCTTGCTGTTTCACCTTATCTTGCAGTATGGAGACCAGTGTTCACATCCTCCACCCACATTTCCTCTAAATGCTCCGGTTTCCTCCCACATTCCAAAGGCATGCAAGTTTGGTGGAATGGCGATGCTAAATTGTCACTAAAGTAGTGGGTGTGTGCGAGTGTGTTCACCTTGCAATGAACTGGCGCCCTTTTCAAGGGATTGTTTCTGCCTTGCACCCTCTGCTTGTTCAGATAGGGCTCTAGCCCCCCATGTCTTTCCTCAGCATTAAGTAGGCTTAGACAAATGGTGTGGTATGTACACTTACTATAAAGGAACGGAATGAAATAGGCATTTCTGGTCGAAAGTGATGTCAAACTCGATGACTGCACTTACTGATCTCATCACCCAGGTATATCAATGTACACATCTAGAAATCGTCGGGTAGTCAAATTATGGGACTCCATGATGACTTTCCTGCACAGTTTTACATTTCCAAAGTATTGTGAGTCTCTCCCATTTTCTGACGGCCAATAATTAAGTGCTGCCTTACGAAGCCTGTGCCATTGTGAGGGGTTCATAGGTACAGCAAGTTCAGCCACAGTCTCTGTCCTTTTTTCTTTTTTTTCATTCCGTCATGTTATGTAAAACATAAGACATCGGACAGACAAGCTTCTTTTCTGTTTATGGGGTCAAAAACATCCACGATTTCGTATTCCTGCATTATATGCATTGTACTTCCAGATGAGTGCTCATTACTTGTCAGCCCTCACGCACGTGCAGCTCTCCCTTAAAACATGCGACATAGTCAGACCTGGTTGATTTTTTTTGGGACGAGTCAAAGACTGAAATCACTGGATATGTCAAACTACCCGAGTGGTGGTCACTGGAGTGTGCCATGACTGCCTCTGCCTACCTAATGTTATGAAAATGACGTCTACAACTGAAAATCACTGTAAAAGCTGTGTAATGTGACACTGCCTCAACCCGAGCTTGTTGTCCACACATCTCCAATTTTCATTCCTGTATTTAAATGTCTACAATATAAGGAAATCCCGTGAAATTGCAGCTTTTCCAGGTATAAAAGATGAGCTGCTTTTTCCTATCACTTGACAGAACCACCCATATCCCACACTGCAAGAGAGTTGTGTGCCAAAGTGACTAATCATGATTTTTTTTTTTTTTATAGGCAGAAGAACTTATGCGGAAAATTGAAAAAGAAGAAGAGCAGATATCCTATGATGACCCTGACAAAAAAATTTACCACCTCTGCATTGTGAACCTTGTGATTGGGTAAGGGCCAATATTTCACACCTTTGACTGTTGGGCAGAGTTTTCAGTAATGAAAGCCGAATGGGCAGTTCACAAAGCAATAACCAAAAATATTTTCATGTTCTTCCTGAGGCTGGTGCACTGCATTTGTTTTTTCCTCGCTACGCTATGTCAGGTGCAGACCTCTGTGTGAATGTTAGGCACTATTTTAAATGCTACTATCTAGCAAATCTGGAATTGTTTATTTACAAAGATACTGAATGCCAAACATACTATTGCCAACAATTTCTCTGTTCTTGGCCATAGCTGTCTGTTTGAAGGGTATGATTTTTACCTTTTATTTATCCCTCAGTATTTTTGTATAGTAGACCCCTGATTTAGCTGGATAATTGAAGAGGGGGGTCCATTACTGCCAAAAGTGTTTTACATTGAATGTGTTTTAAAATTGTATATTAATAGCGAAATTACAATGTACAGGATGTATTAAAATATTACTATAAAGTATATGTATGCATAATATATGATTATATTGCACAATGAGTAGTATATACCCTTAATCAGGCAAGTCTTTCCATGAGACATGATCAGGGCTGCACAAGGAAAACACTCACTTCATCACAGTGTGCATCTCTCCTCTAAAATTCCTTTTTAGGCGTGTGGTGCACTGTATAGCTTAACTAGAAAAATGTAACACATTGCCTCAACCTTTATGTGTGATCTGTTCATGGTGGGCTATTTTTCTTTTAGGACAGAATTTTTTTTTTTCCCCTGTGATTGATTGAAGATCTGCTGTGAGTTTGAAATGCTGACAGCATATTTCTTCAATATGTGTGCATGTCTTGCCGTAGGATGGGTTGCTCCAGTTGTTTTTCTGCTTGCGTCTATTGCTGCTTGAATAAGCCACTTAGGTCACGTGCCATACTAGAATAAAAAAAGTGTATGACATTTATGGGTGGCTCTTTTCTGTAGGGGGCTAATGCAACATGAAAATATGCTCTCTTCATGTTAAAGAAATACTCCATCCAAAAATTCTTTTATCTTTTGTGTTACTTAAACCATGACTGAGAATATGTTTTAATCTCATATTTTATCTGATTGTTTTTCTGTACATAGGGAACTGCAGACGCATTGGTATAAGCCATCAAGTAGTGTTCTTAGACAGTAGTACTTCAGAGGCCTTCAAAACTCGACTTGATGTTGCTTTAGGACAGGGCTCTCCAACCTTTTTTCCCCTGAGAGCTACTTTTACAAAATGAAAATGGCCGAGAGCTACTAATGTTTTCTAACGTTTATTCTCATAGCTTATTTCAATCCAAACAAACTGAATAAGCTTGTTTTGCCTGAACATGTACAAAATGTTGGCGTCCACAACTCACATTTTGCATTAAAACATCACAAAGAATATTTAGTTCACCTGCAAGTGCATTTTGTATGTCTGTATGCATTTTCTAGTGTATCTCACACTATTGAATTAAAACATGAAAGCTGTCAAAACCAAACAATGCAATTCCAAATACACAGATATGACTTATTCATTTGTCATTTTGTTCCATGTCACTGTGTCACTTTATTCACATGTCCAGTTGCATGTGTGATGTTTTTTTAGTTAGTCAGATGACTGGCACTGCATGGAGTCAACAAGAGAGGTGTATGGTGGAGTGGAGTCATTTCAATGTTCATCTGTCAGTCTTGTTCTGAACTTTGATTTCATGACATTCATGTCAGACTCACAGAGGTGTGTAGACCCAAATAAAGCAGATGTTTTCAGAGCTGCTTGGTGAAGATTCTTATAGTTATCTGGCTCTGTTAAGCTTTAAGACTTTAACTGCACATTATTTTGAAGGTTTACTAATATATAATATATAAAATCCAATGTCTGTCTGGCCGCTTTTCACGAGAGAACTATGTGTTTTTTTTTCCTATAATTTGCTTGAACATTCCGGTTGAATTTGCGACTTCTCTCATTTCACTATGTATCACAGTTCACTTGCGGTACCGATTTATTTGCGCAAAGCCGAGATCCACGCAACGGGCCGGGGATGGGGCTCTCCTCACTCACTCGCCAGCTTCGGGGCATGTTCCTTAACTCCGCTTAGCTAGTGAATGAGAGAATAATTGAATTCAACTTTGTTTGATATTTAAAATAAAGTGTTACTTAGGTCAGGCGGCACGGTGGCGCAGTGGTAGCGCTGCTGCCTCGCAGTTAGGAGACCCGGGTTCGCTTCCCGGGTCCACCCTGCGTGGAGTTTGCATGTTCTCCTCATGTCTGCGTGGGTTTCCTCCAGGCGCTCCGGTTTCCTCCCACAGTCCAACGACATGCAGGTTAGGTGGATTGGCCCTAGTGTGTGCTTGGTGTGTGGGTGTGTTTGTGTGTGTCTTGCGGTGGGTTGGCACCCTGCCCGGGATTGGTTCCCTGCCTTGTGCCCTGTGTTGGCTGGGATTGGCTCCAGCAGACCCCCGTGACCCTGTGTTCAGATTCAGCGGGTTGGAAAATGGATGGATGGATGGATGGATGTTACTTAGGTCTTGATGAGTTTGAGTCCGGATATTCTGTTAAGTGTATGCCACATTGAAAAGATAGATTGCAGTTCAGATTGTGGATCGTGATTTTTGTGTTAAAAGGATTGTGATATGATTTTTTGGAAAGATTGCCCACCCCTAATTTGACTAATATTTTTCAAATTTATGTAGGATTCATTAACCCTTTGGCGAGCTACTTGTAAAGGGGTTGCGAGCTACTGGTAGCTCGTGAGCGATGTGTTGGAGACCCCTGCTTTAGAAGAATTAAGTAGATAGGACTAGTGAGCTTTGTTTAGCTGAATGACCAGTTCTCATCTAGATTGTACTTACAGTAACAGGGGTCTATGATGAGCAATATTTCACTTGCTGTGAGCCAGCAGGTGGCACTAGTGTGTAACGGTAGCACACCGGAAAAAAACCCACTGGGGCCCCCAATCCCCCCCAAAGGTCAAAACGTTGGGCTCCAAAGTAACCTAAATTGTCCATATGGTCCTAGTATGCAAAATATGGTTCTGATTGGGTGTGTAGAATTGTAGAATAGTGAGTTGATTAAAAACCAGTTAGAGGCAGAAACAGTCTTGCTAATAGTGTATAGCAGTGGAAAGGTGCCAGTTGATTAAAGCATCACCGTGATTGCATGAACAGCAAAGGATATTGAATAAAAACATCCAAAAAAAAGACCAACTGAGACAGAGATGTGAAAGGTACTCTTGACAGACAGACTGTGAGAGACAGAGAAAGATAGACATGAAGGGCACCAAATGATTGACTGATGGATGGATAGATAAATGGATGTGAAAGGCGCTATGTAATAAATAGATAGATAGATAGATATAGATGTGAAATGCACTGTATAATAGATAGATAGATGACACATCACTGATTTTTGAATATTATTATTTCTGTAAATAAAGACATACTTTTTGTTTTCACTCTGTGTCTCATTCTCCCTACCACTGGTTCACAGACATGATCTACTGAATGCCCAGCATCCTTGATCATGCTGATGGTGGTATTGGCACAGGGCGTCACGTGCAGTGCAAAAGCTGGATGAATTCCAACAAGACAGCAGTTGGATGTTAAATCATTGTGACAGACCGCCTGCCTGGCAGCAGGGTACTGCAGCTGCTCTTTTCATCATCTTGTTCAATTTCTTTAGAAGAAAATACAACAATAAATGATATGGATGTAGCAAACAGTCATTGTTGTCCCTGCTTCTCTTAGTATCCAGAAATTTCTTACAAGTGTTTCTGTGTCTGACCTTCCGCTCCAGATGCATATCTTACAGCTTAAACCTTTTTCTCAAATCGTGTTTAGACATTATAAGTAGAAGAGATAATACTTTCATATATATATGTGTGTGTGTGTGTGTGTGTGAGGGTATAATGCAAGATACACCTATGAGTAAATATGTAGTAAAACAGACTAAATACATGTGCCCAGCCATTTAAGCACAAGTCACCTGGTAGTACTGAATGCTCACTGTAATCTCATTCTGAAAATGCCCAGGTGGCGACAGGTGGTTTTGATTTTACATGTAAGGGTAGTGCATAGTGCGATGAAACTTTGAGCCAATGAGGGCAATGTTATTCGGTTGAGAACTGAATTTAATGTGTGGCCCCATTGGAGGAGACATTTAAATTTAAATGCAACAAATTAGTTCTGATTATAAATTCAAGCTGGGAATTTTATATTTTAATTAGAGTTGCAACAGCAGATGTCAAGTGATGAGATAAAAAGAATTGCAATACCATTGCGCCTTAATCAGGGCAAAACTATCAGAGGATTTAGCCATCTAATTTCAACCTGAAATTAAAACACTTCTTTTTCTATGAAATATAGATTTTCAATATCTTTACCACAGACTGCAGAACAAAATCAGCAGATTTTATATACAGCGTTTCATACAGAGATAATAAAGTTGCGATGTGTAACATCTAATGAGAATTAGCTGGGTGTAGACAGAAAAAAATAAAAATACAAGAACTATTTATAGCGATACCGCATATGTGTGATTAGTGCATAATAAAAATTCTGCAGTGGCTGCATAGAAAGCACCATTCAGATAATATGGTGAATATTGTGAATTTGTTTAGTGCATAGATACAAAAATATAAACTTTTAAAATACACTTCAAACAGGTAAACATATCATAAAATACATTTGTGGTATATTCTGTGGAAATGGGGGGTTGTCTCAATGGTACAGCCCAGTGGGTTCAGTGTTCAGGGTTTGAATTCCATGCTCAGTCATTGTCTGTGTGGTGTCTGCTTGGCTTTTTCTGCCAGAACTCCAAAGACATGTAAGTTGAATTAACTGGCAACTGTAAACTGGTCCCAGTGGGAATGTATGAGTGGGCCCTGAGATGGACTGGTGCACTGCACATGGTTCTTTGCTGCCTTGCACCCAGTACTGCTCCCTACGACTCTGATTTAAGATAAGTGGGTGTGAGAATGTACTTACAAATGTATGTAAGTATATCCATTGAAATCTTGGTAAAATTATTGAATCAGTCATTTTAATACTAAGTAATTTAAGGCAAGGTTTCTTAAATTTTTTTTTTTTTTTTTTTTTTTTTACTCCTGACCTAATCTTCCCTTTCTTAGTGTCTTTAAAACCCAGTCCATGACGACTGTCAGACCTTCCCCCTTGAAGAATCACCGCTGACTATTATAGCAGAGCAAGGTCAATTTCTTAAACATCCCACAGCAACCCATCATGAGACACTTCACAAACCATATGTGACTTTTTCCTATTAAATGCAACAGAGAGTCACAACACATCCATCCTATAAGAAATGCTGACCTAGGGGCATGGGCAAGATTTTCTTTTGAAAGAAGTGTAATGCCTTTTATAGTATAAAGTAGGAAGGGTTGTAAGTGAAGCTGACTGTGATGAAGTATGTCTGGGGTCCATGGTGGGTCGGAGCAGGTGTTCAAAAAAAAAAGTGTTGCCCAGAATTTATGAATGAAGGTGTGCTGGAGGAAAGCTGTAAGGCCGCAGAGAACATAATATGGGAATTGGCTGATTGCTCATTTACATGTACGAGCGCAGTTGGCACAAACATCCCTCATTAGTGTTATGCTGATCGTTTTGTGCATCCACACTCAAAGGAGTATAAAAATAGTCTGAGTAGGTCAGAACAAGAGGGGAAGGAAAAAACTGTAGAGAAAGGGAGAGCAGGGTCAGGCCAGTGCCTAGAAGAGGAGGCAAAACAGTCAGGGATGCCCTGGTGGAATGAGAAGAACAGCACTCTAGGAGCAGACCGGTTCTGCTAAGCAGCTTGGATCGTGGGCTCCTGGGGTCTTGGACGTATGGATGTGACAGGGTGAGGGACCTGGGCTAGGAGTGTCCCAGCAGGTACCAAGCTGGGATGGGAATCAGATGTGTGGGTGAGCAGGGGAGATTAGAGCATGGAGTACTGGGAATGAGATGGAAGAAAGTTGATCTTAACTTTTGCTTTATTCCTGGGTTTAGCTATTTATTTATCTGTCCATCCATTATCCATCCATCCATTATCCAACCCGCTATATCCTAACTACAGGGTCACGGGGGTCTGCTAGAGCCAATCCCAGCCAACGCAGGGCACAAGGCAGGAAACAAACCCTGGGCAGGGTGCCTGCCCACCACAGGATTTATTTATTGTTTTTTTGTTTGTTTTCTGGCACTGTGCTGTTTTTATAGACTATTATTTGTTGAATGCACTGTGCTTTTTGGATACCGCTTGCTGTAAATAAACACACTATGCAATTTTGCACTGTTGTGTATCTTTAGTCACCTAGTCCATCCACGGTTATGACTGTCGATATCAAAGGATACGCACAATGACATTCAGCATTACTGTTCAGAGACAACAAAGAGAGCCTAAACTTGATGTCTTGTCACTTTGTTTTTCTACAGGACCCTTTATTGTGCCAAAGGAAATTATGAGTTTGGAATTTCCCGAGTTATTAAAAGCTTAGAGCCCTATAATAAAAAGGTAAGTGTCTGTGGCTTTACTTCTTTATTGTAAAAGTGCATGGAATCTCTTAGTATTGTTTATAACCAGTTTTGGTATAGGTAGCTTGGAACCCTCAGAGGATGGCATCTCTTAGTTAATACGACATTTGGGAATGTCTTACATTGATGAGTGCAGCTGACTGTTGATTTCAGAGACCTGCTTAGCTTCCACGCCAGCCCCTCACGTATACACCCACACTCAAATGGAGTCAATGTAGTACCACTAATTTACCTACACATACATTTTTAGGATGTAGAATAACATGCAAACTCCAAACGGACAAAACCAAACACCAAAATAAAACCCATGACATTGAATAGGTAATGCAATAGCACTAATGCACCACCATGCCACCCTTTAAAAATGTTTGTAATTTCAAAGTGGAATAATTTGGATTTCTTTAATTGAAAGTCCTTACTTGTACATTTTGTTCTTCTGCTTAGCAGACATGATTAAAAGTAATGAGAAAAGACACAAATGTATACATATTTAGGTAAATTACAGGAGTGTGTGGGGGATTTGAAGACTTCACAATTTCTGTTCTTTTTAATGAAGTAATTTTTAGTTTAATTAAAAAAGGGATACAAAAAGACGATTGTCTGTTTAGCCTTCCTTTCCTAGACTTGGTTAATGTAACAAATACACTTTCTCAGAAGATTTGGTTATCTGTAAAGTTTTTTTTTTGTTTTGTTTTGTTTTACTCTCTGATTATAGGTTTTCATGAGGATGGTGTAGTAATATGATAAAAAAAATATACACTTAGGAAAAATATAATACTTTAGAAACCAAATTGGTATACTTCCTACAGGTTAGAACTAGTATTGATAAAATCTCAGGAACTGACTGGCCAGCTAGCCTGTGGGAATACAAGTGGGCAGCGATGAAAGGCCATTAACAGGCTGGCAGGTGGACTGGGGAAGGTTGAAAGCTCTGCATCAATCCATTTCTAACTGGTTTGACAGGGTCTGTCTGGAGTGAAAGGGACTGGATGAGTTTATAAACTTGTGGAAGGTGAGGTAGGTTTTTAGAAATTTAAGTATGGAGTCATACGAAAACAGGGCTGGAATGAAGTGAGATGCCTACACTGTGAAAACACATTGGTCCTGGAGAAACATCAAGGAAGGCACACTAACATAAAGACAGGATTAAGAAAAGAAACATTGGCTATGCAGATGGGCCATGTTGCCTGTTTCTGCCATCAAGGTCACACTAGGCCTGACCACAGACTAATTCAACATACTAAGATAGAGAGTCACTTGGTAGTAAGCATATTAGACCCAAAGTGAACTGCTTACCAGGTTGTATCATTTTACCAACACACATTGTTCTCTGCTGTTTTGGGCATGTTATCTGAAATATATGATGGATAAGTGTGTAAATTTCTCTCCTGCCTTTTATGATACTCTGTCTAATTGTCTGGGGTTACATATGTGAAAGAAATGGGGAACATGCGGAACTATAGCAGCAATCAATCATGACAGTGTGGTAAAAGTTTGGGATTTGGGGCATTCTGTTATGGTCTACATAATACAGGTTGAGTCAAAATTATGTTACCATTTGAATGGCGGAAACAATTTATTCCAAAACATACTTCTTATGTGCAAGATGATTTACATGAATGTCTTAACCTGTTTTTCATCATGTTCAACACATGTACCATATATGGCACATAAATTGTCCACAGAAATTGTATATAAGTACAGTATACAGGTATACGTAGCTGTACCGTTAGTGTTAAATTAATTTTGACTCACCCTGCAAAGAGTTTAAGGCAGTGGTTCCCAAACTCGGTCCTGGGGACCCACTGTGGCTGCAGGTTTTTGTTCCAACCAGATTCACAATCGGTAATAATAATTGATAACAACTGATCTCATTTAATTTGCTGATCTTTTTTTACCCTTCTCTTATTATGCATTCAGAAAAACACAACAGTATGATTTTTACATTTATAAGACATTATTTCTATTTTTTTCTAAAGGTATAAATGCTTAATTCTCTTTTGTTATTTTCCTGTTATTTTCCTCTTTTCCTGTGTAGTTTGCTCCCTTCCTTTAACCCTAATAGTAACAATTAACATCCAGCATAGCAGACAACCACGATGATGAAAGCAGCAACAACTTCAGTGTCAGACTCGCTATTTGGTAAATAATCAATTAAATAACCAGAAAAAGCAGAATGAAAATTAGGTTGAAAATACTGTTAATAACTTAAAAAAAAACTACATATTCCCCATATAACTGTTTAATACATTTTAATAAAAATCTACCAAACTTAGTTTGTAATTTCTACATTGTCTCCAAAACACAGAAACTAGGAAATAATAACTTACTTAATTAGGCGAGGAGTCCAATGAAAAACAGAAGTTGGTTGGAACAAAAACCTGTAGCCACAGTGGGTCTGCAGGACCGAGTTAGGGAACCACTGGTTTAAGGTATAGTAAAGTTTGACCCTAGGGCCCTACCATGATGAAACACTTGGCGTAAGCAGTGACATTATTTTGGGGTGACCATGATTTGCACCCTGTTTGTGAATACTGTTTTGATGAGTGTGTATGTGCGCGTGTGTTAAGTGGTTGTAAGGCATCTGGTTTTGCATAGATTGCCGCTATCTTTCTCACTGGGTTAGTAGACTGAGGTGTGTACCACAAAAGAAGAGAGTAAACACATGTTGGTTAGAAGGTTTCTCTCGAGTACACTTCTGTGTTGTTTGTGCCGAAGATAGTAAGTCCCTATGTGAAGAACTGAGGAGGGACAGGAGTTATAGTCATCACTTCTAATCAGCGCTTAAGTGGATGGAGTGTATGTGTGTATACAGAAAATAGGGGCACCTTGGGACCCTACTACGAAAAAATATGTCATTGAAAATTCCATTATTTCTCGGTCATGAAGAACTATTCAGGTTCGGGAGAAATTAATATTAGTATTGAGTACCTGAAATTTTTAATAGATCTTAAAGCTTGACTCAAGGATAAATATATTTTAGGGACAAAAAGTGAGAAACTCAGTTAGATTGCTTTTAAAATGTTTCTGTGTGCTGGTGAGGCAAAGGCATTGGATTTTAAGCCACCTGAATGTGAGACCCTGAGCAATTAATTTCACTCATCTGTAAATCAGTAAAATTAATGCATTCAAACAACTGTTGATGTAGCGTATCTTGATTCCGTACAGTTATTTTTTGTATAGCGCTCATCACTGAATTCACAGGTAAATGCAAATAAAAACTTCATAGATTACTAATTATATAATTAATATACATAAAAATGCACATTTGTTTTAACTGACAGGGCACAAAGTAGTTTCAATATGATTAACATAAATGGAGCCCAGCAATAGCCATCCATTGTCTAACCCACTATATCCATATATACATAGGGTGCAAGGCAGGAAACAAACCCCGGGCAGGGCGCCAGCCCACCGCAGGGCACACACACACACACACACACACACACACTAGGGACAATTTAGAATCGCCAATGCACCTAACCTGCATGTCTTTGGACTGTGGGAGGAAACTCATGCAGACACGGGGAGAACACGCACACTCCACGCAGGGAGGACTCGGGAAGTGAACCCAGGTCTCCTAACTGCAAGGCAGCAGCGCTACCCACTGTGCCTCTGTGCTGCCCCCAGCAATGTCTGTCCATGAATTAATTGGAGATGTCATTTGTCATCTTTGGGTATATGTGTTGGCTAAGAGTTCAAAGATAATAATAAAAGTATTAGTATATTAAGCAGGTCTGGAAGTTGGAAAAAAATATTTCCAGGTAGCTGGGGGTGGGGGGGAAATTGAAACCCATCCTGGCAGCACTTGGTGCAAGACAGGACACAACCCTACACAGGACAGCGGTCCATCACAGAAATAATAATAGATATTTCAATACTGATTTCTGGTAAATAGGACTGTGTGTTAGTTTGTGTGGCCCCCCCGGGACAGGAGTAAAGTTACCGGTCTGATCTCTGTCAGTGTCACTTTATCCATGTGGCTACCTGATGCAGCCAGAATAGACCAGAACTCTCTGCAACTCAGTATTGAAAAAGGCAGGTTTAAAATATGAATGCAAGGCATACCGTCTGGCGATTAAAGCTGTGCTTTACAGATGAATGTCTGTCGTAATTGATTATTACCCTTCTGAGCTAGCAGTGCTTCTCCTGATTAAACAGTTACTACAGTAACTTCATTTTATAGTTGGATTAGTAAAGATATCCCCGCGTCACTTAACACATGGATGCAAGTGTGATGGAAAATGCCAGCTTCTTTTTAAAGGAAGCAGAACATGAGAAATTAGACACGTGTTTTTTATATTATTTTAAAATGCGTAGGAAAGTTCATCTTGGACGGTCGAAATGTTTTTTGTGTTGTGTATGATTTCAAGTAATTAGCCTTCTCTTAGTAATATTGTTGGGTCGAGTTTATAAAGCTTGTTTTATCCATAGGCTGTTCAACTATTCTCAGGCTCTGACAATTTTACTACATTAGTACATGGCTTATTCCCATCTGGACAAAACTGACAGAACCTTAAAACGTGCCATCCAGCCATCTCTGTTAAAGGTTAAGCTCGGGACATGTAGGTGGACGAGCCTATGGTGTCCTGGATAACGTAATACCTGTCAGACAGACTGCAGTTTGTGATGCTTAAGGACTGTGACTCGGATGTGGATGTAAGCAACACTGGAGCACCAAAAGGAACAGGCCCATCTCCATTTCTGTTAATCCTGTACACCAGGTCATGTCACTTGCAGAAGTTCTCAGGTGATTATACACTAATGGGTTTTATTGATAAGGGGAAGAGACAGTGGAGAGAAGTCAGATGGAGAAATTTCAGAACTGTCTACTATGTATGGGATGTACTCAAAACAGATTGCAGGTAGTAGAGGAGGAGAGAATGAAGACAAAAGTAATGGCAATTATGAACAACTAGTCATTAAGCCCGTTACAATAATGGGCGCTAGAACAGTAGTGCATAAACATTAGTAGGAACAGTCTATATTTTGTTGGTCGTATTTTTCTTTGTCTTTCAGCCTTTCTTTTGTTGATGTTTACTTGCTGAGCTGACTGTTCTTCGTGGGCTGCCGCCGTGTATTGTGTGTCTTTAATTTTCTGTGACAGTAATACTGTGTTGTACTTTCTCTGGCTTGTACGCCTGTAATATACCTTTAATTTCCTCAGGCGGTAATACAGGCGTGCGCGTCAATAATATGCCGTTAATTTTCTCTAACAGTAATACCGGCTTGTATGTGGCTGTAATATGAGTCACTGTATTGTGTACCTTTAATTTCCTCTCGCAGTAATACTGGTTTGTATTTCCATAAAACGCCTGCAACTTTCTCTGACAGTAATATCGCGTATCGCACCGTGCCCCACGCATGCGCACTTCACCCAGAAGACACCCACACACGGACACCTGGACGCACACAGGGATTTTATTAAAGAGGATTCTGCTTATCAGACACAGCTGCAGGACTTTAGCCAACAAATTATTCAGCAGAAGTGGGTCAAGAAATGCTGCTAGGGCTCCTACGGCAATGGGCCTTTTACTGTGCCTCACTAGCAGTGCTCTCTTATCTTTAGCAAAACCAGAAGTTTTTTTTCCCCCTGTTTTTAAATGTTGCATGTATTTGAGGGAGGTGGTTCTTATTTCTTATAATATTTCTTGTGTTTCTGTAAAAAGCTAAATTTTCCCCTTGGGACAAGCCCTGTCTATCCATCCTTTTGAATTACTTTATTCACTCCAAGGTTTCATTTAAAATGCATACACAGAGCAATAAAACCTAAAGTATCTGACTTAGGTTAGTTACCCCTCCTCAGCTCATCTAGGGAGTTTAAAAAAAAAAGAAAAATGTAATATTAAATAATCTCTCAAAAATATCTTAAAGGTTAGCAGTAGTTCAATGTGTTCATTTAATTGAAGACAATGCTGGTAAATGCCTGCCAGATTCTAAAGACTGTTGAATTCTTTTTTTTAAAGTGAGTTTAATTTTTTGTAATTTTAATTGAAATAGGGCGTAATTTTGTTACAATAGCTGATTTATGATCCTTCTAATTAAGCAAGCCAAAATGAGGTGATCGCAATGTGATATAAGTTCTCATGGCAGATTGTTCATTAAGTAGTCGCATCCTGTCGAGTGTCACTCCACATGAAGCTGCTGGAGGACTGAGGGCTACTGTGACCTCAGAACTGTCTGATAAGCAAGCGCAGATATTATTATATTACTTCAAAACCTCAATATTTCTGTGTGTGCTTCAAGGACCACCTGGTCAGCAGCACATCCTTGTATACTGCTTATTGGTGATGTTAATAATTTATACTTCAGATTTACTTACCCCCTCATTTCCTTAAATAAGAAATGTCCAGTAAATACCCATGACTAGAAAAGTGCATATAAAGAGTGATGTAGACTGTAAATATATACATCAAATATATATAAAAATATTTTGTTCTGCATTATACCTGCTTTCTTTTTAGTTTTCTTCCTTTTTAGTCATTCTGGTTTATATTTGAGAGTGTTTGTTATACCATAATAATTATTTATTATTGAGCTGCTGGTAAAAGCCATATTTCCCCCTGGGGACAAATAAAGTGTGTTCCATCTGTTTGCCTGTCTTTCTGTCATGTAGTGCCTTTCTTATCTATCTGTCATACTGTATAGTGCCCATCTATAATGTAGTCTCCTTCTTATCTATATATCAATAATTATATAGTGCCTTTTTATCTAAATATCTGTATGTCTGTCTGTGTGGTAGTGCCTGTGTTATCTATCTGTTATATCTGTCATCTAACTATCTAATCTCCAGACTAGACAGTCACATGCTAAGGCCCTGTCCACACTACTACATTTTTTGTTTATAAGCATACACATTAGTTTCCATTTTTGCTTTCCATCAAAATGGAAGACTCTTACTGCACTCTGATTGGTTTGTACTTATTACATGGCCCTTCCCTGATTGGACTCTGCTCATTACCACGTCTCATTTCCTAATTGGTCACCCTTCATGGAAGGGTCCAACACAGCAGATATAGAGGAGCTGCTTTCCATGACACTTGTTGTGTTGCTTACCTGCATGCATCTAAGTTGCGCTTCGGACAGTTTGAATGCTGCATGCATGCACAAAAGACAAATAACTTACCAGGCATTACAAATCCTGGTATATCCTGTGGCTGGTGGAGTTACCAACCCTACAAGGAATTTTTAGCTCATACATGCATTTCCAGTGTAGGAAAACGTCTGTCATATCCATTTCAGTTGTTTTAGTGTAGATGGAAATCACTTTTGCTTAAAAACACTATTTTTGAAATGAAAACTTAGTAGCCTTAGGGTATTAAGAGTTATTGTGAACTCAGAACTGTCTGAAAAGCAAGCAGAGATACTCTTCCATTAGTAAAAACCTCAATATTTCTTTTCCTTTCACGTGTTAAAATGGTAGGAAAAATATGAAGTGTCAAGTGAAGGGTAGACTCATAAGGACTGAATCACCACTAGCATGGCGATAATCTAAGAGACCAAGAAGTATACTTGGCTCCTGTAAACATGCACTTTCTTCTTCTGTTTTATCTTAAGTACAAGCCTATTATCACATTCACATTGCAGTGGCAGCTCTGCAAAATAGCCATTAATGCACTCTCAGTGTGAGAAATCCATCAAGTGTCTAATGCACATTCTTCATCTGCAGCACATTGATTACTTTGGCCTTGTAAAAGAAATGTAATCCATGAATTTTACTGGCACTTGTTTATGGCATGTAGGAAATCAAAGGTTAATGTACAGTAATGGCAGAACCACCGCTGTAATCCTACCTTCTTACATTAAATATCCAGGATAGGAACACAACTGATGTGTTTATTAGAAAGGCTCACTAATAAGAAAAACATAAGAAATACACACGAGCTGAGTCACAGGCAGACACCTGGAAAAACACTAACAAAAATCCATAGAAGACGTGTTAGACATGGCAGATTATCTTTCCTCCAACAAGAAGACTCCATTGTAAAACAAATGTGTCTCTTTTCCCAGCTTGGTACAGACACCTGGTTCTACGCCAAGCGCTGCTTTTTGTCGCTTCTTGAAAACATGTCCAAACACATGATCATGTTACGTGACAGCATGGTGCAGGAGTGCATCCAGTTCTTAGAACACTGTGAAAGTAAGTACAGCAGCTACGTTATGTTCCAGTTATCAATGAGTAGCTATTACTAATTGAAATGAAATGCAATTTATTTCTTTGCTTAATAAATGTGTTTTTTTTTACATTATAAATAACAATTTGCAGTTCTATCTATCCTGCCTACTATGCTAAAATTAATATTTATCTATCATATAGTGCCTTTCATCTATCTATCTATCTATCTATCTATCTATCTAATAATAATAATAATAATAATAATAATAATAATAATAAAATGTATTATTATTATTATGTAGCACCTGTTCCATGCTCAAGGCGCATGTATATATCATTCTATATACTGTGTGTGTGTGTGTGTGTGTGTGTGTGTGTGTGTGTGTGTATATATGTGTATATATGTATGTGTGTGTGTATATATATATATATATATATATATATATATATATATATATATACATACACACATACACACACACACACACACACACACACACACACACACAAACACTAAAGGTGTGTGTAAATACTGTTTGTGTATTTATAGTATGCACAGTGGATTCAGAAAGTATTCAGACTTTCACTTTCTACACACTTTTTTGTGTTGTTGATTTAATTTTAAATGGATACATTTGCTATTTCTGCCCTTCAGTATACACTCAATAGCACATAATTGCAAAGTGAAAACATGTTTTCAGAAAGGTAAGCAAATTTATTAAAATCAAAAACTGAAATCTCTCCTTCACATACTGTAAGTTCTCAAACCTCTAATTCAGTACTTTGTATAAGCCCCTTTGGCAGCAATTCCAGCTTCGAGTCTACTTGGGTAAGTCTCTACAAGCTTTGCATGCCTAAATTCAGCCAGTTTATCTCATTCTTCCTGGCAGATCCTCTCAAGCTCCGTTAGGCTGAATGGGAAGTGTCTGTAAACTGCCATCTTGTGGTCTGGCCACAGATGTTCTAATGGGTTTAAATCTGGGTTTTGGCTGACCCATTTAAGGACACTGAGAGACTTGCCCCAAAGCTACTCCAGCATTGTCTTGGCTATGTGCGTTGGGTAATTGTTGTGCGGGAAGGTGAACTGTCACCCCAGTGTGAGGTGGTGTGCATTCTGGAGCAGGTTTTTGGCTTGATTCTTCCTTCCTTCAATTCTGACCAGTCTGACGGTCTCTGCTACTGAGAAGCAACCCATATCATGATGCTTCCAACACCATGCTTCTCCATAGTGATGTTATTAGGCAGCTGATGAGTAGTGCCCGTTTTTTGAAAAGCAATGTGCTTAGAGTTCTGCCCAAAGAGTTTATTTTTTGTCAAACCGTAGAATCCTTTGCCTTCACTCTCAGAGTCCAAGCTGGCTGTCATATGCCTTCTGCTCAGGAGTGGCTTCTCTCTAACTACTCTGCCATAAACACCTGAGTGATGGGAGTGCTGTTGAGATGGTTGACCTTCTGACAGGTTCTTACATCTCAACAGAGGGCTTCTGAAGTTCTGTTAGATTTACCATTGAGTTCTTGGTCAGGCCCTTCTTGCCCGGTTACTCAATTTGGCTGGATAGCCAACAGTAGAATGAGTCCTGCTGGTTTCAGACCTCATCTGTTTCAGTTATTGGGGCCACTGTGTTCCTGAGACCACTCTGATCTTTAGAAATGGTTTGATCCCCTTGCCCTGATCAGTGCTTCGCCCCAGTTTGATTGTGGAGGTGTATAGAGAGCTCCTTGGACTTCTTGAATTTGTTTTGGAATTCTATACACAGATACACGTGTGCCTTTCTAAATGATGTCCAATCAAACCAGTTTGCCACAGTTGGACTGCAGTCAAGTTCTCGAAACATCTCAAAAAGAAGTAAAGGAAGCAGGATGCACCTCAGCACAATGTGGAGTGCCACAGCAAAGGGTTTGAATAATTTCTGTGAATGGAAAATTTCAGTTTTTGATTTTTTTTTTTTTTTTTTTTTTTTTATAAATTTGCAAAACTTTTTGAAAATATGTTTTCACTTTTTGGACTATTGAGTGTAGAATGATGGTCAGAAATGGCAAATGTATCCAAGGTGGAGGTGGGATTACATCAGGGATCGGCTCTGAGCCCTTTCTTATTTGCAGTGGTGATGGACAGGTTGACAGACGAGACTAGACAGGAGTCCCCATGGACTATGATGTTTTCTGATGACATTGTGATCTGTAGCGATAGTAGGGAGCAGGTTGAGGAGACCCTGGAGAGGTGGAGATATGTTCTAGAGAGGAGAGGAATGAAGGTCAGTAGGAACAAACAGAATCATGTGTGTGAATGAGAGGGAGGTCAGTGGAATGGTGAGGATGAAGGGAGTAGAGTTGGCAAAGGTGGATGAGTTTAAACACTTGGGATCAACAGTACAGTGTAATGGGGATTGTGGAAGAGAAGTGAAAAAGAAAGTGCAGGCAGGGTGGAGAAGAGTGTCAGGAGTGACTTGTGACAGACGGATATCAGCAAGAGTGAAAGGGAAGGTCTGCAGGACGGTAGTGAGACCAGCTATGTTATATGGGTTGGAGACGGTGGCACTGACCAGAAAGCAGGAGATAGAGCTGGAGGTGGCAGAGTTAAAGATGTTAAGATTTGCATTGGGTATGACGAGGGTGGACAGGATTAGAAATGAGGACATTAGAGGGTCAGCTCAAGTTGGACGGTTGAGAGACAAAGTCAGAGAGGAGAGATTGCGTTGGTTTGGATATGTGCAGAGGAGAGATGCTGGGTATATTGGGAGAAGGATGCTAAGGATAGAGCTGCCAGGTAAGATGAGAAGAGGAAAACCTAAGAGAAGGTTTATGGATGTGGTGAGAGAAGACATGCAGGTGATGGGTGTAACAGAACAAGATGCAGAGGACAGAAAGATCTGGAAGAAGATGATCCACTGTGGCAACCCCTAACTGGAGCAGCCGAAAGAAGAAGAAGGATCCGTGTAAAACTAAATCTACAACACAGTGAAAGTGATGGGGTCTGAATACGTTCTGAATCCACCGACTCTCTGACCGTAAGGCCTGTGGTGACTTCGTAGCACCATCTGGGATTCTACAGATTTGTTTGTGTTTTTTTACTGGCCTCAAAGCTTTTATCTGTGCACCAGAATGTTTCACTACTGGGAGGTGAAGATTAACTGTTTTTTTTTTTTTCCCTTTACAGTTCATGGAAAAAATGTCCCTGCCCTCATTGAGCAGCCTCTGGAGGAAGAACGGATGCACGTTGGGAAAAATACAGTGACGTACGAATCTCGGCTGCTCAAAGCGCTCTTCTATGAAATAATTGGATGGAATCAGTAGGTTCCATGCTGTGTATAGCAGGTATCGTGTCATTCTTTCCAAAAATAGGAAGGAAACAATTCCATCGTAGGAGAAAATAAAACTTTCTATCCACACTTGACTGATAAGTGAATTTGCTCGCTGCAAAGTAAAACTGCATTAGGAGCAAGTCAGACATTTCCATGTAAATAAAACATTTAAAATAAAGTGTATTTATTTTACAGTCTTGCAGTTAATAAGAATTTTTTTTTAACAAATCCACAATCCATTTTAGATGCTGGGGGGGAGGGGAGGCAGGGGCATGGGGTGGTTAGAGGGATGTATCCTGGCATCTCATGTAGGAACACAACCCTTTGGGGGGTTCTGACAGCCCAGTATGAGTTTACCTCACAGGGTTGTTTTTGAATGTGAAAGAGAAGCCAGAGCACTGATCAGTGTGGAGGACAGGCACCCCAAGATTAGTCAGTCAGTCATTGTCCAGCCCGCTATATCCTAACTACAGGGTCACGGGGGTCTTCTGGAGCCAATCCCAGCCAGCACAGGGCACAAGGCAGGAACAAACCCTGGGCAGGGCGCCAGCCCACCGCAGGGCACACACACACCAAGCACACACCAGGGACAATTTAGGATCACCAATGCACATCACCTGCATGTCTTTGGACTGTGGGAGGAAACCCACACAGACATGGGGAGAACATGCAAACTCCACGCAGGGAGGACCCGGGAAGCGAACCCAGGTCCTCAGGTCTCCCAACTGCAAGGCAGCAGCACTACCCACTGCACTACCATGCCGCCCGGCAGCAACCATGAATAAACAAAATTGCAAAAACATAACACTAACAATATTTAACATATCTCGAGAGACAATATCCATACAGAGAAAATGTGCTACCACTGTGCCACCCCACCCCAAGATTAGTGGTACCAAAATTAAATGCAATCCAGTGTTGTTAACTACATTGAAATGCAACACGTACACCAGTGGGCTATTTAATTTTGTCACAGTTACCATAATGAAAAATGTATCAACCAAACGACTGATTGCTTTTCACGCAGTTTTCATCTATCCATTTTCCAACCCGCTGAATCCAAACACAGGGTCACGGGGGTCTGCTGGAGCCAATCCCAGCCAACACAGGGCACAAGGCAGGAACCAATCCCGGGCAGGGTGCCAACCCACCGCAGGACACACACAAACACAGCACACACTAGGGCCAATTTAGAATCGCCAATCCACCTAACCTGCATGACTTTGGACTGTGGGAGGAAACCGGAGCGCCCGGAGGAAACCCACGCAGACACGGGGAGAACATGCAAACTCCACGCAGGGAGGACCCGGGAAGCGAACCCAGGTCCCCAGGTCTCCCAACTGCGAGGCAGCAGCGCTACCCACTGCGCCACCGTGCCGCCCACGCAGTTTTCATGTTCTTGTAAATGCAATACAGAAGTGCATAACATTTTAACTCGTGTTCATAAATGAGTATGTCATAACTAAAAGAAAAGCAGACATCTTGCATTTCACTTTGCAGTTGATCCGCGTGCATTTCATTGCAATTCGAGACCATTCTTTAAACGTGCCAAAACTAAAAGTAATCAAGTAACCAATCAGAGTCAAAAGGTAGGGCAAAGGGGCGCCAACAGTTGGGTAAAGAGGTGGCCCACTTCTAAACGTTTCTGTGTTTTGGCAGTGGGCATAAGTGTAGACAGTATGGACTGTGGAGTGATTAACTGAAACTGTAGGTCTCACTGAAAAAGTTTACTCTCATGTTTAGCTGCCTAAAGTTGTTTTCTTTTGATGCATGTTAAGCAGTGCAATTAAATTTTCAAGATGAGGGTTGTTAGTAATTTTAACTGAATATTGAATATAGTGAAATATTTGTTAGCGTCACCAAGCTTGGTTTCTTCGTGGCTTTTTATTCATACCCTCTGTGATGTTTTAGAGTTTTTTCCCTGCTCTCAACATGCAAGAGAATGAAATCGTCCCGTTCAATAAGGTGGCGGATCCTCTGCCTTATCAACTCCCTGATCTCCTTCTTTCCAAGTGCAACACACTCATGATTGGAATTCCTCTTTCCCCAACTGTTGACATCCCTTGCACCACCTTATGATGCTGACCATCTTCATGGAGCTTCTTGTATACCTGTGGCCATGGTAGCTAATATTACCAAATAATTAAAAGTTCATGCTACCGTAGCCATCCTCCCTGGATGTGGTCAAAAGGGGAAAATTGACTCCAGATAGAAAGATAGTGTGAATGGTTGAGAAAGAACCTAGGAGAACATCGGGATCAAGTCAGGCTGATCTCCAAGATCAAGGCACAGCAGTTTCATTGTGTTGCTGTCTGAATGGAAATGGGCCCACGGTAGAAGACCCCACTTCTGACAGACAGACACGAAAAAGCATGGCTGGCATTTGCTAAAGTTCATGTTGACAAGCTACACCCTTATATGTGAAACTAAATCAGAGCTTTTTTGCTTTGGTTTACAGAAGTCAAAATGAACTTACAACAAAAAAAATGTGAAACCGGGAGGAGGGCCATTAATGTTATGGGGTCTCTGTGCTCCCTCTGACACAGCGTGCCTTGAACTTTTGCAGGGCACAATAAAATCAAAACACTGTTAAAGCGTTCTTTAGTGAAACATTCTGCGTGGTGTCAGGAAGCTGTGACTCACTCACGGGTCACGGGTCCTGCAGCAGGATAAAGGCCCACAACATACATCTAAGAACACTCAGAAAGCACAGGGATGTTCTGAAATGGTCTGCTATGAGTTTGATGCGAAGCCCACTGAACATCTATGGGAAGATTGGAAACTGGCAAACGGGGGAAAAAAACAACCATGGAGCCTCAGAGAACTGAAGCTGACTGATCGAAGGAGAAACGCTTCCACTGCGATCACAGACACGTCGTGTGACCATATGTGTGCGGGGAAAACCGAACCACCACCTCAAACAAAGGCTATCTATCTATCTATCTATCTAGCCTACTATGCTAAATTATCTATCCATATCTTTCTCAAACAAAATGGTCACAGAAGTGCAGATAATTATTGACTTTCCCTCGCATAACATTCTCTATGTACACCTAGACATGGGGTGCTTCCTTTTTTACAAGGACGGAGAGAGAGAGCGTAAAGGCTACGTATAAAACTTGAATGAGGAAAACGGCTCATTCTGAAGTGCTTTTTCTTTTTAATTTTATTGGAATACAACACACCCTCCCAAAATGTCTTCAAATCAGGAACCATCATCTGTGAGCTATGCCAGTGGCCTCTTTGTGACGTCCTGTTCTGTCTGGTAGTAGTCCAGGTACCCTCCTAGTGCACTTACCGCCACTGCTGTCATGTGACTCGAACAACCATCTAAAAAAAAAAAAAAAAACAAGCAAAAATGGAGGTCATTTTATAATGTACTCTCTTCCTCAGTTATAACAAAGACTAGCGGCGTTACTACATGTATTACTACGTTTATTTGTGATGTGTCGTCTGTTGGATTGACTGATGCATTGTGTTTTATTACTACAAACATTTGCGATGTTCCATCTGTTGGAATGACAGACATAGCAACCAAATGGACATACAGATATACAGACACACAGACATGTATCCTTTTATTAAGGTGGACGATTTGTAAATTACCACAGACTTTATCTCACCATGCAATGTTTTTTCTCTTCTCTTCACTCTCTTATGAAGCTCCATAATCTCCAAAACCTTCCTTTCCTGCATACGAGACTTGGCCAGCCCTTCTGTAAAGACAAACCGCAATTACACATTATGTGTTATCACATTGATATTTTCTATAACAACAATTTTGTATATACACACACACTGAACTCTTTGCAGAGTGACGTCAGAACATTCATTTAAAAGAAATCCATGATAAGATCCAAAAGATGTCTGCTGCACTCCAAATCCTGGCTTCTGACGATGCTGCACTTGAGAAACAGGGCATCTGATATGCAACAGCGAGGTTCTTTTACACAAATAGCAAGCGCTGAAAAAGACCTAAAATAAACAGCCGGCCACTTTAGGAGGCGTCCTCTTACTGTTCTATAGGCCAAGCACTGTTTCCTCCAAATTTGTTCCACCTGTGAGTGCGACGTGTCCGTCTTTTGTATCAGGCACTTGAACAAGTGATTACCAACTTACCGTGTCTTCCAAAACAGCCCTCTTCAGTGTCCTGCCATGCAAGGATTTGCCTTAGCCAGCTGGACTTGTAGAAATCAGAATAGCCTGCCATCCCACACAGCATTACTGCCAGAAAGAAAGAAAGAAAAAAAGACAAAGATTAGGCTTCATCAATCTCGATATTTCCTGTTTTTCTGATTTAACGGTGTTTTGGATATATAGTGCCCACTCCACAAATATTTATTATATAGTGCCATTAATGTCCATCTCTGTACAGTGTCTGTAAAAAGTATTCACCCAGAAATATGCAACATACGTATGTGGTCAATTATTTTGTGTTTTATATTTGGAATTAATTTAGACCACTTAGTGGACATCTGTTGTTTGTCACTTTGATAGTAAAGACCCTCTTTCTGTTGATCAGTGTGAACGCGTCCAAATCCAATCCACTGGGATTCAATGTTCTGTAACAATAAAATGTGAAGACTTCCAAGGGGGTGAATACTTTTTCAGTCACAGTATCTTATCTATCTATCTATCTATCTATCTATCTATCTATCTATCTATCTATCTATCTATCTATCTATCTATCTATCTATTATATATAGTGCCTTTCATATCTATCTATCTATTATATTGTGCCTTTCATGTCTATCTATCTATCTATCCATCTATCTAATAGATAGCTAGATAAATATGAAAGGCAGTATATAATTGATAGATAGACATGAAAGTCATTATATAATAGATAGATAGTGCCTTTCATGTCTATCTATCTATCTATCTATCTATCTATCTATCTATCTATCTATCTATCTATCTATCTATCTATCGCCTTTCATGTCTATCTTTCTTTTAATAAATATTTAAAACTATATAGACATTGTTATATAAATGTTATATATTGTTATATATAGAAATTTTTATAAACTGCCTATTCTATCTTAAAACTATAGAGCACTTAAAAATAAAAAAAAGAAATGACTGCATTTAGAAATGTATCACTCAGTAAGTACTCATCACATGAACACGCCATATGCACCAAATCCTTCATTTATTTTACAAGTTTATTGTTTGTTTATTGTACAAGTGATGCAGCTTGAGAAAATAAAGGAACACCTCGTAGCTGCAGTGTCAACCATCAATGGCGATAAACTACAAAGGGTCTGAGAGGAATTGGTATGTGCAGCGCAACACGAGGGGTCTTTGGGTAGGTTGAGCATTTGTAAGATTAAGAAAGTGTGAGGGGGTCTTTTACACACTGCTTTAGATCGCATGTTCATGTGATGCTGGCTTACAGAGTAAAACATTTTTGAAAGTGTTCAGTTTTTTTGAATCTCTCCATATAGCGCCATTGACATCGCTCTCTCTCTCCATCCATTGTATACTGCATCTGTCTGTCTGTCTTGCCTACTATACTAAAATTAATATCTATCATATAGTGCCTTTCAAATCTATCTATCTATCCTGCCTACTATGCTAAAATTAATATTTATCTATCTATTGTGACGGGCGGCCGGGTCCTATGCCCGGACGGGATGCCCCTGCTGCATATGTTCTAGGGGAGCAACCATGGGCGACTCAGTACCTCCCCCGGGACACTTGGTGGCAGCCTCCCTGGCCGACGGTGATGCCTCAACCTCCCGCAGGGCTCCATGGGAGATGGAGTCCTCCACAGCCCGGTTGGGAGCTGGGGTGGCCACCAGGGGGTGCTGCATGGATTCCACAGCCCAGCTGGACAAATCTTCAGCCCCACCCAGAAGTGCAATTGGAACCAGGTGGTCAAGCACCTGGAACACTTCCGGGTGGGCTATAAAAGGGGCCAGAGTCGGGAGGAGAGGACAAAGCTTCAAGGGTGGAGTGGTGATGCCAGAAGGGCGTATTTTGTGGTGATTAGTAGTGTTTAATTGGGACTGTGTATTGCCTGTGGGTTACGGGGAAGATGTGCGCCCACAGGGGAAGAAAATTAAACAGTTTGTGTTATTTTATACATGCCTCCGAGTGTAATCAGGGCCGGGTCCAGGGCTATATAGCGCTATTGTGAATATATAGTGTTATATAGTGAATTTCCCCTTGGGATTAATAAAGTATCTATCTATCTATCTATCGTTACACTATCTATTATATAGTGCTTTTCTAGCTATCTTTCTATCTATCTGTCTATTATATAGTGCCTTTCTATCTATCTTTCTATCTATCTATTATATAGTGCCTTTCTATCTCTCTCTGTCTCAGTTGGTCTTTTTTTTTTTGGATGTCTTTATTCTAAATTATGCCAATGCTTTATTCGACTGGCACCTTTCCACTGCTACCTGCTATTAGCAGGATTGTTTCAGCTCCTAACGCGTTTTTAATCAACTCACTGTTCTCCATAAAGATGTCGTGCGTCTCGACTGGAAATCCACTATTTTCGAAGGCCACGTTGCGTTTCATCATGTTAGAGCAGAAGATCCTTTCGTATTCGCGTCCAGTCATGTTGATGCGAGACCCTCTGCGCTCTCCTTGCAGGATGTTTGAACAGCCTTTCTGGAAACAATGACAGTGACATGGTGTCAGATGCCATGCACGACATGTCAATTTCAGGGACTTGCGTAGGTTTTTGAGCCACACGAGTTATTTAGTTCTAATTCATATATTTTTGAGTTTTTCTCAGATTTTTTGCTAGCATTAAAAAATGTGTTTTTGAACTGCAGACTGTTTATATTAAATTTTAATTACTTTGCTCAAATGACACAGGATGACCTGAATTTACAGGACGTTCCTGTCAGGAATTGCAAGCATCCTTTTATATTGCACTAGTAACATATGCATTTGTTTCAGTTTCTTTATCCAACTAGGGGGCTCCGCCCCCTGCTCGCTTCGCTCGCCAACCCCCTGGTGTTGGGAAATTACAAAGAGCGTGATGTATGAATGAGATATAGCATAGTGTGAAGGTGTAGATGACGCATATAGGAAGCAAACAATTCAGTGTTTGGTACAGTGTAAAGGTTTGGCATGGAGCATTTATGACCTTAACTTCAACGTCAGATGATGGTCATGGCAAAGGCAGGTGTAATGGTGAACTGTCGCCGTTTAAGTGTAAAAGGTAATTCCAGGTTAGAACTTGTAAGGTCAATTCTAGGAATTAGAACAGTATTGTCAGCATGTGATCCTGTAAGAACTGTTGCTTGAATAACATTGTGTGTCATGGTGTTGACGGCTAAACGTGTACCATTGCATAAACACTGTGTAGTGTTAAGGTTTCCTAATAGCATGATTATTGTTCCGTTTTTAAGGCTAAGATTGTGTTGTGGAAATCTGGCTGGGTTAATAGTGTTCAAATATTCTAAGGGGAAATTAAGATGGTCATTGTTGTCATCAGAGTCAAGTTTGTCAGAGCTTAGAAAGAGCCGTGCCTTTCCATGAAGTAATGAAATGACCTGGTTATTAATGTGATGCACATGAATATTTTTTGGACAGAATATAGTCAGTTGTGTTAAAAGGGGTATTTGGTCTAATGAGATTGCTGTTCCAAATATCTCCGTAAGTAAGTCGTCGCAGATAAAGGGCTGAGGAATTGTAATAATATCTGGGTGAACTACATCTGTATTGGTGAGTGTACCATCTCTCAGTTGTAATAAGCAATTGTTATATGCGGGATCTGGACATCGCATGTTTTGTACTAAGTGTATCTTTTGAAAGCAATGCCAATTGTCCGGGTAACATTTTTTTGAAGCGCGTTGTAGGTGACGTGAATTTTTTTTTTTTGATGCGGGTGCGTGTTTGTGGTCCCGTTACTCGAGCCGTCTAGTTTTGTACCCGTGATCGTGAATTGATGACTTGTTTGATCTTTATCGTTAGGAATATGGATAAGTAATAAGGAGGATCGCACTCACTGTTAATATGCGGACTGTTCGTTTCTTCGTATTATCACCAATCAGGTCTCGCGCCTGTATATGTATTGTAGTTCGGTCTCTTGTTGTTTATGTATGACGTCGTCGCGTATTTTAAGGTGGAGTGAACAATAGTTGAGCGCATGGCATGTGGAGCAATAGCTAAGTACTGTCTAAAATCTCCTCCTAATAAAAGTACCTTTCCTCCAAAGGGAAAATGATTATTCATCAACGGAATGTCAATTGTCCGCGTATTTTAAGGTGGACTGAACAATAGGTGAGCGCATTGCATGTGGAGCAATAGTTAAGCACTGTTTAAAATCTCCTCCTAATAACAGTACTTTTTCTCCAAAGGGAATAGTGTATTATTATTTATCAACGTTTGTAGAAGTTGTTTTATGCGCCGCCGTCTATTTTGTTGTTTCTTTCGTGTTTGTGTGTTTGTTCCCGTTATCCTTTCTGAATCGTTTTGTACCCGTGACCGTGTATTCATGACTTGTTTCTTTCTCAGCTTGCGAAATATGGATAAGTAATAAGGAGGATCGCACTCACTGTTAATATGTTTCCTTTTCTGCAGTTGAACGGTTAATAGTGCTTTATTGTAAGGAGATCCACCAATGCTGACACCTATGCTGTCTAGTGTGAAGGTGTTGACGTTCACTTTAGAATATGTGGCTTTGGGTGTCACTTCTTATGGATGTGTGTGTGGGGGGGGGGTGAGGATTGTTGTTGCGCGAGCGTCTTCTTTCTTTTTGTGTTCCTGTGTCTTGTTCAATCCCCCTCTTTGTGTGTGTCCCGTCTCTTGCTTGTACGGTCTGTGGGGTGGTTTTGTGTTCTTTTTTTTTGTGTTCCATGGGCTTGTTGAATCCCCCTCTTGGTGTGTGTCCCGTCCAGTGCCTGTGGGGGGGGGGGGGTGCCTTCCTGTTGTGCGCGAGCCTCTTCTTTTTTTGGGGGGGGGCTAGTTTCATGTGTAATGTGTTTCGTGCTGAGCCTGCGTTTGACTACTTTTTTATGTGCCTTTTCCTTTTTTCGGTGCTCGTTGTGACTCATTTCTTTGACTCGTTTTTTCTGTGCTCACTCCTTTTTTCTGTGGTCTTGTCCGCCTCTCGCGGCCCCTCATCCGCCTCTCTCGTCCTCTTTTGTCCGCCTCTCGCGGACTCTTTTTCCGCCTGCGCAGTACGTCTTTTTGCGGCTACGGCCTCTCGCGGCTCCTCAGCCGCCTCTCGCGGACTCTTTTTGCGCCTGCGCATTACGTCTTTTTGCGGCTACGGCCCATGGCCGGATGTCCCTGCGTCCATCCGGTTTAGCATTCTCGGTTAGTAATATGGATTACTTTAAGACCTGGGAGTTTGAAATAAGTACAGATGCCTGTTTTAATTAATTTATATCCTGAGAACTGATGGGCACTGCAGGGCGAGAAATTACAGAATTAATTTACAGCGTGAGAAAGGCAGGAGTGCCGAGGTCCTTAAAAGATCAAACACTCTGCTCAGGGTCACTCATCATCAGGACACAATAGCCAATCAAATGTGTGCAATGTCACATGTCCTGAAACAGACCAATCGTGGCCAAAAGGCAGGTAGTCAGGCATCATAACTGGCAAGGCAGAAGGACCGAGATGCCAAGACCAGAGAGATAAGTTGAGGACAGAAAGGAGTTCCAAACCTGACACAAGGGCCAACCTTGTAAAGAAACTCACGACGCTAAAGTGCTTCAGAAATTCCTTTAAGTATGTCCACCAGGAATATATTTTTTAAATGTTGTGTCCCATGATGTCACCAATGAGACCAAATTGGTCATGTGATGTCTCTTTAGAGTGTAAAAAAAAAAAACACGTTCACAACTGAAGTCAAAATAAAAAGTAATCAAAAAACTGAAATCCTGCTCAGAATAAAACTTCACATGGAATGACCCAAATCAGGCCACAGTGGGGTCATCGGGGTTACTTGGTGTTCCTCTCACATCCCACACACATGCCCAGGACGGGGAACAGCATGGTCCTCAGGTAGGCCGCTGAGGTGCCCCTTGGTCAGGACACCACCAGCTTTAAGTGGCAGAAGCTTTTATGACCCAACATATTTGTGTCAGCAGCAACAGAAGAAGCCGTAATTTAAAAACGCACACACATCAGCCTGACGAGAGTTTAATATTGGCCTGAGCAGAAGCTCGGTGGTGGTGGTGGAAGGCTACGCCGTACCCGGCAGGCTCCTTACCATTTGTCCAATCATAAAGTAGAGCAGCTGATGAGAGAGGGAATAATCGGCACATCCAAACCTCGTCATCAGGTTTCTGCATGAGTTAGTGACAATGCACGGAGTTCCATTGTCTTTCCTATAAAATAAAAATGGAAAAAGAAAATATGCTGATGGTTCTTTATTGATCTCTGAAGGGACATTTACTTACTTCAGCAGCAATGTAGATCATAAAACAAAATATATATAAATTATTTAACTGCAAGAATAGGAACTACATTTACACTATAATAATAATAATATAAAGAAATACTCCCATAATGCTAGTGAGTCTACTATATTATAACAGGCCAAGGTGAAGTCAGGCACATTTGGAAGAAGGCGTTATTAGGTACGATAGCGCCGCGTGTGGGAATGAACCCCTGGGTAAATGTGTGCCAGGACGACTTGTTGTGAGAGGAGGAGAAGAAGACTGGGCACACATTCTCCATGATGGCCTCTCCTTGTGCCGTTCTCTTTATCTTTTCTGCCAGCAACTCAAGTAATAACCCTGGCTTGGCTGATCAGTTTATTCAGGAATTTGGCACCTTCCCTACTGACACACAAAAGCAAGTGGTGTGATAGATATGAAAGGCGCTATATAATAGATAGATAGGATATGAAAGGCACTATATAATAGATAGATAGGATATGAAAGGCACTATATAATAGATAAATATGAAAGGCGCTATATAATAGATAGGATATGAAAGGCACTATATAATAGATAGATAAATTTGAAAGGCACTATATAATAGATAGATAGGATATGAAAGGCACTATATAATAGATAAATATGAAAGGCGCTATATAATAGATAGGATATGAAAGGCGCTATATAATAGATAGATAGGATATGAAAGGCACTATATAATAGATAAATATGAAAGGCGCTATATAATAGATAGATAAATTTGAAAGGCACTATATAATAGATAGATAGGATATGAAAGGTACTATATAATAGATAGATAGATAAATTTGAAAGGCACTATATAATAGATAGGATATGAAAGGCGCTATATAATAGATAGGATATGAAAGGCGCTATATGATAGATAGATAGGATATGAAAGGCACTATATAATAGATAGATACATTTGAAAGGCACTATATAATAGATAGGATATGAAAGGCGCTATATAATAGATAGATAGGATATGAAAGGTGCTATATAATAGATAGATAGATAAATATGAAAGGCGCTATATAATAGATAGGATATGAAAGATACTATATAATAGATAGATAAATATGAAAGGCACTATATAATAGATAGGATATGAAAGGTGCTATATGATAGGATATGAAAGGCGCTATATGATAGATATGAATGGCACTATATAATAGATAGGATATGAAAGGCGCTATATGATAGATAGATTGATAGATTTTTTTTAAAAAAGTACTTTATTAAAGTAGATAGATAGGATATGAAAGGCACTTTATGATAGATAGATATGAATGGCACTATATAATAGATAGGATATGAAAGGCGCTATATAATAGATAGAATATGAAAGGCGCTATATGATAGATAGGATATGAAAGGCACTATATAATAGATAGATAAATTTAAAAGGCACTATGTAATAGATAGGATATGAAAGGTGCTATATGATAGGATATGAAAGGCAGTATATAATAGATAAATATGAAAGGCACTATATAATAGGATATGAAAGGCACTATATAATAGGATATGAAAGGCGCTATATGATAGATATGAATGGCACTATATAATAGATAGGATATGAAAGGCGCTATATGATAGATTGATAGATTTTTTTTTTAAAAAGTACTTTATTAAAGTAGATAGATAGGATATGAAAGTCACTATATGATAGATAGATATGAAAGGCACTATATAATAGATAGATAGGATATGAAAGGCGCTATATGATAGATAGATATGAAAGGCACTATATAATAGATAGATAAGATATGAAAGGCGCTATATGATAGATAGATTGATTGATAGATAGATTTTTTAAAGTACTTTATTAAAGTAGATAGATAGATTGATAGATAGGATATGAAAGGCACTTGTCACAGAATACAAGGATTGACTGCCATCCTGGCCGGGACAAATGGTTCCCTACTGAGCTGGGATACCTTGGTAATAGAGACTGGCACCAGGGGCCATGTGCTCTCCCAGTCCAACAGGTGGCAGCAACTCTCTGGTGGGTCTCCCATATACACACCTGCAGGGCTTCATGAGAATTTGAGTTCCAGTGGGCAGCCCAGCTGGGTCTCGTGGGATCTGTGGAGAGGATGTTTCCTCATTTTAGGAGGGTCCTGACCCGACCTGACCTGAGCTGCAAGTGCTTTCTGGTTCCACTGGAAGTATTCCTGGGTCTGGTATAAAGGAAGCCACTGCTCCTCATTTGGGGAGTTGGAGTCGGGTGTGGGGGACGTACAAAGCTGTCCTGGCAGGTAGAGAGCGAGCGAGAGAAATCTGCAGGATAAACCTTGCATTTGCACCTGGCACTTGTGGTTGTGTTTGGGGTTCGAGGTGCTGCAATGACCCCCAACTGCATGTTGCTTCTTGTCAGCATCCTTCAAACCAACAACCAAGAAAGGGCACGCGGGTCATTAAGCAATACAGGTAGCCGTCTCCGTCACAGGTGGCCAGCAATTCAACCATAATAACCAGCATTCCTTAAGCTTTGGAGGTGTTCAGTTCGTTTTCCTTGCTCAAGTAGATCAAGTAGAATGTTACTTCTTAAAATAAGGACATACAAAATATAAGATCGATGATGATGATGATTCTTTACTTTTATATAGGTACTTGAAACACTTCAGTGAGTGAGGAGCCACTTCAGCCAGCACTAATGGGCAGCACCCACCTGGGTGATGTGACGGCAGCCATTTTTTCGCCAGTGTGCTCACCACACATTAGCTGTTAGGTGGTGAAGGGGTAAGAGACAGGAGATGATTAGGGGGCCAGAATGACTAGGCCATGGTGGGCAATTTAGCCAGGACATCGGGACAAAGGATGCCCAGGGATCTTTTATGACCACAGAGAGTCAGGACTTCAGCTGAATGACGGCGCCAGTTTTTTAGCACACAGCACCAGGGCATTGGGATCCACATTCAGACCACAGGGTAAGCGCCCCCTGCTGGTCGTATTCCAGCAGCAACCCAAGCCTTTCCCATCCAAGTACATGCTGAGCTTCAGATGGATGACCTGTTCTGGACGTATGTGCGACATGTCACTCCACTCCACTCCACTCCACCACCCTTGTAAGTGTTACTAAGACCAAATGAAGCAGCTCTTAATGTCTTATAACATAACTAGCAGATGCATTGTGGGTAGAACCTAAACTAAAGTCTTCCCGTTGGGTTTAATGAGTGAGTGCATCCTGACCAATTCTTGACACGTCCTTGCCGGAGTGATGGCCTACCAGGTTCCAAGCAGGAGGGCGATGCACTTGTCACTGAGCTGCTCGCTGAAGCACGCCACCTCCTGGAAGGCCGGGTAGACCAGACGTGGGCTGGTCGTGTTCCACATTTTGGGGAGGCTCCAAAAGCCGCTGTCTAGAATGGGCTCAAATTCTGCAAAGATAGACAATTGGAGTAGATTGACATAACAAAACGCCAGGCCTGTCTGCACCTTCCACCACTCTTTCGGGTCTCCTTACCTCTGAAGTAAGATGGATCGCTCTCCTGTAGGGTGTAGGATGCCTGCTGGAGGGTACCGTCCAGTCTCTGCATCATCTTCCTCACTTTGGAGACGTGGCCTGCACTGTTGGCATCCATCGAATGATCTGCGGGAGGCCACCGCCGTAAGGCCTCACCCAACTCGGCTGTAGACGGAGCGAGACCAGGAGATAAATTAGGGAAAGACCTGCAGATCTGCCGAACCTGACAATTCCTAATACAGAAAAGGTGATAAAACCACTGAGTGGGGAAGGAGACGTTTGGATTTCATTTTGATTCATTAATCTCCGAGGGGTGACTGTCTTTTCGCACAAACTTTGGGGGTCAGAGGAAGGGGTCAACCATTGTACAGCATTTCAGGTTAAGGGCCCAACAGAGTGGGATCCCTTCTGGCGCTTACCGAATTTGAATTGGTATCCGTCCAGATACCTGCGCTGATCCTTAGCCTCAGAGCCACCACTCTGCCCTAAATTTACGAGGGTCGGTCCAAAAAAGTAACGGAAATCTGAAAGTTACACGGTAATCGCAACGGATAGAAGCTGATGCAGTGAATTATCCATCCATCCATCCATCCATTTTCCAACCCGCTGAATCCGAACACAGGGTCACGGGGGTCTGCTGGAGCCAATCCCAGCCAACACAGGGCACAAGGCAGGAACCAATCCTGGGCAGGGTGCCAACCCACCGCAGGACACCCAGCACACACTAGGGCCAATTTAGAATCGCCACTCCACCTAACCTGCATGTCTTTGGACTGTGGGAGGAAACCCACGCAGACACAGGGAGAACATGCAAACTCCACGCAGGGAGGACCTGGGAAGCGAACCTCAGGTCTCTTAACTGCGAGGCAGCAGCGCTACCACTGCGCCACCGTGCCGCCCCAGAGTGAATTATGGGTAGCTAAAACACACGCAGCGCAGTGCCCTGTCGTTAGTCTTGTTAAAGCCAAGGTCAGATGAACACGGCGGGATTCTGCCATTGCTGAGTAGCGAGATTTCTTTGGGCAGAGAGAGCGAAACTTGATAAAAATTCACCAAAGGATATTGGTTTGTAGGGCAGCACGGTGGCGCAGTGGGTAGCGCTGCTGCCTCACAGTTGGGAGACCTGGGGACCTGGGTTCGCTTCTCGGGTCCTCCCTGCGTGGAGTTTGCATGTTCTCCCCGTGTCTGCGTGGGTTTCCTCCGGGCGCTCCGGTTTCCTCCCACAGTCCAAAGACATGCAGGTTAGGTGGATTGGCGATTCTAAATTGGCCCTAGTGTGTGTGCTTGGTGTGTGGGTGTGTTTGTGTGTGTCCTGCGGTGGGTTGGCACCCTGCCCGGGATTGGTTCCTGCCTTGTGCCCTGTGTTGGCTGGGATTGGCTCCAGCAGACCCCTGTGACCCTGTGTTCGGATTCAGCGGGTTGGAAAATGGATGGATGGATGGATTATATATTGACTAGCCGTCCCCTGCGGCTCTGCCCACGTAGAAGTGAAACAGGACAGTGAGGAGGGCACTGCCCACTCCTGACGTCACGCTTCCCCCTCCCCTCGCCCCTCTGTCTCGGATTAGCGCGAGTATGCCGCTCCTGCAAGCGAACTCTGATATTTAGCACGATGAGAGAAGTCGCGAAATCAGCTGGAATGTTCAAGAAAATAACAGAAGAAAACCCGATCTAAATCCGTTAAGTGGTACTCTCGTTCGCTAGCCAAGCGGAGGTAACGTACACTACACACCGCGAGTACTGCAAGCAAACTATGATCCTTCACGCGATGAGAGAAGTCGCAAAATCAACCGGAATGTTCAAGCAAATAATAGAAAAAAAAAGATCTAAATCCGTTAAGTAGTTCTGTCGTGAAAAGCGGACAGACAGACATTGGATTATATATATATATATATATATATATATATATATATATATATATATATATATATATATATACATTCATAGCATTCGTAGTCTGAATCACAATCTGATTGTATGGGTGGTTACCTACCAGGTAACGCTTGTGATTGGTCAGCAAGTCGGCAAACATCCGCCACCCTCTCAGGACTCCTCTCAATTGTGAGATCAGATCATAGAGTGTTGCATAGTTTACTGTACCCACCCATTCAGTCAGATTGTGATTCAGACTACGAATGCTATAAGTAGGGCGGCATGGTGGTGCAGTGGGTAGCACTGCTGCCTCGCAGTTGGGAGATCTGGTGACCTGGGTTCAATTCCCGGGTCCTCCCTGCGTGGAGTTTGCATGTTCTCCCCGTGTCTCCGTGGGTTTCCTCCGGGCGCTCCGGTGTCCTCCCACAGTCCAAAGACATGCAGGTTAGGTGGATTGGCGATTCTAAATTGGCCTTAGTGTGTGCTTGGTGTGTTTGTGTGAGTCCTGCGGTGGGATGGCACCCTGCCCGGGATTGGTTCCTGCCTTGTGCCCTGTGTTGGCTGGGATTGGCTCCAGCAGACCCCCGTGACCCTGTGTTCGGATTCAGCGGGTTGGAAAATGGATGGATGGATGCTATAAATACAATTACCCCGATCTCCAGGCTGTCAAATAAACGAACCACACAGCTTCGCCTCTAACGCTGACGTCCGAGGTTCGATCCCCGAGAGGGGTTCAGTGCAGTGATAAGGGTGAAACACGTGTCGCGTACTCTTTGCATTATTTGACAGTAAACTATGCTATATATATATATATATATATATATATATATATATATATATATACAGTATATGTTGATTAGGGCGGCACGGTGATGCAGTGGTAGTGCTGCTGCCTCGCTGTTCCAGCCAACTTCTTAGCCTAATTAAGTGAGTCGTTATTTCCCAGTTTCTGTGTTTTGGAATCAATGTAGAAATTACAAACTACGTTTGGTAGATTTTTATTAAAATGTAATGAGCAGTTATATGTAGATGTGGGTAGTAACGACTTACATTTGCTCTGTTACATTTACTTGAGTAACTTTTTTAAATTAGTGTATTTATAGTTTTACTGCACCATACTTTTTACTTTTACTTGAGTACATTTGTGAAGAAGAAACGCGACTCATACTCTGCTACATTGGGCAACACTCGAATCGTTACTTTTTTTCCATTATATACGCTGTATTTTTGCCAGAGAGAAGCCGCCAATGGATCTACTGCATGACCGTTTCACCAATCAGACGCAGCAACTTTAATCACATGGCTCCGTTTCACCAATCAGACGTAGCCATTCAGTCACATGACCACACACAAACTGTGGCGGCATAGCGGTACAAACTCCTCACAGACAGCGGTCAGGGAAAGAGAGAATACATGAAAAATGAGAGCCAATTCCTGCTGATGCTTAACCATCACTTCACTGAGTGAAGAACAAGCAGGTTTTAACCAAACCTGTACAGCCCTCGTCGAACCCGGGTCTCTGAGGCACGGCAGGCCTGCTTCGCTCTGATTGGCTGTGCAGTATTAACAGCCTTTTCAACCTCATTTTCATTTTGCCTTTCCAGGTGTTCTGGTTATTTAACTGATTCTTTACTAATCAGCGGGTCTGACACTGAAGTCGTTGCAGCTTTCATCATCCTGGGTGTCTGCTATGCTGGTTGTTAATTGTCACTCTTAGGGTTAAATGAAGGGTGCAAACTACACAGGAAAATAATAGGAAAACAACAAAAGTGAGTTAAGCATTTCTAGCTTTTGAAAAAAAATTGAAATATTTCTAAATGTCGTATAAATATAAAAATCATACTGTTGTGGTTTTTCCGAATGCAGAATAAGAGAAGAGTAAAAAAAAGACCAGCTAATTAAATGAGATCAGTTGTTCTCGATTATTATCACCGATTTTGAATCTGATTGGAACAAAAACCTGCAGCCACTGCGGCCCACCAGGACCAACACTGCGCTAGCTGTCAGCTTTGGCCTTTAGCAGGCTTAGGAAGCATTTTAATTGAAGCCTCTTGATGTGTGACCCAGTCCCGCTGCTCCTTGTCTACAAGAGAACCATTATAATCTCGTGTGGCAGAATTCTGACTCTGAAGGGTCTGCTTATCGGGAACTTGCAAGGACATGAGAAGTGAAACTAATCACATACCGTTTGTAATTAACTGTGTGTTTAAGGAGCTGTAAGTCAGTCATCTCCTACCACGGGCCGAGTGACTCTGCGCCTGTGGCAATAAAGACATTTTTATTTTCCCCATCCTGAGGTGGCTTCTTGAATCTGACTTTGACATCATGCACTATGGCAGGTGAAGATCCATAGCTGATATCCAGATGTGCGGTGCCAGTCAACGCTTGTCTTCTATGACAAGTGCCTCTCATATCTGTCTTATGTCACACGCGAGTGCATGGAAGTCAGTCGATGGGCTTCACTAAATGTACATATAGCTGGACCAGGGCTCGGCGATGCACACTTAACACCTTCTCTCCTTCCTCTGCAGACCCTCAGAAGGAAATCGCACCTGACCTCACTGCCGGCTCCCGCCCTCAAAACACACACCTCCCTGCCTAACCTCGAAAAACTCACCGCACCGTCTGTACCTGTTAGTTCAGTCGTGGACTCGGTCTGTTAAGACGGCGCAGCAATTGGCCGACATCTCGTCTTTATCAAGTACACGGGGTGGAGGCGCCAATGCTTTTTTTCTTGGTTTTGTTGTCTTTCTTTATCTATCTATCATATAGTGCCTTACAGATCTATCTATCTATCTATTATATAGTGCCTTTCATATCTATCTATATATCTATCTATCATATAGTGCCTTTCATCTATCTATCTATCTATCATATAGTGCCTTTCATATCTATCTATCTATTATATAGTGCCTTTCATATCTATCATATAGTGCCTTACAGATCTATCTATTATATAGTGCCTTTCATATCTATCTATATATCTATCTATTATATAGTGCCTTTCATCTATCTATCTATCTATCTATAATATAGTGCCTTTCATCTATCTATCTATCTATCTATCATATAGTGCCTTACAGATCTATCTATTATATAGTGCCTTTCATATCATCTATCTATCTATCTATCATATAGTGCCTTTTATATCTATCATATAGTGCCTTACAGATCTATCTATTATATAGTGCCTTTCATATCATCTATCTATCTATCTATCTATCTATTATACAGTGCCTTTCATCTATCTATCTATCTATCTATCTAGTGCCTTTCATATCTATCTATCTATCTATCTATCTATCTATCTATCTATCTATCATATAGTGCCTTTCATATCTATCTATCTATCTATCATATAGTGCCTTTCATATCTATCTATCTATCTATCTATTATATAGTGCCTTTCATATCTATCATATAGTGCCTTACAGATCTATCTATTATATAGTGCCTTTCATATCTATCTATATATCTATCTATTATATAGTGCCTTTCATATCTATCTATCTATCTATCTATCTATCTATCTATTATACAGTGCCTTTCATCTATCTATCTATCTATCTATCTAGTGCCTTTCATATCTATCTATCTATCTATCATATAGTGCCTTTCATATCTATCTATCTATCTATCTATCTATCTATCTATCTATCTATCTATCTATCTATTATATAGTGCCTTTCATATCTATCATATAGTGCCTTACAGATCTATCTATTATATAGTGCCTTTCATCTATCTATCTATCTATCTATCTATCTATCTATCTATCTATCTATCATATAGTGCCTTTCATCTATCTATATATCTATCATATAGTGCCTTACAGATCTATCTATTATATAGTGCCTTTCATATCTATCTATCTATCTATCTATCTGTCATATAGTGCCTTACAGATCTATCTATTATATAGTGCCTTTCATATCATCTATCTATCTATCATATAGTGCCTTTCATATCTATCATATAGTGCCTTACAGATCTATCTAATATATAGTACCTTTCATATCTATCTATCTATCCTTCTATCTATCATATAGTGCCTTACAGATCTATCTGTTATATAGTGCCTTTCATATCATGTATCTATCTATCTGTTACATAGAGCCGCTATCTCATGAAGGCATCTGCCATGTCGATGTGGCCCTGTATATGTGAAGTTGATGGTCAATCAGCTCGAGCTTAATGACAACATGAAAACAGATCTCAGCAAAGTGGTCTAAATTAATTAGAAACATAAAACACAAAATAATTGATCCCATGAGTATTCACCCCCTTTAATACGACACCCCCTAAATCATCACCGGGGTAGACAACTGCTTTTAGAAGTCACAGAATTAGTTCAGTGGGGTTGCACATGACTGCTTTATCAATGTGCCTGAATATGGAAGGTCAAACTTACACTGAAGGCAGAAGTGCACTTGGAGTAACTCCATGGGAAGGCAGTCAAAGGCACAAGTCACAGGATGAAGACAAGTCATCGGCCAAACTAACCAACAAGTCTTTCACATGGAGAAAAACCCAAGCTGACACGTGGAGAACATGCAAGTCCCCTACAGACTGTGAGCAGCAGAGAATCAAAGATGTAAGGCAGGAACACCAGAAAAAAAAAAAACAGCCCCTGTTTTTATCTCCACAGTTGAGGAAGAAGATTATAAAAACTACAACCTGGATATCCATAAGAAAGGATAGAAACCAAACTGAATGCTGGCCAATAATGAAACTGCCTCCTGTCATCTAATAGTCGAATATGTGACAGATTGGGACAGCAGTGTGAAAGTGCAAGTTTAGAAAAATTAAAAAAAAAATAAACAAAAAGGAATCAGTGCAGGGGTTTAACAAGCTATTTATGGTAAAGCTGACTATCAAGGCTAATCCTCTTGTTGTCTCGCCATTACAACATTTACACTGTATTTAAAGGTGACACAGGGCCAGAGTTTGTTTTTTTTTTTCTACATAAGGACAAGAACTACCATTCTGTATTTGGACTGGTTCACAGTAAATGGACCATAATTCAAATTATTATATTTCATACCATCATATGCTATTATAATCTGTTACCTGCTAAATAATAAAGGTGAGCTAACATTCGGAAATGTGAAGAACTAGGTGCTCTGTGGCCAGGTTTGAAAACAGCAAGAAACAAATGTAGGACTTGACTCTTGTTCTTAACGCAAGAGACTTGTTAATGGTGTGGCACAAAAGTGAAAAGAAATTATGAGAAATCATTGAAGTGAGAAAAAACGAATTATAGGGCAAGGAACAGCACTTTAGGAGATAGATAGATATTAATTATAGCATAGTAGGCAAGATAGATAGATATGAAAGGCACTATATAATAGGTAGATAGATATGATAGGCACTATATAACAGATAGATAGATAGATAGATAGATAGATAGATAGATAGATAGATAGATAGGAAAGGCACAATAAAATAATGTGGCAGGTGGCCAGGGCCCTTGCCCCACCATGATGCCCCTGTGATGGAAGAACCAGGGAAGAGGGCATTTTCATCATAGGGGCATCACAACAGGTCAAGGACCCTGGCCATCCACCACAATAGATAGATAGATGGATGGCTTGGTACCAAAGGCACTATATCATATATAGATAGAACTTTATTTATCCCAAGTGGGAAACTTATACTCTCATTTTAATTCATTGTCATCTCAGATGAACATGCAGCGTGGCAGGAACTACACTTTATGCAAGTACTAACTGTGCTACCCTTCTAAAACGGGCTGAAATCTAAGTTATCAACACAAGGCACAGCATTAATGTTTGCAGTGTACCATCTGTTGGAATGTATTTTGTAATGCAAGTAGTAATAAAATATTGCATTTAGCATTTTGACAGATGGCACATCACAAACATTTCTAGTAATAAAATATATTACTACAAATGTTTGTGATGAGCCAACTGTTGGAATGAAAAATGCAGTGCATGTGTCTCTGTTATATGCCATGTGTTATGGGATTCATAAAAGCAGTGTTAATGCTTGTGCTGTACCATCCGTTGGAATGAGAAATGCAAAGCATTTTACTACTGCAAATGTTTATGATACACCATCTGTTGGAATGTATTTTATAATGCATGTGGTAATAAAATGCATTGTATTTCTCATTCCAACAGATGGTGAATCACAAACATTTGTAGTAATAAAATCCATTGCTACAATTGTTTGTGATGCACCCTCTGTTGAAATGAGAAATGCAATGCATATGTCTCTGTTATATGCCGTCTGGTATGGGATTCATAAAAGAAGTGTTAAATGTTTGTAATGTTGTGATCAAATATGAACAAAGAATTTGAACCCCAAGGAATGATTTAGAACTAAATAAGCAGGTTGGATGCACAGATGAAGTTTGACCAGTTAGAATTAGGATCAGGTGTAACATCAGTTTCATGTGTACTTGTTACACTGTTGTGTCAGTGTCCTGGGTTTAAATTCTGTGCTCCATTCATTTTCTGTAGGAGTTTGCATGCACTCCCTGTGTCTTTTTTCTTCCAATGCGTGGCTTAGCACATACAAGTAAGAATTTCACTGCACTCACACAGTGGTGATGATAAACCGTGAATTAGTAAAATGTGCACGTCAGGCAGTTGGCAACTCTAATCTGGCCTTGTGTTATTGTGTGTGTAAATGTGCCCGTAGTGGACTGGCATTCCTGCTTTATGCCTACTGTGCCAGTACTGAGTTATTTTTGCGCCCTCAGCCAAGCTTATTAGTGCGCCAACCGACTGCTCGGTAGCTAACCCATGTGACTGGGATCCCTAGCCGGGGTGAATGTCTAATTCGCCTCAATGGTGGCACCACTCCTGACTACCAGATGAATCTGGAGTTGTAACCACTGTGCTAGTCAGAGTTATACATTTTTATTTTCACTAGTTAAACCTAAGGGAGTTTCTCACTCGACTTTTGTAGCATGTTCAGTTAGAGACCCCTGTAATTCTGAGATGGCCTGGTGCCTCATCACTTGCCTACGCTTTACAGCCAGTATTGCCAGGATGGATGGAAGTTGGATGAACTGTCCGTTTTTACTGTTTAGAATTAGAAGCAACTATGACTTCATTTACATTTTTACATGTTAAACTTGCTGGATGGATTTTAGCTAACTTGTTTATTCAAAGCATTTTTTTTTTCAAATCCCAAGTCCACTTTGTAGTTGCTTCCATATTTCGATATTTTCAGCCCTGGCAGTTTTAAGTGATGCACACACTTTGACACCGTGAGTTAGCGCTGTCGTTTTTCTACGGGATTATTATATGAACAACAAAACTGCTCCAATTCAACCGCGTTCTGCCTGTCATTGTCGCACGAGTCTTGGTGGCAGCTGCACAGGTAAAGTATTTAGTCGCTGGGGAGCCACCGCACTACCTGCCAGACGCCGTCACACACAAGTCAGTTTCAGCTTCAGTCTCATTAAGGTGCGGTAACGAGTGAACTCTCGGGCCGTTACAGGGAAATCAAAGCAGTCCAGATATACAGTATGTCGCCGATGTCTTTCACGATATGACAGGACGAAACCCTGCGAAGAGCAGAATTACAAATTGTGTAAAATGTGGTCCCGTAAAGAGATTCAAATTGAATAAAATAAAAAACAGCGACGAGTGAAGCCCAGTCCCCGTCTCTGGGGACACGGAGGCTCGCGCTGGCTTTTCATGTCGCAGACCCATTCTATTTTTTATTTTTTTTAATATGGTTTGTGCACGAAGCCCCCTTTAAAGAAGTCGACTCGCGTAATTTGACAGAACTTGCACGTCGCTGCTACATTTGGATTTCATTATTCGGTTTGTTCACCCACCACTGACCCCAGCCCGCCCCATTCAGCATTTAAGGCACGTGAAAGAAACCCATCGATTCGGACCGAGCACTTGCCATTTAGGATGCCAAAACCGACGACCCCGTCCAGGTTGATCTGCCGAAACTCTCTTTGAAAGAAGCCAACCGCCTTGTCCAGTGCCCGGAGCAGCTCGCTGACCTCTACCGGCTGCCCTTCGCCGTGGAACAGCACCAGCGCACAGGACAGCAGCAGGAGAAGGTGAGAGCGCATCTTACGACGGGCTTGACAGACGGACCGACGGCGCCTGCACCTGCAACCGCTTCTAGGAGCTGAGGCGCGGCGGCGGCGGCGCGCAACAGAGGAGGCGCGCGCACTGAGTCCGCTGGGGCGTCACGTGGCTTCACTTCACGAAAACACCAACTTCGGAGGATTCAGTGATGGGAAATGAACGTGAGGGGATACGAGAACGGAACGAGTTCGAGCAGCCGCAGAAATAATAATCCTGGATTGAAATATTAATTACACAATTCGAGGTAAGAACAAGTACAGAGCCAGTCATCCTAGTAACCACAAAAATGACAAACTACCAGAAATATATTTTGTGGCTGGCGCCTTTATCTGTTCGAAGGCGACTTATGATGCTGAGTGTTCCTCTGTCTGTTAGGTATGAGTTTGTGGGTCACAAATGCCATCTGTCTACAAACTGGAACATAAAAGCAAGTGACACATTAACACTTTCCACATATACAGGTGCTGGTCATAAAATTAGAATATCATGACAAAGTTGATCTATTTCAGTAATTCCATTCAAAAAGTGAAACTTGTATATTAGATTCATTCATTACACACAGACTGATGTATTTCAAATGTTTATTTCTTTTATTGTTGATGATTATAATTGAAAACTAATGAAAGTCCCAAATTCAGTATCTCGGAAAATTAGAATATCAATTAAGACCAATGCAAAAAAAGGATTTTTAGAAATGTTGGCCAACTGAAAGGTATGAACATGAAAAGTATGAGCATGTACAGCACTCAATATTTAGTTGGGGCTCCTTTGGCCTGGATTACTGCAGCAATGCGGCGTGGCATGGAGTCGATCAGTCTGTGGCACTGTTCAGGTGTTACGAGAGCCCATGTTGCTCTGATAGTGGCCTTCAGCTCTTCTGAATTGTTGGGTCTGGCGTATTGCATCTTCCTCTTCACAATACCCCATAGATTTTCTATGGGGTTAAGGTCAGGCGAGTTTGCTGGCCAATCAAGAACAGGGATACCATGGTCCTTAAACCAGGTACTGGTAGCTTTGGCACTGTGTGCAGGTGCCAGGTCCTGTTGGAAAATGAAATCTGCATCTCCATAAAGTTCGTCAGCAGCAAGAAGCATGAAGTGCTCTAAAACTTCCTGGTAGACGGCTGCGTTGAGCTTGGACCTCAGAAAACACAATGGACCAACACCAGCAGATGACATGGCACCCCAAACCATCACTGACTGTGGAAACTTTACACTGGACCTCACGCAACGTGGATTCTGTGCCTCTCCTCTCTTCCTCCAGACTCTGGGACCTTGATTTCCAAAGGAAATGCAAATTTTACTTTCATCAGAGAACATAACTTTGGACCACTCAGCAGCAGTCCAAAGGCGAGACGCTTCTGACGCTGTCTCTTGTTCAAGAGTGGCTTGACACAAGGAATGCGACAGCTGAAACCCATGTCTTGCATACGTCTGTGCCTGGTGGTTCTTGAAGCACTGACTCCAGCTGCAGTCCACTCCTTGTGAATCTCCCCCACATTTTTGAATGGGTTTTGTTTCACAATCCTCTCCAGGGTGCGGTTATCCCTATTGCTTGTACACTTTTTTCTACCACATCTTGTCCTTCCCTTCGCCTCTCTATTAATGTGCTTGGACACAGAGCTCTGTGAACAGCCAGCCTCTTTAGCAATGACCTTTTGTGTCTTGCCCTCCTTGTGCAAGGTGTCAATGGTCGTCTTTTGGACAACTGTCAAGTCAGCAGTCTTCCCCATGATTGTGTAGCCTACAGAACTCGACTGAGAGACCATTTAAAGGCTTTTGAGTTAATTAGCTGATTAGAGTGTGGCACCAGGGGTCTTCAATATTGAACCTTTTCACAATATTCGAATTTTCCGAGATACTGAATTTGGGACTTTCATTAGTTGTCAGTTATAATCATCAACATTAAAAGAAATAAACATTTGAAATACATCAGTCTGTGTGTAATGAATGAATCTAATATACAAGTTTCACTTTTTGAATGGAATTACTGAAATAAATCAACTTTGTCATGATATTCTAATTTTATGACCAGCACCTGTAGTATGATAAACAAATATCTTCATATTTTCACAGTCAAACACGTATACATCTCAATGTTCACGTTTACTTTTTTGGCTGACACCTTGGTCCAAGGCAACTTACAGCATCCATCCATCCATCATCCAACCCGCTATATCCTAACACAGGGTCACGGGGGCCTGCTGGAGCCAATCCCAGCCAGAAACAAACCCGGGGCAGGGCGCCAGCCCACCGCAGGGCACACACACCCACACCCACACACCAAACACACACAATTTAGGATCGCCAATGCACCTAACCTGCATGTCTCTGGACTGTGGGAGGAAACCCATGCAGACATCGGGAGAACATACAAACTCCACGCAGGGAGGACCCGGGAAGCGAACCTGGGTCTCCTTACTGCGAGACAGCAGCACTAGCACTGCGCCACCGCGCCACCCCTCAACTTACAACATTTGAGATACAATTGGTTACGTTGTTTTGTGTTTCCAGTTGGAGGACAGGTAGGTGAAGTGACGGGCTCAGGGTCACACAGCATCAGGAGCAGCATTTGAACCCACAACCTCAAAGTGTAAAGGCTGTGACACCTTAGATCAGTGGTTCTCAAACTGTGGGCAGGGGGGGCGCAAAGATGTGAAAAAAAGAAAACAAGAATCGAAAATATGAAAAATACATCTATTGAAACCAAAACAAATTAACAAACTACATTCTGATACTAGAAAAATAAATATAGAGTTAGATAAATGTCGATAAAAGATAAGTAGGTATAATAAAATATGCATCTATGATATATCATTAATTAAAAAAGAACAAATTGGTATTAGTGGGCTCCTTTCAAAAAAACATTAGGGGGGCGCGATTAAAACTGTTATGAAAACTCGGGTTGCAAATACTTAAAGGTTGAGAAACGCTGACTTAGATCAATTAAAAAAAATGAAGAGAGTTATTTCTACCTGCTGATAACTGAACCCCCTTGCTTAATATTTATACTACTTTTGCCACTCGTCCCCAGAGTCCAGGGTCTGAATCCTGCCCGTGTGGAGTCGGCATGTTCTCCGAGCTGTGGTGTCACTCAGGGGGTGGGGTGACACCCATGACATTTTTAGGCAGTGTATCAGGCTGAAATTACTAAGGGGGGGGGGGGGCAACTCAATTTGATGCAACCATTAAGTGTCTGTGAGCTAAAAACACAAAGGGGGAACCCCCCCCCCCCACACACACACACACACACACCTTCACTCCCACCCCAACTCACTGATCAATGATTCAAGTCTGGGCTCTGGCTGGGCCACTCAAGGACATTCACAGAGTTGTCCTGAAGCCACTCCTTTGATATCTTGGCTGTGTGCTTAGGGTCGTTGTCCTGCTGATGAACCGTCGCCCCAGTCTGAGGTCAAGAGCGCTCTGGAGCAGGTTTTCATCCAGGATGTCTCTGTACATTGCTGCAGTCATCTTTCCCTTTATCCTGACTAGTCTCCCAGTCCCTGCCGCTGAAAAACATCCCCACAGCATGGTGCTGCAACCACCATGCTTCACTGTAGTGATGGTATTGGCCTGGTGATGAGCGGTGCCAGGTTTCCTCCAAACGTGACGTCTGGCATTCACACCAAAGAGTTCAATCTTTGTCTCATCAGACCAGAGAATTTTCTTTCTCATGGTCTGAGAGTCCTTCAGGTGCCTTTTGGCAAACTCCAGGCGGGCTGCCATGTGCCTTTTACTAAGGAGTGGCTTCCGTCTGGCCACTCTACCATATAGGCCTGATTGGTGGATTGCTGCAGAGATGGTTGTCCTTCTGGAACGTTCTCCTCTCTCCACAGAGGACCTCTGGAGCTCTGACAGAGTGACCATCGGGTTCTTGGTCACCTCCCTGACTAAGGCCCTTCTCCCCCGATCGCTCAGTTTAGATGGCCGGCCAGCTCTAGGAAGAGTCCTGGTGGTTTTGAACTTCTTCCACTTATGGATGATGGAGGCCACTGTGCTCATTGGGACCTTCAAAGCAACAGAAATGTTTCTGTAACCTTCCCCAGATTTGTGCCTCGAGACAATCCTGTCTCGGAGGTCTACAGACAATTCCTTTGACTTCATGCTTGGTTTGTGCTCTGACATGAACTGTCAACTGTGGGACCTTCTATAGACAGGTGTGTGCCTTTCCAAATCATGTCCAGTCAACTGAATTTACCACAGGTGGACTCCAATGAAGCTGCAGAAACATCTCAAGGATGATCAGGAGAAACAGGATGAACCTGAGCTCGATTTTGAGCTTCATGGCAAAGGCTGTGAATACTTATGTACATGTGCTTTCTCAATTTTTCTATTTTTAATAAATTTGCAAAAACCTCAAGTAAACTTTTTTCACATTGTCATTATGGGGTGTTGTGTGTAGAATTCTGAGGAAAAAAATGAATTTAATCCATTTTGGAATAAGGCTGTAACATAACAAAATGTGGAAAAAGTGATGCGCTGTGAATACTTTCCGGATGCACTGTACATTAAAGGGATGAGCAACTCAGGGGGGCTGCTATCTATCACTTTGGGAGAGGCAGTGCCCTGTGTACATCTGCTCCCCCAGTCCTTCCATTATGATGGCCTCCCGGCTGGGAAAGGACCCCAGCTGTCTGTCACAATGTGTAGCGAGAGGAGCAGTGGTCCAAGAGGGCAAAAATAACTGCCTGCATTTTAATGGATTGTTTGCTTTTCTTGAGTGCTATAAACCCCACCACAGGCCAATGATGGTGTAACCCTACGTGCGTGCTCGATTAGGGGGTCTGCACTTATGGTCTGAGTGCGAGGTATGTTTCTTTTGGAGGCTGGAGTCAAAGCAGCCATTGTTTTACCGATGCTGCCAAACTGGTTTTAACTATTTATGACATTCCCTCTAATGCATTCTGTTTTTATCCATCCATCCATCCATCCATTTTCTAACCTGCGGAATCCGAACACAGGGTCACGGGGGTCTGCTGGAGCCAATCCCAGCCAACACAGGGCACAAGGCAGGAACCAATCCCGGGCAGGGTGCCAACCCAACGCAGGACACACACAAACACATACTAGGGCCAATTTAGAATCGCCAATCCACCTAACCTGCATGTCTTTGGACTGTGGGAGGAAACCGGAGCGCCCGGAGGAAACCCACACAGACACGGGGAGAACATGCAAACTCCACGCAGGGAGGACCCAGGAAGCGAACCCAGGTCCTCAGGTCTCCCAACTGCGAGGCAGTAGCGCTACCCACTATGCCACCGTGCCACCATTCTGTTTTTATGAACATCAATTTTTTTTTTTTAATATTTATTATCTGCACTTTCGATCCTTTTGATTTTAATAAACATGGACCTTGGAACAACTAGAACCTTCTTACTGTCTCTCTACTGTACCGTCGCAGGCCCATCCTTGATTACGAACCACGTAGGGGGAGGTGATGAGGACAGTTTAGTGTCGGGAAGGCTTGACCACTGGCAGACCCCTTAGTCTGATGCCACCACCACCATACGTCACCGTAGGGATGATATTTGGCAGGTGCTCCTTGAAAGACGTAGCTCTTGACGTTCTGCTCAAAGAATTTCTCATTTTTGTCTCATCAGACCAAAGGATCTTTCCCCTCATGCTCCAGATTGCCTACCGGTGTCTAGCGACTCTACAAATAAATGTCTGATTGATGGAGTGCTGATCCTTCTAACTGGTTCTCCCTTCTGAGCAGAGGACATCTGAAGCTTCGTCACAGTGACCGTTGGGTTATTGGCCACCTCCCTGACCCCAGACCCTTCTTGCCCAGTTGCTCAGTTTTGCTGGAAGGCCAACTCTAGGAAGAGTCCTGGTGGTCCCACATTTCTTCTACAGTATATCACGATTATTGAGGCCACTGTGACCCTGAGAACACTCAGATCTTTAGAAATGGTTTCACATTCTTAGAAGTTTGAGTCTGAGCTTTAGCTGGACCATTCCAGGTCAGTCAGCAATGTTGTAAAGTCCAAGAAAGCTTGTCATGCCTGATTAATGGATTGTTGCTGAGATGTTTCTCCTTGTGACAGGTTCTACCATCTCCGCAGAGAACTTCTGCAGCTCTGTTACAGTGACCACCTTTAGTTACTCAGTTTGGATGGACAGCCAACTCTAGGAAGAGTGCAGGTGGTTCCAAATTTCATCTATTTCATAATTCCTGAGGCCACTGTGCTCCTGAGAACATTCACAGATTTAGAAATGTTTTTTATCTCCATGCTCCGGTCTGTGCCTCACCACAGTTTGATTGCCAGGATCTACAGAGAGTTTTTTTGGACTTCATGGCTTGTATTTTTTTTTATTTTTGTCCTGACATGCAGTGTGGATTACGAGACCACCCATACACTGATGTGTGCCTTTCAAAATGATCGCCAATCAATTCAGGTGGACTCCCGTCAAGTTCTCGACGCATCTCAAGGAGAACGAAAGCAAACAGGAGGCACATGAGCACAAGCTGGAGGACCACAGTCTGCATACTTCTAGAAATGAGAGAGAACATTTCTGAAAACATGTTATCACTTTGTCATTATGGATTATTAAGTGATGGTCAAAAATGGCCGATTCATCATCCATGAAACATTAAATCTACAATACAATATTTCCACCTTCAATATGGAGATCCTCTAAATCTGAACTGGTGCTTTGGTCTTATATCTCTTAATATGAAGTCCAGAATCCTTACCAGCTTCAGAATAGTTATGTCAACTGTTTGTGCTGGTGTTCTCTGTTTCTGCCCTCAGATCTACACTATGGGGCAATTTCAGATCCTTAATGCCTGATCCATCATATTGCCGATAATCTTGCACCTCCGCTCTTTCCATTGATATTCTTGCACCTCCATTCTTTCCATGATCTTCTCCATAATCGCTATGAATAGCTCTGGGCACATGAGATCTCCTCGTGTGCTGCTGATTATAGCCTTCACCCATTTGCTCAATCCTTTGTTGATCTTAACAGTCATTTCTGATATTTCATATAGCGAGCGCTCTCTCTTTACCAGGATTGGTTTTCCAGCTGTTCCCATACATTTCAAAGAGTCTGTAAAGCCGTGGTGAAAAGTTTTGAGAATGGCACAAGTATTGTTAAGCCATAACCAGTTAACTGTAAAGGGAGAGGAATGCAAACAAAAATCCAGTAAGCAACATCCCTGGAGAAAGCAAACGTCTGAAAGCATCCATGGGCACTTCAAACAGACAAAGTGACAGACAGCTGACCACCCACCCCTTCCTGGGCATTCTGCAGGATGAGATTGTGCTGGGCAGGTTAATATGATGGCCGAATATTTCCATCCTTTGAATCCAAGGCTCCCTCAGGGGTCTCAGGTGTGTCTGTCTTTCCTAAATACAGGAAAGCAGCTTGGAAGTACAGTGGTGGCTAGATGCTTGGAGAATGACACAAATATTCATTTTCACAAAGTTTGCTGCTTCAGTGTTTTTAGATCTTTGTGTCAGATGTTTCTATTGTGTACTGAAGTAGAATGACAAGCATCTCAGAAGTTTCAAAGGCTTTTATTGACCATTCCATGAAGAGTCCATATTGGCAGTGTTGGCCCTTTTTTCTTTTTCAAGACCTCTGCAGTTCGCCCTGGCAGGCTGTCCATCAACTTCTGGGCCAAATCCTGACTGACGGCAGCCCATTCTTGTCTAATCAATGCTTGGAGTTTGTCAGAATTGGTGGGTTTTTGTTTGCCCACCCGCCTCTTGAGGATTGACCACAAGTAAGGTCTGGGGAGTTTCCTGGCCATGAACCCCAAATGTTGATGTTTTGTTCCCCGATCCACTTAGTTCTCACTTTTGCCTTACGGCCCGGTGCTCCATCATGCTGGATTGTTCACTGTGGGTCGCCAAACTGTTCCTGGATGGTTGGGAGAAGTTGCTCTCAGAGGTAGTAGTGGTCCCATTCTTTATTCATGGCTGTGTTCTTAGGCCAAATGGTGAGTGAGCCCTGCACTGCCTTGGCTGACATGAGTGGTCTCAGGATGCTTTACTGTTGGCGTGACACAGGACTGATGGTAGCGCCAGTGTCGTGGTGAAAAAATTGTCACCACAAGGCTTTTAGCTGAAATGAAGGCTATTAGGACTCAGGATAGGCAAACAGAGTTTAAAGCTTTGTTGCAATAAATCGATAACACGGACTCAACCCAATTCGGCCAAATTGGACTGAGCCCTGAACAGTTCAGAACTCAAAACTTACATAGTAAATTCTTATCACTCCGACCTCGCTCAGATTAGCTCATTTGCTGTTTTCCTCTGACTCCCCTCTACACCTGTCCGGCCGATACCTCGAGTTCTCATGGGAACCATTATTATCTCCTGACTTCCCCCTGCAGCTGGCCTCTGGTATTTTTGCTGTCTATTGTCCATCTTGGGTGGCACGGTGGCGCAGTGGGTAGAACTGCTGCCTCGCAGTTGGGAGATCTGGGGACCTGGGTTCGCTTCCCGGGTCCTCCCTGTGTGGAGTTTGCATGTTCTCCCCGTGTCTGCGTGGGTTTCCTCCGGGCGCTCCGGTTTCCTCCCACAGTCCAAAGACATGCTGATTAGGTGGATTGGCGATTCTAAATTGGCCCTAGTGTGTGCTTGGTATGTTTGTGTGTGTCCTGCGGTGGGTTGGCACCCTGCCCGGGATTGGTTCCTGCCTTGCGCCCTGTGTTGGCTGGGATTGGCTCCAGCAGACCCCCCGTGACCCTGTGTTCGGATTCAGTGGGTTGGAAAATGGATGGATCGTCCATCTTTATTTTCTGTTTTGCTTATTGTGATTGGCTTCGGCCGGGCAAATGTTCCTTCCTTTGGGCTTTCTCTTATCACTTCCCTTTCCTTGGCTTGCAAACTAGTTTATACTTGGCAGCTTAAAGCTAAGCTTTGATTAACTCTTTGAGGGCTGAATATTTTTTCCAGAAATCAATGGTTCCACTCAGAAATCAACATAATACATCTGTTGCTGCATGCTGTGGTTGCCAATTTGCCAAGACTGTGCAGCAGGCTTGCTGCCAGGCTCTCTTCATGTGGCTGGGACAGCAGCATCGGTCACAGTCGCAGTGCATTACAATCTGGTTTCTACCTCTTATCATTGCTAAGTGGCAATCCTCCCTGGCGAACATTGTTAGTACCACGACTAGCTGGGGACCAATCAGCTGAAGCTGGAACCTCACATTCGTTTTCGATCACTTGTATCAAAAACTGAGTCCGACAAGTAATAGTCCAGTTCAGAGATAATAGGCAAGACATCGTCCACGGAGTTTTTTGCTTTACGCATTCGCTTTGCTCTCTCGCCATTATGTCAGTGCCATTTTTGCTGTTTTGTGTACCTTGCTACTCACAAGAGTGCAGGGAATCTCTTTCAAACCAATGAATCTAACTTTTCTTCTAGCAACGAGAATCCAACTAAAACGTAATGGTTGGTTTTGTCACAGTTTACAGTTGATTACCATCGTCAACTCCTCCTTTTGACAAAAGTCGACATCAGCCCTGAAAGAGTTAAAAAGAAATATGGCATGTGCTTTTATTTAATCATTTGCTTGGCAGGCCTGACTTGCATTAATATCTGCACTAAAGTTAATGCTTATATATTTCTCTATACAGTGGAACCTCGGTTTGCGAGCATAATTCGTTCCGGAAACGTGCTCGTAGTCCAAAGCACTCGTATATCAAAGTGAATTTCCCCATAAGAAATAATGGAAACTCAGATGATTTGTTCCACAACCCAAAACTATTCATATAAAAATGATTAATACAAAATATAAAGTAAAAATACATAAAACAAATTAACTTGCACTTTACCTTTGAAAAGAATCATGGCTGGTGTGAGTGAGTTTCTAAACTCTTGTGGGATTCCACCCAACGGGACGACACGCGGAAGAGCGTCCCAAAGCAATCGCAGTCTCCCAGCGCTGTAGCAGTTCACCGTAAAAGCGAATCCGAAAAGATCGCGGACATGCTATAAGCGCCTGCCGTCGATGGGTGATACAAGGAACAAGGACCATTATAAATGTGCAGGGCCCTGCCTGACTGCTGTGTCTGTATATAGGAGAGTGGCAGATCCCACTACAATAAATAACCGCGCTGTTGCTGTTTCAAGCTGAATAAAGCTTGTGGTGCTAAAGTACTGAGACTCAGCTTCGTGTTTTAGGGTGCAAGACGGGGACTCACACGTCACAGCACACACACGCGCAAGCGCGAGCACACACACACACGCACGCGCACACAGTCACAATTCTAACGCTGTAGTAAACACTATACGCTCATACGGATGTTGACTATATGAGTGAGGCACGCCGACTCAGATGAAGAATAGGAGACGATTGCCCACAATCCCGCAGTGAGAGAAAGAGAGAACAACCATCAGCTCAGTTGTGATCACATGACGCTCAGCAGACAAAGCGTATACAGTATATACTACTCATACAAGACCTTGCTCGTTTATCAAGTGAAAATTTATTAAAAATTTTTGCTCGTCTTGCAAAACACTTGTAAACCAAGTTACTTGCAAACCGAGGTTCCACTGTATTTATTTATGCTAATACATGAATACACTAATTTTATTTTCCATACATTACATCATCTTGACCTCGCTGTAACAATGCATTTACTGTCTCTGCTGACTCACTATTCCAGCTGGTTTCTCACGTACCTATCCTGACCATTTTTTCTACATCTTGTTATTGGTATCATTCCTTGCTTTCTGGCCTTTTAAACAACAGGTGTTCTTATTCCCCCTTCTCTTGTCCTCTGGTAGTTTCTGTACGTCATTCTCTTCCTGTTCTATCCTTCCTTTCCCAATATTGGTAATTTTCCTTCAAGCTTTAACTAGAAAATGCAATATAACTAACCAGCAAACTCGCGATTCTCGAAAGAATCGCAAATTTAAGAATGGCAATCACTTTCTGTTCCCTCTGATATTTGGAGGAAAGAAAAATCATGGAGGGTGGGGGCATCCTGGGAAAGTTTTCGTTTAATTAAATAAATATATTTGTACTAAAGCAGTTTCTTTTTGGAGCCGTGGCTCATCTGGTTCTGGTGTTTCAGAAGCGCGTTGTAGGCGCCTTCGTTCATTGTTTTTATCCATGCGGTCTTGTATTTGTTTTTCTATGGCTGTGTCGTTAGCTAGAAGTCATTTGCTGACGGCGGCGGATTCGCGTGCTGAAGTGACGATGGCGGCGGACCCGGGCTTGGAGGGCTACATTACTAAACGAAGGAGGTATATGTGGTGGTGTGCGCGGCCGCGTTCGGGCGGAGGTTGTACTGTGTACGGCTTGCTTGTGGCCTCTGGCATCTGTGCATATATACAACCTGGCTTGCACGCTTTACCTCAAGTTTAGTTTACAGGTCGTCTTGTGCTGTTTGGGCGCCACCTACTGACTCTGGGAAGCTGCTGTGTTTGACTCTGGGGCGCTGAGGCGCACTGAGCGCGCTTTCGGTGCGTCTGGCATCCGTGCATATATACAACCTTTGTTTAGTAATATAGATGTCTTTATTTAACTATTTGCTTGACATAACTTATTAGCTTGTCATGTCTAAATTATGCTAAATCTAATACTTTAGAAGCTGTCATGAATTAGCCTACTTTTATGGCTATACATAAATTTTTTATCTTCCATACCAGTCGCCTTTTCTTTTTTCTGGATGCCCCACACAATCAGAAAGAGGATCCATCAGAGGCAATGACTTGACCCCAGCAGTCCTCGGCAGTCCAATCCCAGAATCTCAGTCTGTCCCTGATGTTTTTCTTGGCTTCTTTGCTGCTCTTCTTCACACCCACCAGGCCATCCTCCAAAACAACAACAACAACATTTATTTCTAGCGCACGTTTTCATACAAATGATGTCGCTCAAAGTGCTTTACAGGATGAAGAAAGAGAAAAAGACAAAATATAAAAAAATAAAATTAGGGACGACTAATTAACATAGAATAAAAGTAAGGTCCGATGACCAGAGAGGACAGAAAAAAACAAAAAAAAAAACTCCAGACGGCTGGAGAAAAAAATTTAAATCTGCAGGGGTTCAGAGACCACGAGACCACCCAGCCCCCTTTAGGCATTCTACCTGACATCAATGTCCTCAATCAGACATCATGGCATTCAGGCTTCACATGGAAGAACTTGATGTTGATGATCAAGTTGACCTCTGGCCTTTGATCCATCAATGTAGGGACATCACGGTGCTTTGATCAGGAGGTGAGGGTGCAGATCACCACCACAGGAAACCGGAAAAAGAACAGCAGAAAAAGTAGGAGTTAGTATGGATTTCAGTCTTTGCCTCACTCACACCTGCCTGCTGCCATTCGTGAGCATGCTCTGCACTGGTGGTGCCTAAGAACACAGCCATGAATAAAGAATGGGACCACAACTACCTCTGAGAGCAACTTCTCCCAACCATCCAGGAACAGTTTGGTGACCAACAATGAACAATCCAGCATGATGGAGCACCGGGCCATAAGGCAAAAGTGAGAGCTAAGTGGATCAGGGAACAAAACATTGAAATTTGGGGTCCATGGCCAGGAAACTCCCCATTGAGAACTTGTGGTCAATCCTCAAGAGGCGGGTGGGCAAACAAAAACCCACCAATTCTGACAAACTCCAAGCATTGATGATGCAAGAATGAGCTGCCATCAGTCAGGATTTGGCCCAGAGGTTGATGGACAGACGGCCAGGGAAAATTGCAGAGGTCTTGATAAAGAAAGAAGGACCAACAATGAAATTATGGACACTGCACATAAACTTTATGTCATTGTTAATAAAAGCCTTTGAAACTTCTGAAATGCTTGTTATTCTACTTCAGTACACCATAGAAACATCTGACAAAAAGATCTGAAGCAGCAAACTTTGGGAAAACCAACACTTTTTGGCCACGACTGACTCTTCATCCTGCATTGAATCAAGCAAGTCCAACAATCAGTCATTGGCATTCCTTGATTTGCTTAATGATGAGGCGAGTTTTCTTATCTGTTGGTGGTATTTCGGTTTTTCCTGAAGCCTTCTTTGTTCCTCACTCAGGATTTATTTTTTCCAAGCCCCTCACAAAATCATGCCAAGCCCCCCAACCCACATTGTTAGGAATAATATTACCTTTTGGATTTTTGGGACTTTATCACAGCATGTTCCTTCCACTCAATCTTTACTACGTCAACAACTCCTCTGCCATTTCAGTTGGTGTGGCCAGTGATGAGTCTGCCTCTGACCATCAGTATGCGCTGTCCATAACTGATGACCAAGTGAGGAGACAGATGTTGGGGGGCTAGACAGGAACTGCCTCAGGATCAGGTGGAGTCACTCCTCGAGTTCTTAAGGGCTGTGCTGATCTGCTCAATCTGTCCCTAAGTCTCCAGAAAGTGTCACTGCTGTGGAAAATGACTACAGACCAGTGGCACTTACCTCTCACATCATGATGAAGTTTGAGAAGCTGGGCCAGAATTATTTGAGTCCTCATGTGGTAGACCACCTGGACCCACTGCAGTTTGCCTATCAGGCAGAGATTGGAGTGGAGAATGCAATGATCTGTCTGCTCCACAAGGTTTATTCTTACCTGGACACAGCTGGCAACCCTGTGAGGATGACGTTTTTTTGATTTCCCCAGCACTTTCAACACCATCAAGTCATCCATGTTAAAGAGTAAACTCAGGGATATGCAGGTGGGTGAGCCGACGGTGTCTTGGGTAATGAACTATCTGTCATGAAGACCACAATTTGTGAGACTCCAGGACTGTGTCTCCGATACGGATGTGAGTAACAGTGGTGCACCATAAGGAACAGGCTTGTCTCCTTCTCTCTTCACTCTGTACACCTCAGACTATAAATATAACAGCAGGTCGTGTCACCTGTAAAAATTCTCAGATGATTCTGAACTTATGGGGGTGTATTGATAAGGGGGATGACATCGAGGAGAGGAGTCATGTGGAGAACTTTGAGAATTGTCTGCAACTTAACATCAGCAAAACCAGAGAAATGGTTGTTGACTTTCACCACACCAAGGAGCCTCCGTGTCTCGTCACAAGGAGTGGATGGAGACGTTGTGCATTGCTACAAATACTGCGGGTCCACATCAGTGACTAGCTGAGTGGTCTAATAACACAGAGGGGTTACAGAAGAAGGAGCAGAGAGGACTCTTTGTTCTTTGGAGACTACACTCCTTTAATGTGGGAAGTGACATCCTCCACATCTACAACTTTGTGAGGGCCATTGTGGTGTGCTGGACTGGTAACATCACTTAAGGAGCGGCCCACTTAATCAACAAGTTGAGTAAGAAGGCAGGCTCAGTTATAATATTATTAATATTTTTATTTCAACTTCTGTAAAAGTCCAAATTTCCAAATTATCTATCTATCTATCTATCTATCTATCTATCTATCTATCTATCTATCTATCTAGCTAATATAGTACCTTTCATATCTATCAACCTAATCAATTTTATAGTGCCTTTCATGACTGTCTGTCCATCTGTCTATTATATAGTGCCTTTCAAATCTATCTATGTACCTATCTATTATATAGTGCCTTTTTCTATCTATCTATCTATCTATCTATCTATTATATACTGCTTTTCATATCTATCTATCTATTATATAGTGCCTTTCCTATCTATCTATCTATCTATCTATCTATCTATCTATCTATCTATCTATATATCTGTTATATACTGCTTTTCATATCTATCTATCTATTATATAGTGCCTTTCCTATCTATCTATCTATCTATCTATCTATCTATCTGTTATATACTGCTTTTCATATCTATCTATCTATCTATCTATCTATCTATCTATCTCAGATCCTGTATTACAAAATGGGGCCCTCCGGAGTAACGTCTGTGAAGCTGGATAACCAGTCAAGTAATTGTATTAATTTTTCTAGGCTTTGTTCAGGAAATTTTTCAGCAGGGCAAATTTTAAGATACGTCTAAAGATTTTTGTTTTTGCTCATCATTGTTACTATAGCTCCCATAAACATTTGTTCACAAAAAATATATAATTTTACACGTGTGTACTGGAAGCATTATTGCGCATGCGCAGTCCAATTCAGCGACTTGGAAAATGCCCAGCGCCCAGGTTGGAAAAAAACCCATAGCTACCGCTACAGTCTGACGAACACGTGGCCCGGAAGTGTGTGACGTCATTCCACAGGCAACATGGCGGAGCACAGACTAGTTTTGATTTCTGTGGTGTTACCGTTGGCGGCTGCTTGTGCTTACGGTTTAGCAGTAACTCGGGGCAAGCTCGCCTGGGTAGCCGTGTTCATGTTTGCTGTGCTGTGCCTACTGCGAGTCTGGTCTCGTTGTTCCCGTGCTGGGGTACCCTCCGTTTGCGTCTTGGTTCTGGGGGACATCGGGCGCAGCCCGCGGATGCAGTACCATTGCCTGTCTCTCAGCAGACACGGATACGGCGTCACGCTGCTGGGCTACCGGGGTAACTATAACCGCGGGGAATTCAGGGTGGGTCTCGAGTGACTGAGAAGAAACAAACATTTGAGCGTCTCTCCTAAAAACTGCTGAACGTAGCCGACTTTATACACGTGGTTTTAGTAAACAGAACGAGTGCTGTTGTAGTGAGCGTCCAGCAGTTTATCGTATTTACTGGTAGGGCTACCCTGTGAGTATTTATTTCATCGTCACGTCTTAGACGAAATACAACGCAGCATGCGATTACATTTTGGAGAAACAGAGTCGTGTTAATCCATCGACTTTAATATTCTTTATGCCTGAAAACGAACTTCCAAAGTAATCCAACGGAAGTATTGGTACAGTGCCATTCTTTTTACAGTGACTGGTAGTACTAGGTTGTTGTACAGTGTTAGCAATCATGAATGTAGTGAAAAGTCAAGCAAAAATGACACCTTTTATTGGGTTTTTATAGTTGGCCAATAAAAGGTGTCATTTTGCATGACTTTTCACTACAGTGATTGGTAGAATGTCCCGGTAGGTGTCCAATGAGATGCATACGGGATGCAAAGCATGGGCGGAGCTTGACGTTTAGGCTTCGAGTGCTGACGAACCATTAAAAAAATGTACTGGACTGCTGCATAATAACATCACACCTCATGTGAAATATTGTTCATTTTCGATATGAACTAAGTCTCACTTTCATTAACGTTTAAAACTTTGAATTTACAAAAATTATTAAAAATAAATACGATATGTGATAGTGTTGCATTTTTAGGTAGTCAATGTATAGTAATTGTGGCAAAATAAGCACTTGTATATTTAAGAAGTTAGAAAATGTACGTATCTCTATATATAAAGTGTGTCCACTTTACTAATGGAACAGATGTCTGGGTCCCAGTTACCATGTTTCTGTCATTCCAACAGATGGCACATCACAGTTTGTAGTAATAAAATGCATTGCGTTTGTCATTCCAATAGATGGTGCATCACAATTTGTAGTAATGCATTTTATTTTATTACTACATGCATTATAAAACACTTTTCAAAAGATGGTGCACTGCAAATGTTAATGCTGAGGTCTACCTTAATCACTTAGATTTCAACCCATTTTAGATGGGTAACACATCTAGTGTGTGTGTGTGCATATATATAATATATAAAGCATTAAAAAATATGTCTGTCTGGTATCCACAAGAGGGTGGGAATGTCTGAATGGAAAGAGCTGGTCGGCATAAGAAAGTAAAACAACCGGGCGTCCCGTTGTATGTCATCCACAGTAGGGCTGGAATGTTCAAGAAAGAGACAACAAAAAGCAGAAGAAGAAGAAAGAACAGAGGCTTGAAAAAGCGCAACATGCTAATAGTGCAAGATTGGGGTGCATTCTGGGATTATCTATTTGAAAGTTGGATTGATTTCTGTTATTTATTTCCATCATCAAAAGCCTAATTCGGATGGAATTAGTTTTACACCAGGAAGTGGTGTAAAATCATTTTTACCAGAGGACCTCAGTAATTTTAGTCCCTTAGTGCCACTTTTCACAGACTGTGCGTTCACACCTCAGTAAAAAGTTTGGGTTCTTTTACATTCTGCAGAAAGTCTGTTTAAAAATAATAACAACAACCCCGGGTTACACTTGTGTCATGTGAATCGACACTTCAGTAAAATTCCATAATTTGAGTAAGTCAATTTAAAAGTGATCATCTGGTAATATTTACGTTACCCATGGCCTGAAGTGAGAAAAAAGTCGGCATACTGCTTGTTGTGCACGCAGAATAACAGGGTAGCAAGTGTTATATTCCCTTGGTGGTCTGTCAATGTGCTGATATTCACAATTTGTATAGAAAAGGTGGTGGGTGCTGTGCTGTACCCCATGGTGGTGGAAACAGCCATGTGGTTTTTATAAATAAAGGTTATTAATGTTGTCCAAATTGACGGGGACGCATACATTAACGAACGGGAACAGGGACATGCTGGTACAGAGTAAAGTACTGCCAGTAACCAACTGACTTTTCTCCTACCTTCTGGTGTAAAACTAATTCTGTCTGAATAGGCCTAAACCAACAGATATCCATTCTTTATTTTTAAAATATTTTGTAACAAAGCAAGTGTGATGGAGATTTAATCAGAACGTCACTCCTTCATTTGCCTAGGCAGGCATAAGTGCTGGGCACACATGTGCTTCTGTTGCAGTGGCGATCTGCTTTGCCAACAGGAGCAACTATTAGACATGTAAAAGAGGAAAATAAAAACGTACATGTTGAAATAGTGTCTCTTGAGCTAGATCTGAAGCAGTAAATTCTTCTGCAATTAGTGAGAAGTTAAGCAAAATGACACCTTTTATTGACTAATTAGAAAGATTACAATATGCAAGCTTGCAACTCAGGCCCCTTCTTTATGTAAAATAAAAGGTGTCATTTTGCTTAGCTTCTCACTACATCCATAATGGCTAACACAGTACAACACCCTAGTACTATTCTGTAATTGAAATTGTACAGGATATTTCCCAGCTTGCTTTAAGGGGAAGCAACATGCAAGAAAGAGTTGTCATGGGCAGGATGGATTTAGCATTCGTTGATTCATCCATCCATCCTGTAAACCAGGGGTCTCTAACCCGGGTCCTGGAGCACTGATGTGGTTGCACATTACTTATTTAATTTACTGGCATGACAATTCTGACTCTCTGTACCTGTACTGATTTTAAGATGACACATACGCAGGATCTCAATCTCTGCCTCTCTCCCTCTGATGTCCCATCCAGAATTGGTTCCTGCCTTGAATTTAAAGTTTAAAGTTACTGGGATAAATTCCAGCTCCCTTAAGTTCTGATCTGGATTAAGCAGGTTCAGCAATAGTTGCAAATTTAACTAAGGGAGGTACTAACAATTATAAGGAGCATTATAATATATATTAATTTATGTATTTCTCCACACTTTAATGCATGATTTCCTCCTTAGAAATGTTTTTGAACCACACACTGTAATAAGGCATGGAAATGGATATTTATGTTTATTCACACTGTATGTATATCATCTATTACACACTTATTGATATTTAGATTTTGTGTAATTTACCATTTCTTTTTTTAACCTTTGTTTTCAATGTATTCACATTTCTGTAGGCACCCTGATCACATGCTGAGTGGAACATAAACTCTGGTTGTGTACTTTTGTTCTTGTGAGAGATGTCAATAAACTCTTCTACATTTTATACTAACAACAAACTGCCCTCATTGTTACAGTCACAAAGCCACATCCTGACTTGCTGAATGAAAAAAATATCCAGATCTGTCCCATTTCAGAGGTGAAAGGCCTCACAGGTAACTCTTTATTTAACCTCTTGTTTCTCTCCACCATGACACTGAAATTAGTTTTATAAGACAATCTGTATTTTCTCAATTTGCTGCCTCTTCTTTATAGTTGGACCAGCAGTTCTGCGCTACATCGTAAAAGTTGTACTTCAGTGCCTGCAGTTGTTTTATGCCCTGCTTAGAATTGATGCCCCCCACTTCATCCTCTTACAGGTGAGGCTTACAGAGTGTGGCACTCAGAGAAATAATACAAATGAGCGACGTTACAGCGTCTGCACGTTTCTTCTCTTGCATGTTGCAGATGCTGGATTGGATTGAAAAATGATGAAGGGGACACAATTTAAAAAATGTTTCACTTTACATCATGTTGTTTTTAATGCATGTTACAAGGACCTAGATTTGAGTTTTACAGATAATATGTTGTACATACTAATACAGTATGTATTACAGTATGGGCGGAGTGGTGGCTCTGAGGCTAGGGATCTGCAATGGCAAGGTTGCTGGTTCGAATCCCGTAAATGCCAAAAGGGACTCTGCTCTGTTGGACCCTTGAGCAAGGCCCTTAGCCTGCAATTGCTCCAACCTGGGTATGACGTTAATCTCCATCCGGCCCTCCAACCTGCAGGGAAAACCTGGGGGTTGGTGGCAGAATTGGCACTCCGACCACCATAAAAAAACCTCACACTGGTACCATTCCATCTGAACTAGTGTGGTGTGGTGCTGAGGTGTCACCCGTTGCATGGCTGGCACTCAGGTCCTAATCTGGGGATCCTGAATTGGTTTGTCATGAGGTGGGCACGGCAATGCACTGTATCAGCATTTGCTCCTAACCTCTATCTCTCTCTGTACTAATACAGTATAACATATTTTATACTGAGTGCAATTATGAACAATGCTGCACATCTTCTCTCTGATGCACAAACACTGAGGAATTTTAGCCAATAAATTTATTTAGCAGAAGTGTGTTAAAAACACTGCTAGTCATCCTTTATACCACGAGTGTGTCAAACTCCGGTCCTGGAGGGCTGCACTGGCTGCAGGTTTTCATTCATTAGTGACCAGTTTTTTGCTGCTAATTAACTTCTTTTGTTTTAATTGTAATTAACTTGACTCAGGCCCCCTTAGTTGTTTCTTTTTCCTTAATTAGCAGCCAAACAATAATGACACACAAAACGAGCCGCCACATGACCAGCTCACCTGTGCCTGTCACACAATATCTGAAAATAAAGAAAGGTGAAGTTCTCGGTAAGACTCATCTCCTCAGGTCATCAAAACGTCTTGATGGTGTTCTTTGGCGGGGGGGGGGGGGGGGATAAAATCCACAGTTTTGAAAAATGTCTGCTGTGGCAGAATGAGAGCAGCAACAAGCTATGGAATTAAATAACGAGTTTAATTAACAGCAAGAATCGGCTTCTCATTAAGAGATTGGTTGGAGTTTGAAATCCCAGTTTAGCTGCTTGTCTTTTGGCTCGTTTCACGTCTCATTTCTGTTTGGCTGCCATTTCATGAAGAAACGAATCAATTCAGAGGACGGAATCCTTAAATACAGGGCTATTAAAATGAAGGGAAAAGAAATGAATTAGCAGTGAAAACTGGTCACCGATTAGGAAAAGGGTTAGCATGAAAACCTGCAGCCACTGCGGCCCTCCAGGCCCGGAGTTTGACACCCCTGAATTATACCAACAGCAATACTCCTTTATAGCGCCTCACTGTGACTGCTAGCCAAGCTAAGTTAGAAGTTTTCTTTCTTTTTAGTCATTCTTTTATGCATTTGTTATTTAGTTTCTATATAAAGCCAAATTTTTTCCTTGGGACAAATAAACATCTATCTTGACTATCCATCCATTCCAGACATTGATAGTTTTAATTTGTTACTTTACATGGCTCAGGAGACATAACACAGAACCAGGTTCAAACAGTACTGATCAATAAACAAGTCAAAATGCACACACTCGAGTGGAAATTATACCCCAGTGTAATGGTTGCTAGTTTGATAATGCATGTTTTCTCAACTTGAACTAGATACCTGATAGCATTATTTTTATATTTGTAGCGCACAGTATGGCACATGCTGCAAAGGTAAAGTCAAAATATAACAGTCAATAGAAAATTTCAAAACGCCCAAAAGTACAAGTACAGTCACAGGCAGTTGGGTACTAGCATAATAGATCATGCCTGCTTTCTTAGCTTGAAGCAAACATGAAAACAGTTTTATTTTTATACAACACAATTCACAATATTACATTGTCAAAGTCTTAAACAGGAAAAAAAACAACATTCTCAAATACTTCACAGTATTACGTAGTTCAGAGTCTTTAACAGGGAAAAAAGAACATCAAATTCTCAAACCTGCTTAATCCATTTCATTGTTGTGGGGGGTCAGGGGCTTATCCTGGCATCAGGGGGCACAAGGCAGGAGTCGGCCATGGATGGGGTGCCAGTCCATCACAGGACCCCCTGACACACACACTGTTGCACTCGGTCAATTTGGAATTGCCAGTTAAACTGCATATCTTTGGGGATGTAGGAGGGAAAAACAGTTCCCATAAGAGAACATACTGAGATACGGGGTAAGTGTGTTAAGTCTGCATACTTAATAGAAAGTGAAATACAAAAATCTGTAAATTTACTTTAAAATAAAAAATTGAGTGGTCTCCCCTCAACTTTCTGGTATACTCAGATATGAGGATGGATATTTGAGGAGTAAACCACATGACAATGATTACATTTTTGTACAATGAATATTGAAGAACCATCAACAACAAATCAAATTAATAATATATCGAACAATTATTATAAAAGTAAAGTTGAACAAATCGGTCTCTGCACCTGCATGAATAAAAGGTAAAGTACCACTTCTGGTTAGTGAAAATAACCCAAAAGTTAGTAGAAATCCACGTTTTGTACCTAATACTTGTATGCAAAATTTGGTTGACCGAAGTGAAAGCGTACTCGAATTGTCTTGTTTATACATACATACACACACACACACAGACGGACATAATTCCAAAAATGGTATTTTCAGACTTGAGGAGATTCATCAAAATCTCGAAATCGAATTTTTGAACGATTACAATACTTTCCCTACACTTCGTATATGAGAGAGTAAAAAGTCAAAGGACATATAAAAGTATAAATATACGCGCATGGCAGAGGCTGACTGACTATAAGACCTCTTCTGAGTCCTTTACAAAAAAATCGATTAAGAAGTATAATGGGGGGAAATATTACACCCGAGAGAGAATGGCACAAACTACAGTACATTTAATCAAGTATGTTCAACTGTTTGTTTACTTTGTATTTCAGAACCCACCTGGCCTTCCCAGCATTGCCGTTGCGTGGTTCATCTGCCTGCTGCGGGCTAGCAAGTTGATGATCGACTGGCACAACTATGGATACACCATTATGGCTCTAAGTCTTGGAGAAAGGAATCCCATCGTCCGACTTGCTAAATGGTGAGTTGAAAAGTGTAGCATGTTCAAGAGTGTTTATATGCGTTTGGGTTGGATCGTGGAAATACACAGAAAATAGGTGTGCCTCTGTCCTGTGTTGTCTGCTTTTTCTTAGTGTCTACACCTTCATCTAAACAATTGAATACACACACGCTAAAAGTTATTGCGCCCTTCTGAGGTGACAGTCTGAAGACAAAGCTAACATGTAAAGTTGTGTTTCAGTGGAAACATCCAAGGAGGACTCCTCACGAGGACCTTCAGTTTAGCACATACCAGTGTGGTTCCATGGAAATGTTTTTGCTAGGGGAATTGCTATGGTAATTGTTTTTCGCTGCCAATGTAGTTGGTATCAGTTTATGATGCCCAGTGTTTCACTGTCTGCCAGGTATGAGAAGTTATTTGGAAGACTTTCTGATTACAATTTGTGTGTCACAAATGCCATGAAGGAAGATCTGTCTACAAACTGGAACATAAAGTAAGTGACACGTTAGCGCTTTCTACTTAACTCGGTGTTCAGTGTAATTCATAGTTCTGCTAAATTTCATAATCAAACATGTAGGCTTTTGAAACATCTCGGCATTTACATTTACTTATTTGGCTGATGCCTTCATCCAAAGCGACTTACAACATTTGATATTCAATTGGTTGCATTTCTTTTGTTTTTTCTAATTGGCACACAACCTCAGGGTGTGACATCTAAACCTTGACCACTGTGTCCCACTGCCTGCCCAGTGCTATTGCTAATTGTTTTCCATTACCAAGTCTTGCAAAAACTAAGAATTAAAAGAATACTTCATGCAAAAATGACTTTTTTTTTTATGTTATTTACCTAATATAGTTTGGAGTGGTGGCTGAGAATTTTTTAATTTCATATTTATATACAGAATGGAGGTTAAAAAAAAGTAATTGAAGCTAATAGTGACGATTGCTGTATAATGGCAATCAATGTGGGAGAACATTCACGAAAATAAGCAAAAATCTTACATAACATATTTTGCATAATCCACATTTCAGTTATCCAGTTGTATGTTCAAAACCTGCAATTTTTTTGCTAAAATATTATCAAATAGATAGTACTTCTGGAAAAATCGGCACACATCATCAAGAAACAGATGAGACTCTTAACCAGTTAAGGGGATGGAAGGTGTTGGGGTGGATCTTCAGTTCAAAAAGGCAATCAAATCCCATGTGACTTGTGTTTCCTGTTTATGATGTGCACTGATTTTTCTGGAAGTACAGTGGTACCTCGGTATACGTCCACTTTGGAATAAGTCCAACTTGGTATACGTCCTGTTTGGACGTGAAAAATATTGCTTGGTATTTGACCTTTGTTTGGAATACGACTCTTCTAGAACACCGTGCGCTACCCTTGTTTACCTCTCTCGACACAAAGCCACGATTGCCCACGAGCGTCAGTACGCCAGTTGCTAGCATTCCATGAACAGCCCGCGCTATAATAAATCTTTTTGTTTTTTCACGTGGATAACAGAAAAACAGTGTGTTGGCGATAGCGTATCGGAGGCAATGATTTGTGAAAAGGCAAAACTGATGCATGCCGATCTTTTGAAAAACAAGGCAGGAACGAGCCAAGAAAGTGATTTAAAGCAGGGGTAGGCAACGTCGGTCCTGGAGTGCCACAGTATGTGCAGGTTTTTGTTCCAACCCAGTTCCTTAACGAGAACTCAATTATTGCTGATGAAGCACATATTGCTTAAGTGACATTTTAATGCTTCATTTTAGTGGTCTCGCTTGTTAAGGTTCTCCAACCTTAATTGCTTATTTCAATCTTAAACTGCTGCATTCAGTGTTTTAATTGCTCCTTATTAGCAATAAGATGTAAAAGACAAAGCAGCCAGCAGTTCTCCAGCTAGCTTTTTTCCAATTACATCTGTGTGTGTTCATCATGCACGGTTTGATTTAATAAAACACTTAATAGAAAAATGTGACAGACTGAAAATGATCTGTTTTAGGCTTCAAATCATTTGGATGATATCCTTGGAAAGGAAAAAAATCTACGATATAAAAGCCTTACATTGCACAGACTAACAAGCCATAAAATTAAATAAGGTCTGAGATTGGCAATGATTGGTTTCTAATTAAGCAATTGGGTTGAATGAAAACCTGTAGCCACTGCGGCTCACCAGGACCGACATTGCCTACCCCTGTTTTACATCTTATTGCTAATAAGGAGCAATTAAAACACTGAATGCAGCAGTTTAAGATTGAAATAAGCAATTAAGGTTGGAGAACCTTAACAAGCGAGACCACTAAAATGAAGCATTAAAATGTCACTTAAGCAATATGTGCTTCATCAGCAATAATTGAGTTCTCGTTAAGGAACTGGGTTGGAACAAAAACCTGCACATACTGTGGCACTCCAGGACCGACGTTGCCTACCCCTGATTTAAAGCCAGCCATGGCTGGTTTGATAATTTTAAGAAGAGGACTGGCATTTACAGTGTTGTGAGGCATGGAGATGGAGCCAGTGCTGATAAAAAGATGCCGCCAATGATTTTGTTGCAGAGTTTGGGAGAGAGAGAGAGAAAAAACACCAGAATTTCAGATTCCTGAAGTTTTATTGGAAGGGGACTCTCCTTCCAAACCATAACATCTCCTCCTCCTACCTTCTCGGCACCATCCTAGGAGGCACTTGACTCTTCTCAGCAAAGTAAAGTGAGGTTCAATTTTCATTTATTTCATCTAATTGCTTTTGTATTTATGTGTTTTAGTATTAAGCAGTGTTTAAATGATTTTATACAACCCCATCAATGTATAATGTGCCAATAACAATAGGATTTTTTTTCATGGGAACGGATTAATCATTTTCCCTTTATTTCTTATGGGAAAAAATTTGTTTGGTATAAGTCCTGTTTGGTATAAGTTCAAGGATCTGAAACGGATTAAGGACATATACCGAGGTACCACTGTATCTATTTAACAATATTTTAGCAAAAAATGCATGTGTCTTGAACATACCACTGGATAACTGGCATTGATTATGCAACATAATTAACATGTTTTTATTTTTTTTTTTCTCTTCCATGTGTGTTATTTACCGTATATCATTTTCTGTTGTGCAGCATTGGGTGCAATTGGCTCGTATTATATCATAAACTGTTTTTCTTTTTCCCCCGTTTTGCATGAAAACATGAGATTTCATTTTTTCTCAGCCATCACTACAAACTACATGGTGTATGAAACATAAATCATTTTTGGGTCAAGTATTCTTTAGGATTTGGCTTCTGTTAATAAAGATATTTTGCAACATGATGGTGTAATGTAATCCTTAAGCATCCAATTTTTTGCCTAAAAGAAAACTTTTAAGTGCAAATTTTATTTGTAGCAAGCAAGCAAAGTCCTAGTAGAGTGGTGTGGTGATTTGGGTCGTGTAGCTTCTTCACAGCTACTAGAGCTTCTTCAGTTACTGGCACAATCATTGTACGGAGTTGCCCCGTGTCTAGGTTTGGTTCTTTTAGATAACCCTGGTTTCCTGCTGATTCCAAAGACCTCAAGTGTAAGTTCTGAGGTGTCATATTTGAATGTGAACATATGCTCTGTCATAGGCTTCTGTCCCGCCTACAGATTGTCAGATACTGCCAGAAACCTTTATGTGCTGTGTACATCTCTGCTATGGAAAAACTGGGCCCAGTAAAGGGAAACATAGTCTGGTGGACCTTGCTTCTTGATATGGTTTTCAGTTTGGCCACTAGAGGGAGTTTATTTATTTTCTCTGAATACAGGTGGCAGTCACTTATCTTGGTGGCAAATTTACTCCCCAGTCGTTCACAATACTCCTTTTAATTATAGCAGGCAGGCTTTCAGTGTTGCTTATTATACATCTAACACATTTGATTCTTCTAAACAAAATGTGTTTTCAGAGAGTATAGATGAATTAATTGTGTGCCCTCAAAAGTTTTTTATTAAAAAAATAGATTTGTAGTTTCTCCTTTTGTGATGGATAAACATTTTTAATTTTGTCTGAACAGAGCTGTAACCCTTTATGACAGACCACCATCTAGATTTAAAGAGTCCGCCTTGGAGGATCAGCACCACTTGTACCTGAAACTCTCTAAGGATTACCCTTCCTTCAGATCAAGGTGGGTATTACTGAGGCCTTACTGTAACTCCACTAAAATGGTCTAATATTATAGTAGTTGCAGTGTCTGAAGGCAACCCAAATCTTCCACCTTGAGTGTGTTGAGTGCATAATAAAATATCAGAGTAAGTAGATCTCATTATTGCATAGGGAAACAGATTTTGGGACTTTGGTCTTCTAAAACTAAATCATTTCATTTAGGATTGGACCAGTGTGTCACAGATATCTGAGGATCTAGTGTCCAACTGCCTATATTGAATGTCCATTGTAAACGTAATAACTGTCTCCTTGCTGGACTGGGCAGTAATATCAAGTGTAAAATTAACTTAAAAGTTCCTCAAGGCTCTGGATGTTGTAGGACTGTCTTGGTTGACACGCCTCTGCAACATCGCATGGACATCAGGGACAGTGCCTCTGGATTGGCAGACCGGGGTGGTAGTCCCCCTCTTTAAGAAGGGGGATTGGAGGGTGTGTTCACACTCCTCAGCCTCCCTGGAAAAGTCTATTCAGGGGTCCTGGAGAGGAGGGTCCGTCGGATAGTCGAGCCTCGGATTCAGGAGGAACAGTGTGGTTTTCGTCCTGGTCGCGGAACAGTGGACCAGCTCTATACCCTTAGCAGGGTCCTGGAGGGTGCATGGGAGTTTGCCCAACCAGTCTACATGTGTTTTGTGGACTTGGAAAAGGCATTCGACCGTGTCCCTCGGGGAATCCTGTGGGGGGTACTCCGAGAGTATGGGGTACCGGCCTCCCTGATAAGGGCTGTTCGGTCCCTGTACGATCGGTGCCAGAGCCTGGTCCGCATTGCCGGCAGTAAGTCGAACCCGTTTCCAGTGAGAGTTGGACTCCACCAGGGCTGCCCTTTGTCACCGATTCTGTTCATAACTTTTATGGACAGAATTTCTAGGCGCAGCCAGAGCGTTGAGGGGGTCCGGTTTGGTGGGCTCAGGATTGGGTCACTGCTTTTTGCAGATGATGTTGTCCTGTTTGCTTCATCAGGCCGTGATCTTCAGCTCTCTCTGGATCGGTTCGCAGCCGAATGTGAAGCGGCTGGGATGAGAATCAGCACCTCCAAATCCGAGACCATGGTCCTCAGCCGGAAAAGGGTGGAGTGCCCTCTCAGGGTTGGTAGCGAGATCCTGCCCCAAGTGGAGGAGTTCAAGTATCTCGGGGTCTTGTTCACGAGTGAGGGAAGAATGGAGTGTGAGATCGACAGGCGGATCGGTGCGGCATCCGCAGTAATGCGGGCTCTGCATTGGTCTGTCGTGGTGAAAAAGGAGCTGAGCCGCAAGGCGAAGCTCTCAATTTACCAGTCGATCTATGTTCCTACCCTCACCTATGGTCATGAGCTATGGGTAGTGACTGAAAGAACGAGATCGCGAATACAAGCGGCTGAAATGAGTTTCCTCCGCAGGGTGTCTGGGCTTTCCCTTAAAGATAGGGTGAGAAGCTCAGTCATCCGGGAGGGGCTCAGAGTAGAGCCGCTGCTCCTCCGCATTGAGAGGAGTCAGATGAGGTGGTTCGGGCATCTGATCAGGATGCCTCCTGGACGCCTCCCTGGTGAGGTGTTCCGGGCACGTCTAACCGGGAGGAGGCCCCGGGGAAGACCCAGGACACGTTGGAGGGACTATGTCTCTCGACTGGCCTGGGAACGCCTTGGGATTCTCCCGGAAGAGCTAGAAGAAGTGGCCGGGGAGAGGGAAGTCTGGGCATCTCTGCTCAAGCTGCTGCCCCCGCGACCCGACCTCGGATAAGCGGGAGACAATGGATGGATGGAAATTAACTCTTGGTGTTATGAGTTGAAAATTTGGAATGCTTTGTGGTAGAAAGTGCCAGTGCATTTGTCATTCCCAATCCATCTACATAAAATTTTACATAAAAGGTAACTCTCTATTATAAAAGAAAATCTTGAGACGAGATGAGATTATTGCCAAGAGGTTTTTTTCAAGGCCTGTCCTCCTCTCAACCATTTTAGGTTGACAGCCCACACCCACGGTCCTCTCACCTCTCATTCGTGTGAATGCTTTTGTCAGAGCTCTCAGCTCTTATACTTTTTTATGATCAAATTGGTTAAATGCATATCGGTAGACTCTGCTGAAACAGTTGATGGTGATGTTGTGGAAGAAGAAAACATCAATTTACAATATCCCGTAGAATATCCATCCATCCATCCATTATCCAACCCGCTATATCCTAACTACAGGGTCACGGGGGTCTGCTGGAGCCAATCACAGCCAACACAGGGTGCAATGCAGGAAACAAAACCTGGGCAGGGCGCCAGCCCATCACAGCCTGTAGAATATCTACAACCATTAACACCGTCCGGTCTTCCATTGTCTGAATTACTGTAGAAAGAAGGATGTATCGTAATGTTATTGCATAATTTATGTCTGAGTGATGGGCTATGCAATAGGACGAGATTAGTTGTATTCATAATTGGACGAACAATTCTGACATTTAAAATTTTAACAGGCAACAAGAAAGGTAATGTAGTACATCTTCTGCGGATAACATTAGACACCAAAGGAGATCTTGATGTGCCATTCGTATTAAAACGTTTACAGTTTCCCGTGAGAATAGCTTTTGCTATGACAATTAACAAATCACAGGGACAAACAATCAAAAAAGTCGGTTTATTTATTAGAGAGAAAGAAACGATATTCACTCATGGGCAGTTATACGTTGCGTTGTCACGATGTAAATCCAAACACAGAATCAAAATTCAATGCGATATTGACAAACAGTTAATTCCAAATATTGTTTTTACTGAAGTTTTACTAAGTTTAAAAAGAATTTGCGTGTTAATTTCAAAGCCAAACAGAACGAAAAGGTATAACACAATGAATACCTCTAACGCAACATAAAACATTATTTTCTTTTAATTTATTACGCTTTACTATTTTTTTTTTACTATGGTTAATTATTCGCTGTGATGTAGAATAGTTAGTTCTATTATGCATATGTAACAATTCCCATTAAAATAACAATCTGTTTAAATTGTACATCCACTTGCCCATACGCGAGCGGCAGAGCTGCAAAGTGGCTAGCGCAGGCCTGGGGGGTTGGCGAGTGAAGCAAGCAGGGGGCTGAACCCCCTAGTTGTCTTAAAAATAAAAAATCAAATCATTGTGAGAAAACATCATGATTTCTAGACTTTTAAGAGCTACTTTCATGAGAGGATTTCATCATCACTATCTTCTACCTTCTCCGCTGCTGTTCTAGCACAGCTCCTTGGGACATGTGACAACTGCCCCAACTTCTGTTCGTCCCGTCTATGGCCAAGAGGTTTCTGTGGTCATCTCTTCAGAAATCTCAATTTTATTAATCTCAAGTTCATTGATAACCATTTCTTGTTGTTTGTTGCTTTTTCCCCTTTGCCTTTTATTAATGAAGCTAATAAAACCACAGGAAGAAATCATTAGAAGTGATAGCATTGTAACATCTTCATCTGCTGACCTAAATGAATGGCATATCCATATTTAGCAAATAGACAAGAAATAGATGCAGAAGTGATATGGTTTGTACAAAAGAGAGACTGGAGCATTTTGTTAGCGAACATAAAATGTGTTTAGTTTGGTGAAAGGGCATATTCTTAATGTACTGTGCTAGGGATTTGCAACCTGGAGGCCTCCTACTTATCTAGCCCCTTTCCTTTAGTAGTATTTGATATTTCATGAATATTACTTCTGTGTTTAGGGAAACAACAGTTGATGATACAGGTGATCAGACAGCCTTTACAGAACGGGACCAAGTGTCTGGACTTGTGGCACCTATTCCTGTTAGGCCTGCTTTACTCATCAGCAGCACTAGCTGGACAGGTAAAACGTCAACGTTTCCTTACTGGATTTGTTAATCCTTTCTTTTGTCTTGTTCATAATCCTAGTGAGGTCTGCTATTTCAGTCTTGGTGATGATTTACCATCTTCTCTGCTTTCAGAGGACGAAGACTTCTCGGTTCTCTTAGAGGCACTGGAAGGTATGGAGATGGATAAAAAGGAAGAGAGGTGGAGGCAGAGCTTTACAAAACATATCTTTGGAGCCTGTAGGGGTTGCAGTTTTATGACATTTTTTCAAGCAAATTCAAAAATGTATTTCTCTGCTAAGCAAATCCTTATCCTTAATATACAACTATAAACTGAGTAATGAATGCACCGACCAGGTGAAGAGTGGTGGTTTACGGTCCCAACCCCACCTGCATCACATTTGGTAACTAAAGCTTTAATTGCTTCAGATTTCAAGAGCATTTGCTCAGAAGAGTCACCTGTACGTCTCAAGTGTCAGGCTGTGATGCTCTGCCTGTTCTTTATTATATAGTTGTTATTAATACTGAGCACCATTTCTGGAGGGTACTCTTTGTGATTCCATCTGTGTTTTAAGCTTACTCTGTTTTCAGCAAGAGAACATCCACTGAATGTGTTTGTTTTTCTACAGAGTATGAAGATTTCATTAAAGAAGGAGCGAAACTGCCTGACTTAGTCTGTGTCATCACAGGTACGGTATGGCTAAAATGACTGAGCTGCTTATGTCATTGCAGAAAATGATCCCTCTGTCCTTCCTTCCATCCATCCATCCCCCTGTAAAAAGCTTACCTAACCACCCTTACATGAGTCTAGTAGATTAGTAGTTTACTAGGCTCACCCGCCTTTTAAGGCGACCGACTTTTATCCTCAATTTGTGTGCGCTCCATGTGTACATCAGGCATGTAAGTGTAGGGAATGAGAACATCAAAGTGCCCATTCATAACATCTCCCAAAAACCTAAGTTTTTTTTATCCCCTCGAGTGCCTGTCCAAACTTGGAGTGTAGGACTCCATAATAATATACTTGAAACTCACAGGGGAACAACTCTCCCACTGCCATTAGCTCAGAAATGGTACCATAAGTTTGAGACTTTGACATTTCAGTGAGATACTGAAGCTCATTTGTATAAGAGATTTCTGACGGCATCATTGTAAATGGCTGAAACCTTGACCAATTACTTAAAACCTGTCGTACAATGTCAGCCCAAATCTGTACCGCTAAAGACGGAGTTTCATGCACTAAATAAGCTATAGATGAGAATAAGCAAGCATCATCTCCCCTGATATTTACTACGCGGTGAGGCATTTGTACTCCATCAACATTATTTCCAGAGACATAATTTTGTCTATTTTTCCAGCGCATCGCGCACAAAAGCAAGAGAACGATGGGAGTAGTAAGTCTGTGATAAGCGGAATACCGCTACGCTTTGCACTCACGGGACGGAAGGACAATCCCGACCGCTTTTATATAGTAGGATTAGGTTTACCTCAGCACTACCGTGCAGCGAAAAAGTATTTGTCCTGTCTGAATTTTCAGGATTATAACATTTCGTTTTCTAATATGAATGTCACCTAATCCTCAACCAAAACATAACCAGCAAAATGAACCCTCGGTAAACAAACCACATTTTGATACTTAATGCTAAGGAGGCTTCTACACCAATTTATGTGTACCTCTGGAAAAATGAGGCAAAAGTGTTTTTGATAACAGAAAATGTCATTAAGTGTAACAGAAACGTGTGAAAAGCAACATAAATAAGGTTGGAAAGGTATGCCGTGTCCACTGCTGCACTGATGTAGATTTAATACATGCATCACGAGTAACAAAGTTTTTTGTGGACGTTTTTGATAATGTTTGCTGTTGTCCAACGTTGATCGCCGGTGACGGTTTCCGTGAGAGACTTTGTTATGCCTGTTCTCTGTGAAAAAATAGTATTAAAAAAATTTTCCTGGCCATCACTACAAAGTACATGGGTTAAGTAACATTAAAAAATATATATAATTTTGGGTGAAGTATTCCTTTAAGTTTCTATTAGAAAGACAAGAGGTAGCAATGTATTTATTATAAAACTAACTGTCACCTGCAGCTTTGCCTGCATAGACGTGAAACAGGACAGTGAGGAACTCCCTACCCCTGACGTCACTCTTCCCCCTCCCCTCTGCCCACTGCCTTTGTCTCGGATTAACGCAAATGTATCGCTCCTCCAAGCGAACTGTGATTCTTAGTGCAATGGCAGAAGTCGCAAAGTCAACCGGAATATTCAAGCAAATTATAGAAAAAACCTGATCTAAATGTTAAGTAGTTCTGTCGTGAAAAGCGGTCAGGCAGATAGACAGACGTTGGATTATATAAGGCCCAGACTTATGGGTGATTGATGCTGGGGCACTGTGTGTTGTGCGGGACTTGGGAAGTGTAAATACTGTAAATAAACACGTGTGTTGAACTTATTGGTGTCTGTCTGTCCGGGCTGAACTCCCACAGTAGATATACATATATATCGATATCAGCGGTATACATAGGACAAACGTCAAAAAGAATCTCAACACGTGTACAGGAACATCGCAACGCCGTCAGAAGAAAGGACGCACTTTCTTTGATCTGTGCACATACTAAATCGACAGGACACACATTCAACTGGGACAACGTAAAAGTAAAATTTAAGGCCAGTACTAAAAGTGCCAGAGAGTTGGCCGAGTCTTGGCTATCAGATGAAAACGCCATCAACAGACACTTGGACATAAATCCAGCATATGCCAACTTAAGAAGAACATGTACACAATAAATAAACTATAGAAATTCCGCCCCCCCCCCCCCGATCATACTGACTTAGTCACCACCACCACCCCCCCACCCCCCACTGAATGTGTTGCTATATATTGCCTTTGATTCTTGTAAGTCTAAGCATTATCCTCTGATGAAGACCCCTGATAGGGGTTGAAAGCTCAGGAATAAAAAAAAAAAAGATAAATAAAAAAACTATTTTATGATATGTGATTCTTTTTCTCCCTTCGTGGATCTCCAGCTGCATATATATAATATATATATATATACGTACGTGTATATATATATGTATATGTATATATATATATAATATATACGTATATATATATATATATATATATATATATACGTATATATATATATATATATATATATATATATATATATATATATATATATATCTATATATATATATATATATATATATATATATATACGTGTATATATATATGTATATATGTATATATATGTATCTGTGTATATATATATATATATATGTGTATATATATAATATATATATATATATACGTATATATATATATATATATATATATATATATATATATATATACGTATATATATATATATATATATATATATATATATATATATATATATATATATATATATATATACGTATATATATATATATATATATATATATATATATATATATATATATATATACGTATATATATATATATATATATATATATATATATATATATATATATACGTATATATATATATATATATATATATACGTATATATATATATATATATATACGTATATATATATATATATATATATATATACGTATATATATATATATATATATATATATATATATATATACGTATATATATATATATATATATATATATATACGTATATATATATATATATATATATATATATATATATATACGTATATACGTATATATATATATATATATACGTATATATATATATATATATATATATATATATATATATACGTATATATATATACGTATATATATATATATATATATATATATATATATATATATATATATATATATATATATATACGTATATATATATATATATATATATATATATATATATACGTATATATATATACGTATATATATATATATATATATATATATATATACGTATATATATATATATATATATATATATATATATATATATATATATACGTATATATATATATATATATATATATATATATATATATATATATATATACGTATATATATATATATATATATATATATATATATATATATATATATATACGTATATATATATATATATATATATACGTATATATATATATATATATATATATATATATATATATATATATATATATATATATATACGTATATATATATATATATATATATACGTATATATATATATATATATATATATATATATATATATATATATATATATATATATATACGTATATATATATATATATATATACATATATATATATATATATATATATACGTATATATATATATATATATACGTATATATATATATATATATATATATATATATATATATACGTATATATATATATATATATATACGTATATATATATATATATATATATATATATATATATACGTATATATATATATATATATATATATATATATATATATATACGTATATATATATATATATATATACGTGTATATATATATATATATATATATATATACGTGTATATATATATATATATATATATATATATACGTGTATATTATATATATATATACGTATATATATATATATATATATATATATATATATATATATATATATACGTGTATATATATATATATATATATATATATATATATATATATATATATATATATATATACGTATATATATATATATACGTATATATACGTATATATATATATATATATAAAACAGTTCCATGACTGACTGACAGACAATGCATAGACCAAACCGCTGGACCTAAAGGGCTGAAATTTTGACAGTGGATTCCTATAATGACATGGATAACCGCTAAGAAAGGATTTTTTGAAATTCCATCCCTAAGGGGGTGAATTGGGAGGCATCAACTATATTCGTTCTCTTGCCACTGAGAAGAGGGGCGAACGACATGGTGCGCATGCGTGAAATGAGGAAGGGGATGTTTCTGTTTCTGCCTGACGGTAAAGTGAGCGACAGCCATGCATCATTTGCGCAAGCAACCTGATGCTATGCAGTTCGGTCTATAAATGATAACGCTGTAAAACGACTTAGGTTCACAGCAAATGTTTCGAGTGGTCATTTTCATGTTTATGTTTCACAAAAAAAGTATCCTCTTCTGAAAGTTTCGACTTCAAATATGCCAAATGTTGTTATTACCATAAAAATAACAACACAAGGATTAAAAAGACCCGCATCTCCGATGCCTTTCATCTTCATCAAACCAAGAGTTACACAGGGTTTTACCAACTCAAAACACAGAAGAAAGTAAAAAAAACGCAGGGCTCGATACACAAATAACATCCGAAAGAATCAAATAAAAAAATCTTCTGAAAAGAATCCTACTGCGCATTGACAAGCAGTTGCAAGATTTCAAAAATTACATCCTGAAGTTCACAGGCAAGCCGCTACCAATTATCAACACATGCATCTTGAGAAACACAGCTTGCTCACGCGTAAGTTCGCCCACAAGCCTGGTAATATTGGTGCCGCCCAATAACAAACAAAAAATATTGTTTATAAAGAAATGCTCTAAAAACCAATTAAATATTTACACTCCCACGGTGTCAGAAGTTCCACGCGAACAAAGTCAAGGGCAATAAATATAACTTCATATATATATATTTCGGAAAAAAAAGTATAGTAAAACAGAGTCCCGCGCGGACGAAGTCGTGGGTAAAAGTGTGTGTGTGTATATATATATATATATATATATATATATATATATATATATATATATATATATATATATAAATGACTAATGGCTTTCATAACAAAGTGACTTACAAGATCATAATCCAATGTAGTTGTTTACATGTTTGAAAACAATTCAAATTGGGTGATATGTGTGTTCAGTACAATGAAAGTCTTACTTGCATGTCTCCCCAGAACAGTTGACAATAAAACAACATCAATAAGACACACACAGGGACTAAGCCAGCAGCCTTGTTGGTTTTAATACCAGTGCTTAGTCACTGTGCCACACTTGTTAAATGAAATGACCCATTGGCTGTCTGACAACTATTCTAACAGAATACAGTTAGCAGCATATAACTACATAGAGTAGTGTGCTGTGAGACCAACAAGAGAGCAAAGACACATTTGTTGTCAGTTAAGTAGAATGGTAGTCTATTAGAAGCATCCAGCACAGAGAAAAGGAAGTGGGAAGCTTAAAAGATAGAGACGAATGAAAACTCTGAAAGATCCTGACTTCAAGAGTGAAACATGCAGAGATACAATTCTCCAGCCAGAAACAGAGTTTGACCATTTTGATTTTACAAGAGACCATCCCAAAATTGAGGATGGCTGCTCAGAGCTGTCGGCTTTTATTAAATACAATTGATACTGCAGGCTTAAACACAAAATGTAAAAAGATGTCTAAATTTATCAAATTAGTAAAAGTTAGTAGAGGAATGAAAGGCACAGGATTCCATCCTCCCTTAAGAAATGTTGCATTGCATGTTCAGTGTGGAGAGTAAGTAATACGCTGTATATTAAAAGTGGAGAAGCCTTTATTCTTATAATTTAACATCTTTAGATACAGCTCATCCGTGAAAAGCAAAACTGGCAAACTGATCAAGGAATGCAAAAGATGTTACACTCTATCAGGCCACATTTTGTGCCAGAGGGTTGCCCAAAAGGCAGTAAGCCGACCTGATGGATAAGCTATAAGGACACACGCAAAAAGATTGCTGATTCATTCATTTAACTTTTAGATGCTGAAAATGTAGAAATATACTAGTTAGGTAAAAGTGTCAGCTGATTACTTACATTACAAGGCAAGATGTAACTTTTTTTATTAAAACTTGATAGGCTAGACTGCCATTTATGATACTATTGAATTGGGTCGTGCTGTTCAAGCGGAATAATGAAATGAAGCTATGTTAAGGTAGATGTCTTCATGCAGAAGTTGAAATTAACCAACAATGCTGAAGCACACGATGTTTAGTGGTCATTTGTGTGTTTCTTATGGTCCCATTTAATCTACAGTTTAAGAGCAGAGTGTTAATTCCTCTCCATTATACTGTACTTGTGTAGCAACTTGAGTTTTATCTGTATTAAGTTTCACCGTTTGTGTATTTCTAAAGCTTGAATCCTCCCATTAAGATGTCACGCTTCTTCCTTTCTATAGGTAAAGGACCACTTAAACAGCACTACTGTAAGTTGATTGCACAGAAGCAGCTTCAACATGTACAGATCTGCACGCCATGGCTAGAGGCAGAGGATTATCCGGTGCTTCTGGGTGAGTTATTTGTTCATAGTTTGTTTTTCTTTAGGTCTCATTCCTAAAATGAAACTTGCTGGTGCTAGCATGGAGAGAGCTTTAAGCTTGTCAGATTATATACTTAATACAAGCAACTAGAAAGTCACTATAAACCTAATTTAGGTAAGTAAATGTGACTAATTGTTCACCTATAAATTGAAGAGAAGACCTCAAAATTGGGAAAACACATTAATTTTATCTGATAGTAATTCTCTATTAACACTATAGATATTCTGCAAATCCATTATGATAAAAGTAGTTCACTGGAGGTGAGGTAAGGCAGTGGTTAGTTTTGGTGTACCATGGATCCACCATCTTGGGTTTGTGTTATAATAGGGTGACACAAACATGTTGGAAAAAAGTATAAGGCCTATTAAAAGTCACAAAAACCAGCACAGAATCTTCACAGACCTGCCTAGATGTGGCCTTTCTCCAGGCCACTAACATCCGACTACTACCTGCAGGCTTCGGCCTATACAGAACCAAAAACAGGAAGCTGGTTTTAAAAGTTACAAATATCACAGATTTTCCAGAAATATACAAAAATGTCCTAGAAGAGAGTGTGACCGTAATCCTCTGGCTAGTTGAGACAACTCAAAAGACGCAGTATCTTTATAAATTGAGAATTTATTCAAAAAAAGCTAAAATAGAAAACAGACAAAAATAGAAGGTGAAAAAGGGTGTACCTAAAACCTGAACAAATCCCAATACGAAATCCAATAGCATTCTAGAAACAGAAGCAACATTTTAAAGATAAGCAATACACCCAATAACCTCCTACGACGCTCAATGACAACCTGAGGGAAGCTGTCTCATCCACCAGAATATAAAGATGGAGGGTGGTCCCTCAGGTGTGACATTATGGTGGCCTCACCTCTCCCGCAGAACACAAGGAGCACATGTAAAATTGAAGACACCGTACATAAATGTTAAATAATAATAAAAAAAAGTTACACAAACTAATAGTAAAATGGAAAATACACCAAATACTGAGAATAAACCCTGGCTGAACCAAAACAGTTTGAATTTCACACCCAGCTGCTGTTTGGCACCATCTCCCTCCGACTGTGTGAGGTTTTCTCTCTTGTGTTCACATCCCAAAGGTGTGCAGGTTGGGATAATTAGCGGTTGCAATTTCACTGCAGACGAGTGTGGCTGTGTGCCTGAGATGGCCTTGCAGTGGACTGCTGCCTTGTCTCGGGTTGCTACTGGCCTTGCAGATGATGCTGCTGCTTACCTTGACTAGGTATTGAAATGAGGAGGCTTACGTGTTTGTGACGTGTGTGTATGCAGCTACGGTATAAACTCTGTTCACTGATAAATTCACCTGATTTTTGTTGAAAACAACAGTTATCCATGGTTAGTGTACTCATTTTAATATAGCCCAAACCCACCTATATTTGATCAGTTTTGTACTTTTCCTTTGAAGTAGTAATTGTCACTTCTTTATTGCTTATTCTATTTCAACAGGCTCAGCCGACCTTGGTGTTTGTCTGCACAAGTCATCCAGTGGCCTAGATCTGCCCATGAAAGTAGTCGATATGTTTGGCTGCAATTTGCCTGTCTGTGCTGTGCATTTTCAGTGGTAAATTTGCTTCTCAAACTACTAGAATGTGATGTATTTTTTTTTTTATGTTTCTTTTACTAACACCCTGAACAAGATTGAAGCGGACAGCCTGGTTGCAGGTACTTTTCAATTACAAATAAGAACTCTAGAGAGGAGAATTACTTGTACATTGATGACACGAATGTACAACACACATACAGTCGACCCTTGATATACGACTGGCCTGACATGTGAACAACTACACCTATGAAAAAACGTATGAAATATGACCACGCATTTAAGTTGAAAGTTGTAAAGTTCGCTAATGAATCAAATAACAGTGCAGCAGCTCATCACTTTGGCATCAACGAGAAACAAGTACGAGAATGGAAGAAGGCTGAAACATCTTTAAAAAGGCAGCGGTACATTGGTTTGGTCCGTTTATAGGAGATGGACGTCTGAAGCAGAGCTCCGCTAGCAGCGGCTTTATTTTCCCACGTATTTCATATTATTTAGAGGTATCCTGTATTTAACCCGACCAAGGAACTTCCACTACAATATACAAGCATGAGTAACAAGAAGAAAAGTCAGAAAGAACCAGAAAAGAAACTTAAAGCTGCATCGAAGTCCGGACAGACTTCCGGCCTGAGTGCAGGTGTAAGGTATGGCATCACGGAGACTGACCTGGAACAGGCAGAAGAGTGCGCAGAATTCCTGGGGCCCCGCTCCATTGTATCGTCTCCAGTCGAGAGTGAAAATGGGAGCGAAGGCGCAAGTGATACAGGTCGCGATGGATCGCCGATTACTGAGGATCATTCGAGACTAGAAAGGGCTCTGCAGGACGTGCTCTCATCTACTCATCGCGAGCCTGTAACAGGAGCTGCATTTTCACTTGCGGAGCACGAAAGCAGAAGCGAACTGTCCGAACTGAAAGAGATGATCGCTACACAGATAGCTACACAGATAGCTACACAGAAAGAGATGAACACTACACTGGCCACTGCCATGGTTACGGCCATGAATGAGCTTAAGAAAGATAACACAAATGATCTTAAGAAGGTGGCCACTGAGCTCAAGAAGGATAACAAAGATAAGGAAACGCGTCTATTTGAACGTTTCGACGTGAACTTTAAAGGCATGTTGGAGAAATTAGTGGAACATATTGAAGAAACTAACTCCAAACTGAAAAGGCTTGATGATCATATTAATGACGTTTCAGACCAGCTGGAAGACGTTAAGCAGGGACTCACGGCTCGAGTGGAAACAGCGGAACAAATGGCATCTAACGCCGATGAAAAAGCCACAGCTGCGAACTCGGAATACAAAAAACTTGGAGACAGACTTGCAGCCCTGGAGGATGGGTGCAGAAGAAATAATATAAGAATTGAGGGTATACCTGAGAAACGAGAAAGCTCAAGCCCAGTGAAATTTGCAGTAGAATTACTGTCTAAAATAATTGGAGATGACTTTAAACTCGACAATGAGATAGCCACGGCTTATCGCACAAAGATACCAAGCGCCTTTAAATCTAGGTCTTTTATTGTCCGCTTCGAACGACTAAGATGTAAGCTTGATGTGATGGCACTTCTCAGACACAAGCAAGAGATTATATTCGAAAATAATCTTATTCGTATTTTTCCCGACTTCTCACCACCAACAGCTGCAAAACGCAGATCCTACAACGACATTAAAAGGATGCTACGGGAAGCCGATATCAAATACAGCCTCTTGTATCCTGCCAAACTGAAAGTGGAAGTTCAAGACGGACATTATATTTTCTTCAGCAAAGAAGAAGCTGAAAAAGAATTAAAGAAGCTGTTTCCGACACTTTTTTTGAAAGTTAATTAAAATTAAAGAGCCGTATTCTATCAAGGCACGGGAAAGACCGATGATCTGATCGCTGGATCCATGTTTAAAGAGACTGGTATTATAATTATACATCTCTTATTCTCTTTTTTTAAAAAATTTTTTTTATATCTGGACTTTATATGTTATATGTTTATGTTTTAATCAGAGTTATAGAGCTATAGACGTGAGTGTGAAAATGTGGAAGTGATTAAAGTAGGATTCGTTTTATTTATTTATTTTTTTTATTTCTTTTCCTTTTTTTTTTTTTTTTTTTATTTTATTTTATTTTATTTTTTTTTAATTTATTTATTTATTTATTTTTTTTTATTTTACTATACCTTAAAGTAGACTGTTTAACTTCATACCCTTGGTTTAATGCTTGTTCTACTATTTATACAATTACCATTATACTATTACAGTATGAATTACCAGGTTTATCCTGGACTAGTTTTTAAAATCACTCCCAGGGTTGTTTTTTTTTTTTTTTTTTTTTTTTTAACCTTAATATCTTAACTTAAAAGCGCTGAAGATTGGTTCAAGATTAAATATTGTTAATGAGAACATTTTCGGCAGATAGTATTAAGGATTTAACTGTAAAAGATATCTCTGTTTTAATTCTGTAACGCCGCTGCAGGGTGGGGTTTGTTTTGTTTTGGACGTGCTCTGTCTCTTCGTATGTCAGAGGACTGGAACATCGCGAAGTGGGGTCTAGCCTCATGTGGGGAGGCAAAATGGGGGGGGGGGGGGATAAAGGGGGGGAGAGAAGGAGAGCAGGTTATATCTAATCTATTCTTATAATCCTTATAATTATAAATATCAATGCAGCAACAGGCTAACATGCAACAACTCCTGGGGAATCTTGAAACTAAGATTAAAACTGCCATATTACCAATTAAAACTATAAAATGACATTAAAAACTCAGAATCAATGTCTCCATGATGGGACAGTTAACTTTGTGAGCTGGAATGTTAAAGGCCTGAATCACGAATTAAAGAGAAAGAAAGTATGCTCTCACCTAACAGGCTTAAACGCTAAAATAGTATTTTTACAGGAGACCCACTTACTAACCAAGGATCAGTTCAGATTACAAAAAGACTGGACTGGCCAAATGTTCCATTCTAGCTTTATAAAGAAAACTAGAGGGGTGGGAATTCTCATACATAGAACAGTTCCTTTTGTAGCATCAGAGGTAGTGTCGGACCCTGAAGGGAGATATGTGATGGTCATGGGCAACTTATATAACAGTAAAATGATTTTGATAAATGTTTATGCACCCAATGTTGATGATAAGGAATTCATGCAAAATCTATTTGCATCCATTCCCAGTGTGAACACTCATAAAATTATAATGGCTGGGGACTTTAATTGTGTTTTAAATCCACTCTTAGATAGGACTCCTGTGACAGGGGGGACGACATCTAATACTGCAAAGATAATTACACAGTTTTTAAAGGATCACAACTTATCAGACCCCTGGAGGTTTCTTAACCCAAACTCAAGAACATATTCGTTCTACTCACCAGTGCATTATAGCTACTCAAGAATTGATTATTTTTTTATAGATAATAATTTCCTGCCTACAATTAAATTATGCAAATATGACACAATTGTTATCTCTGACCATGCCCCTCTAGTCTTGGAGCTAAAATCAATAAGCCCCTCGTACTCACCTCGCAGATGGCGTCTTAACCCTCTTTTATTGGCAGACGAGAACTGCACAGAATTTATATCCAAACAAATCAGCTTCTTCCTAGAGACAAACATGTCTACAGAGGTTTCTGCAGGAACACTCTGGGAAACTCTAAAGGCCTTCCTAAGAGGCCAGATTATTTCATATCTTTCCCATAGAAATAAATTAGAAACCAAGAAAGTGTCAGAGCTAAGAAATGAAATTACTAGAATAGATGAAGAACAAGCCAGGCGTCCAAGTGAAGCTCTTCACAGGAAAAGGCAGGCCTTGCATACAGAACTTAACATCTTAACAACTAAAGAAACTGAACAACTTATTTATAAGTCTAGACAGCATTACTATGAACACGGAGAAAAAGCTAATAAGCTTTTAGCTCAACAAATTCATAAACAAGAAGTTCACAATGCAATACCAGTAATCACCAACAAGAATGGAGAAGAAATCATCGACCATAATAAAATAATGCACACATTTAGAGATTACTATAAGTCTTTATATTCCACTGAGCCCAAAGAAGACAACACGCAATCTAATGCATTTCTGGATAATTCACAAATACCACAAATAGATGCTTTAAGTGCTGAGGAACTAGATAAACCTCTAACGCTAACAGAATTACTAGACGCTATAAAGTCACTACAAAGCGGGAAATCATCAGGCCCTGATGGTTACCCCGTAGAGTTTTATAAGAAATTCTCCACTCAGCTAGCTCCACTCTTATTGGTAACATTTACAGAAGCTAAAGACCACCAAATACTACCTCAAACATTTCGACAAGCATTAATCACCGTCTTTCCTAAACAAAATAAGGACTTGTTACAATGTGCATCATATAGACCAATTTCACTCCTGAATAATGATGTTAAGATACTCTCAAAAATCCTAGCTAGAAGGATGGAGAAAGTGCTGCCCTCGGTAATATCAAAAGATCAAACTGGATTTATTAAAGGCCGACATCTATCTTCAAATCTCCGACGCTTGTTTAATGTTATATATTCACCAGCAAAATCAAACACCCCAGAGATATTACTATCATTAGACGCAGAAAAGGCATTTGACATGATCGAATGGAATTACCTTTTCACTGCATTGGAGAAATTTGGGTTTGGCCCGAATATTTGTGCTTGGATTAAACTACTGTATACCAGTCCAGAAGCTTCAGTTTGTATTAATAAAATTTGCTCAGACTACTTTAAACTAGAACGTGGTACCAGACAAGGATGTCCCTTGTCGCCACTGTTGTTTGCAATCGCTATTGAACCACTGGCGGTTCACTGCCGAAATTCTCATCAGATAAAGGGGATTGTCAGAGAAGGACTGGAACAGAAAATTTCTCTATATGCAGATGATATGGTCTTATATATATCGGACCCAGAAAACACTGTCCCTGCTGTTTTAACAGCACTAACAGAATTTCAAAAGATATCTGGTCTTAGAATTAATCTGAATAAAAGTATACTCTTTCCAGTGAACTCACAAGCATATAATATTAAATTAGACACCCTACCTTTTACCATAGCAGATCAGTTTAAATACCTAGGGGTAAATATCACAAGTAAACATAAAGCTCTTTATCAACAAAATTTTGGCGTCTGTATGGAAAAAATTAAGCAAGACTTGCATAGATGGTCAACCCTTCATCTCACTCTAGCCGGAAGAATTAACATTGTTAAGATGAATATCCTTCCTAAACTTCTCTTTTTATTTCAAAACATTTCAATATATATCAATAAATCGTTTTTTAAACAGTTAGATTCAATAATAACCTCATTCATTTGGAACTCAAAACACCCACGTATCCGAAGAGCGACCCTACAAAGACCTCAGGCAGAAGGTGGCATGGCTTTACCTAATTTTCAGTTTTATTACTGGGCAGCAAACATACAAGCCATAAAAACCTGGACACAAATAAATGCACATACACAGGCTTGGTCTGCAATAGAAGTAAAATCCTGTAGTACTTCTTTATACTCCCTGCTCTGCTCTCCAATAAATGAAAGTTATCGCAAATATACTAATAACCCAATTGTGCTTTACTCACTCAGAATATGGAACCAAATTAGGAAGCATTTTAAGATGGAAAATCTTTTATCAGTGGCACCTTTGCAAGGGAACCACCTCTTTCAACCTTCGCAAGTATATCCAGTTTTTAATACCTGGAAAAGTTTTGGGATTAAAATGCTCAGAGATCTTTATATAGACAACATATTTACATCTTTTGAACAATTACGTTCAAAATTTAACCTCCCAGCTACACATTTCTTTTACTATCTTCAAATTAGAAATTTTGTTAAACAGAAATTGCCCGATTTCCCCCACCTTGCACCCTCCACAATGCTGGAAAAAATACTGCTCAATTCCGAGGAAACAAACACTATTTCCGCAATATATAAAATCTTATTAGAGTCCCTACCTTTCAAAGATCCAAGAGAACATTGGGAAGAAGATCTCTTAATCAATATATCAGAAAAGGAGTGGAAGGTAGCAAAGCAGAGAATTCACTCGAGTTCTATATGCGCAAAGCATAGAATTATTCAACTAAAAATTATATATCGAGCTCATCTGTCTCGCTTAAAACTGTCCAAAATGTTTCCAGGCCAGGATCCGACCTGCGAGCGCTGCAACCAAGCTCCTGCCTCACTGGGTCACATGTTCTGGGCCTGCACCAAACTAACATCATTTTGGACAAAGATTTTTAAGTGCCTCTCAGACAGCCTTAGTATCACAATCCCTCCTAACCCACTAACAGCTGTGTTTGGTGTCCTTCCAGATGGACTTGAATTGGAGAAGGACAAACAAACGGTGATTGCATTCACTACACTCTTGGCACGCAGACTTATTTTGTTAAATTGGAAGAATCCTAATTCTCCTCTTATAAGTCAGTGGGAAACTGATGTTTTATATTATTTGAAATTGGAAAAAATCAAATTTTCAGTTAGAGGATCTGTACAAAATTTTTTCAAAACTTGGCAGGATTTAATCAATATTATTTTAGAATAAGAGAATTAACTATTATTGTATTTAACTCCCTTCTCCATCTCTTATTTATATAGATATTTACTTCTCCCCTTCTTTTGTCTAATGTTGCCTTATTAAAAAGCTTAAAGAAATTTTCCTTTAGCTAAGCTCTCCTTCTCAGGGATGGGGTTTGATTTGTTTTCAAATTTGTTGGGTTATAAATGGATCTGTTTGTATGGAATGATTACAATGAAAATTAATAAAATAAAAATATAAAAAAAAAAATAAAAAAAAAAAAAAAAAAAAAAGGCAGCGGTAAGAAGATTGGCGATTTCTTCATTCAAGGATTTTTTATAGTGACATTTACAGTCGGTATTTTATTTTAAACTTCCCGATAATTTATTATAAATTTTATTAATAAAATCAACAACTAAAACACTTTTTTGAATAAATTCTTTATTTAATTGAAAGTACTGGCATGCAAAGTTACTTCTTCATCTGAAAGATGGCACTGTGGTTTCATCATTAATTACTTCCGTATTCATCGGCAAAACCGGCAATGCGCTGGAAATCTTGAATCTGAAACGATACTCGTTGCATAAGCCGACCCCCAAACTCCAAGCCAAAAGTCTAGGACGAAATTTTCGGCTTATATTCCGGAATCTACAGTATAAGTTTCTGACTTAAAGTTTAAATCCAAACAGTATATTGAATCTCTTTTCGCTGTTCTGTTATTTCACTGAGTAATAATTTCCATTTGTTTACGCTAATGCCATCTTTACTATCATTTTTTTTGAGACTTTTGAATTTTAGTACTTTCATTATCTCTAACCTGCTCTGCATGTGTACCGCGCCAACGTTTTTGAATTCTTTACGATGTTCTACTTTGTCATCTACTCTTTGTCTTTTATTTCCGGCCCCAGGCATAGTTAAATCTCTTGGCACAAAGTCTCGTCTCGCGGAACGTGAAAGTGTCTCTCTGAGAAAATCACATCACATTTTTTATAGTAGAGAAAAATGCATAAATGTTGACCATACAAATGGATATCGGACATATGGATTATCTGACACAAATTATGGGAGAATTTTTTCACATCAGTTGGCACTGTACAGTGCTGGTCACCTATTGACCGTGTTAAGCGGGAGTATTCAATGTTTAATTTCTCCACATAAACATGAGATTCAAAATTTTTCTTGGCCACCACTACAAACTACAGTACATGGGGTAATATTTTTAAAAAGTATCACGTTTGCATGGATGTAGCTGTTAACTGGGATGTAGCAGTACTAAGCACTTTGCCACTCTCCAGATAGTCATCCATCCATTTTCCAACCCGCTGAATCCGAACACAGGGTCACGGGGGTCTGCTGGAGCCAATCCCAGCCAACACAGCACAAGGCAGGAACCAATCCCGGGCAGGGTGCCAACCCACCGCAGTCCAGATAGTCATGTTATAGCAAAATACTTTATATGGAAAGTAAGTAGTTGATGATGAAGAAAAACACCTCTGTGGAAACATGTCCGCAAAATTTCTGTCTCTTATATTTTCAGTTTACACGAGCTTGTGAAGCATGGAGAAAATGGATTACTATTTAAAGACTCCAAAGAGCTGGCAGAGCAGCTCAAGGTAGGTTTTCATTTTTTTGTTTGTGGTTAGTGTGACCTGCCCAAATGAAGTCAGTAATTGATCACCTCATGTCTTGCTTGCCCATACAGTCTCTACTGGCTGATTTCACCAATCCTAATGGCCAGCTACACGCCTTCAGGACGAACCTACGGCTTTCAAAGCAGCTACGCTGGGACCAGAGCTGGGAGGAGACTGTACTTCCAATTTTGAAAGCAACCCCTTAGGTGAAGGAATCCTGGAAAAGCTTGATCAGGTGTTTTGATGGAAGAGGGAGACACTCGAGAGGACAGGCGACCAGCTGTTGTTGTCTACTCTCTGGTTGTGCAAAGCCACTTCAGGAAGAGCTAGTGAGTGACTTGAGACATGTAGAGTGGACCTGAATTGTGAAGTACTTCACCAGGGTTTCTCCCTGTAGCTCCTAATCTAGTCATGGCAAACCGTGCAAGAGAAAAGCATACAGCATATCGAAAAGTACTGTGTTCTCATTTTACCATTAAGGCACTTGACCAACCATGATCTTCATTAAAGCCACTACTGAGGTCTCTCCGTTTTACTGTACATTCCACTAGACCAGCTTAAATGTCATTTATTTATGTTGCTCTTTCAAAAGTCCGTTCAGATGCTGAGTATGCACATGTCTGTTTTGTAATAATAATAATAATATATTTTATTTATATAGCGCCTTTCCCATGCTCTCTGCCCTCTGATGGGAAAGATCTGGCATCATGCAGTTATTCCAAATTGTGATTGGTGCCCTAGCAAAGTGACCCACAGGAGCTAGATGGATGAACCCTGCTGACAGTGACCTTTTATTTATTATTAATAATAATGAGAAGCGTGTTCTTTGTATCTGCAGCAAGACGCTGGACGGCTCGCTAATCCACTAGCTGTTTGTTAGTCAAGTTTTAGAAATGGTCACCTCAGACTTGGCATTGGCATTCTCTGTTTTATGCACCTTTGATTACTCTGGCATTTTAATGGCTATACAGGTAGTCCCCAGGTTACGGATATTCGACCTACAACATACGAACGTGGGCCGCAGCTGCAACGCATGCGCCTCAGTAACTGCCACTCCGTCATCTTCGGTCTGCAGACGCTGCAAGCAGTGGCTGGACGGAGACCTGGAGGGGGGCGATTTTGCTGCTCACGCAGTGTAGTGTCCCTCCAGTGGCTCACGGCAGCAAGCGGTTTCACTGCCCGCCCACCACACATGGCTGCCCCATTTGTTCTAGGTGCGCGGCTGGTAATGCTGCAAGCGGTGATCCAGTTGTGTCTGAACAGGGGGGTAGCATTGTAGTGTGTGTTAGATAGATAGATAGATACTTTATTAATCCCAATGGGAAATTCACAGTTTGTTGAATTCACAATGTTGAATGGGGGCGGTGGTGTTGCATACGCTGCAGGCAGCATATTGTAGTGGAGGTGACTGTGAGGTGGGCTGGTGATGAACCGCCCCTCGCTGCCCCCATTCATTCTCAATAGCAAGCCTGCTTGTACAGTTACGCACATAGCAGGAAGTTGTCTCTTGTCAGTACAGGGTGGTCCAGATCTAATTCTGCAGATCCAGATCGTCTTGATGACTTTGATTTATGCAGGGATGATTCTAGTTCGGCGTGAAGACGATTCTTCATGTCGTCAGTTCGCACACTTCTTGATGGTCTGGGATTTTTCGGGTGATTTTCTATGTAATAAACTGAATAAGTTATAGCGTAATGAAAATTGCATAATTAGATCTGGACCACCCGATAGACGTGTTGACGACTGGTGCCTGCCTGCTGTGATAGCTGTACAGTGCTGTGCAGAAGAGCTCATCTTAACCTTTTGTCTCTGAAACAGAAATCTGATGCAAGTACTGGTGATACAGTAAAGAAGGGAAAAACCATCAGCATGGAAAATAAAGTAGAAATAATAAAAAGGTCAGAGAGAGGTGAAACTCCATCATTCATTGGCAGAGCACCTAGTTACTGTCGGTCAACAGTAACATTTACTAAAATAATGTACCTGCTCCGACTTACATACAAATTCAACTTAAGTACAAACCTACAGTCCTTATCTCATACGTAACTCGGGGACTGCCTGGATTTTTATTAAGCTCTTAAAATAACATCATTACATCAACTTAACCAGTTCATGGATGCAGGTGTATGTTCAGCTGCCATTAGCCCAGCTAACTAAGAAACAGGTAATGCCATTTTTAGCCTTTAATGTTTCAGGCCTTGGAACTTGGGAAGTGCCCCGCTATTCAAATTGGGACCCTCCTGTTGGCACAGGCCACTTCAGGCTGCCTTAAAAGAATCTCATTTGTAGAATTGGCTACATTGCGTGGTGTGTTCAACTTCTAACAAATCCTTTCTGCTATCAAGGTGATCAGAATTTTTTAAGCTTTTCTAGCAATATAAGATCGGAATTATGTTTATTTTTAATTTATTGGCAGAGCCATTTAAAGTACTGTAGGTGACACTCGAATTTATACTTGGCTGAATAATTTGTTTGAGTAAGTCTCGTTTTAGAATTAAATCTCAGTCAGGCCAGTGAATGCAAAATGCTTGTTGTTAACATTTTAACGCCCAAGAAGAGAAATCCAGTTGTTTTCTACCCGAGTGTCCTAAGCCACTTCAGAAAGAGATAGTGAGTGACTGGGACAGGTAGAGCCAACCTGAATTAAGAGTCATGCTGCAGGGATTTCTCCATATTTTTTGCATACAATAGGCTTAGGCAAACCATGATAATGAGCGCACGATAAATAAGCAGCTTTGAGAACGTCTATAAGGGTCCAAAAGGCATAGAATGGCAGTGAGGTGGCTGCCTTTTCAGAGAAGACTACGGTCAGACGAATGCAATGGCCAGGTTTGAATGGTAAGCTGAAATCATTTTTGGGGAATTTATTGGTGGAATAAGGGAACCTAAATGAGACAAAGACCCTTTCAATAGAGTGAAGATCATGTTACCATGTGGAGATACAGTGCATCCGGAAAGTATTCACAGCGCATCACTTTTTCCACATTTTGTTATGTTACAGCCTTATTCCAAAATGGATTAAATTCATTTTTTTCCTCCGAATTCTACACACAACACCCCATAATGACAACGTGAAAAAAGTTTACTTGAGGTTTTTGCAACTTTATTAAAAATAAAAAAACTGGGAAATCCCATGTACATAAGTATTCACAGCCTTTGCTCAATACTTTGTCGATGCACCTTTGGCAGCAATTCCAGCCTCAAGTCTTTTTGAATATGATGCCACAAGCTTGGCACACCTATCCTTGGCCAGTTTCGCCCATTCCTCTTTGCAGCTCCTCTCAAGCTCCATCAGGTTGGATGGGAAGCGTCGGTGCACAGCCATTTTAAGATCTCTCCAGAGGTGTTCAATCAGATTCAAGTCTGGGCTCTGGCTGGGCCACTCAAGGACATTCACAGAGTTGTCCTGAAGCCACTCCTTTGATATCTTGGCTGTGTGCTTAGGGTCGTTGTCCTGCTGAAAGATGAACCGTCGCCCCAGTCTGAGGTCAAGAGCGCTCTGGAGCAGGTTTTCATCCAGGATGTCTCTGTACATTGCTGCAGTCATCTTTCCCTTTATCCTGACTAGTCTCCCAGTCCCTGCCGCTGAAAAACATCCCCACAGCATGATGCTGCCACCACCATGCTTCACTGTAGGGATGGTATTGGCCTGGTGATGAGCGGTGCCAGGTTTCCTCCAAACGTGACGCCTGACATTCACACCAAAGAGTTCAATCTTTGTCTCATCGGACCAGGGAATATTCTTTCTCATTGTCTAAGAGTCCTTCAGGTGCCTTTTGGCAAACTCCAGGCGGGCTGCCATGTGCCTTTTACTAAGGAGTGGCTTCTGTCTGGCCACTCTACCATACAGGCCTGATTGGTGGATTGCTGCAGAGATGGTTGTCCTTCTGGAAGGTTCTCCTCTCTCCACAGAGGACCTCTGGAGCTCTGACAGAGTGACCATCAGGTTCTTGGTCACCTCCCTGACTAAGGCCCTTCTCCCCTGATCACTCCGTTTAGATGGCCGGCCAGCTCTAGGAAGAGTCCTGGTGGTTTCGAACTTCTTCCACTTACGGATGATGGAGGCCACTGTGCTCATTGGGACCTTCAAAGCAGCAAAAGTTTTTCTGTAACCTTCCCCAGATTTGTGCTTCGAGACAATCCTGTCTCGGAGGTCTACAGACAATTCCTTTGACTGCATGCTTGGTTTGTGCTCTGACATGAACTGTCAACTGTGGGACCTTATATAGACAGGTGTGTGCCTTTCCAAATCATGTCCAGTCAACTGAATTTACCACCGGTGGACTCCAATGAAGCTGCAGAAACATCTCAAGGATGATCAGGGGAAACAGGAGGCACCTGAGCTCAATTTGGAGCTTCATGGCAAAGGCTGTGAATACTTATGTACATGTGCTTTCTCAATGTTTTTATTTTTAATAAATTTGCAAAAACCTTAAGTAAACTTTTTTCACGTTGTCATTATGGGGTGTTGTGTGTAGAATTCTGAGGAAAAAAATGAATTTAATCCATTGTGGAATAAGGCTGTAACATAACAAAATGTGGAAAAAGTGAATACTGTGCTGTGAATACTTTCTGGATCCACTGTATCATCAGGTGTGTTGTAACATTTTGCCATTTGCTTTTCTGCTCTTTACAATGAATTTCAGTAGCTTAGGAGGGCTGCTGCTTTTGTTTGTAACCTTTTATTTTTTAAATATATACAGGTGTATTTTTGGGTGTCATCTTCGTGATTTTTGAAAAATGGCAACCACCCATCACAGATACTGTATGTGTGAAAACTACCATGACCTCTGAGCCGAGTGTAATCAATAAAGAGGCGCGCAGTGCCACTTACTTTGTGTTCATTTCCATTCAGCAGCAGTAACTTCATGTGCAGAGGCCATTGTGAACATTTAGATCTTTTAATATGTAATGTTGAGCGAAGGTGAATATTTATGACTTGAGCGAGGCAGTCAATCAAAGGGGCACGACCGGCAGGATGGAACTGAGGCTGACGCACAGGAGTCTTACGACGGTAGCCATCAAATTAACAGAGAATCGTGTGTTTGAAGTCAAAGCCTAGAATTCAAAAAGCCTTGAAAAGAGTTTGCTCAACAGATGAGTCCATCACGTTTAAACAAGAAGAGACTTTGTGGCTGGCTGTTAGAGAAGACGGACACCAAAAACACTCCGGTGATGTCGCTCACAAACACGAATTCAGAACGTTCCGGCCAGTGACGTGCCTTAGGAGGCCAACACTAAAACTGTCAATCGATGACCTTACAAACGTGACGTAATAATAGTATAGTAAAAGATAAAAGAAACAGAAAAGCAAAAGAAGAAATCCTTCAAAGTGATGGGGATTGTGACAAATAGCTTGAAGAGAAAGCTGACCGTATGAGAATTTGGAGATTCTCCAGGTCGGTGCTATCCATACTAGAAACTCTCAACCCACATACAGTAAGGGGGCAGAAGAGCTAACTCTTTCTTTACCAGTAAGCCCGCGATTCTCGAAAGAATGGCAAATCCAAGAATGGCAATCAGTTTATGTTCCCTCCGATATTTGGATGGATGAAATATCATGGAGGGTGGGTGCGTCCAGGGAAATGTCATTTAATGAAATAAGCATATCTGTACTAAAGCGGTTTCGTTTTGTGGAGCCATGATTTCTTTGCCTCTGCTGACACCGACTGCTGGCACAGTGGATCACAGCAAGTTTAGTGTACAGGTTGTGTTGTTCGGGTGCAACCCACTGACTCTGGGAAGCTGCTGGGTTTGACTCTGGGGCCGCATATCCAAGAATGGCAATCACGTTCTGTTCCCTCCGATATTTGGAGGGACGAAATATCATGGAGGTTGGGTGCGTCCTGGGACAGTTCATTTCAACGCGCTTTTGTTATTGTTTTTCTTCATGCAGTCTCGTTTTTGTTTTTTTATGGCTGTGTCGTCGTATATGCGGTGGTGTGGGCGGTCACGTCCGGGCGGCTGTACAATCTGGCGTGCACGCTTCACCTCAGGTTTAGTTCACAGGCCGCAGGCATGGTAAAGTTTCCATTTAATTCAATAACCCTATTTGAACTAAAGCGGTTTCTTTGTGTGGGCGCCTTCGTTCATTGTTTTTATCCATACGGGCTCGTTTACAGGTCGTAGCCATACAGGCTTGTGTTTGTATTACTAATCGTTGAGCTCCCTCCATTTGGATACGTGCCTCCTGTGCCTGTGCTGCATCAGATGGGCGTTGTGGGCACGCTCATTCATTGTGTTTATCCATACGGGCTCGTTTTGTATTTCCATTAGTTGAGCTCTTTCATTGTGAAGCTGTGACGTCTTTGCGTCTGGTGTGTGTGAAGCGCATTGTGGGAGCCTCTGTGTATTGTTTGTATCCATGCGGTCCTGCGTGTGCTGTTTTTGAAGCGTGTTGTAGGAGCCTCCGTTTATTGTGTTTGTCTATGCGGTCTCGTCTTTGTTGTTCTGTGGCTGTGTCGTTAGGTAGATTGAACATGCCACACAGACTGCTGGCACAGTGGATTAGAGCAAGTGTAGTTTACAGGTTGGGTTGTTCAAGCGCTACCTACTGACTCTGGAAAGCCGCTGCGTTTGACTCTGGGGCGCCACGCCACAGTGCGCATGCGCTTCGGTTCGTCCGCCGTGCATAAATTAACTCGTTTAGTAATATAGATAACAACAACATTTATTTATATAGCACATTTTCATACAAAAAGTAGCTCAAAGTGCTTTACATAATGAAGAGAAGAAAAATAAAAGACAAAATAAGAAATTAAAATAAGACAACATTAATTAACATAGAAAGGAGTAAGGTCCGATGGCCAGGGTGGACAGAAAAAACAAAAAAAAACTCCAGAAGGCTGGAGAAAAAAATAAAATCTGTAGGGGTTCCAGGCCACGAGACCACCCAGTCCCCTCTGGGCATTCTACCTAACATAAATGAAATAGTCCTCTTTGTAGTTAGGGTTCTCACGGAGTCACTTGATGCTGATGGTCATACAGACTTCTGGCTTTTAATCCATCCATCATTGTTGGAACATCATGGTGCTTTGGGTAGATGCGCCACCACCAACAGGACACCGGAAAAGGAAACAGAAGAGAGAGTAGGGGTTAGTACAGATTTTGAATGAATAGTTATTATAATGAATTGGATATACAGAGTATCAGGATTAAATTACAGTGAAGTTATGAGAAGGCCATGTTAAAGTAATGTGTTTTCAGCAGTTTTTTAAAGTGCTCCACTGTATTAGCCTGGCGAATTCCTACTGGCAGGCTATTCCAGATTTTAGGTGCATAACAGCAGAAGGCCGCCCGCCTCACCACTTCTTTTAAGTTTTGCTCTTGGAATTCTAAGGAGACACTCAGTTGAGGATCTGAGGTTACGATTTGGAATATAAGGTGTCAGACATTCCGATATATAAGACGGGGCGAGATTATTTAAAGCTTTATAAACCATAAGCAGAATTTTAAAGTCAATTCTGAATGACACAGGTAACCAGTGTAGTGACATCAAAACTGGAGAAATGTGTTCGGATTTTCTTTTCCTGGTAAGGATTCTAGCAGCTGCATTCTGCACTAGTTGCAAACGATTTATGTCTTTTTTGGGTAGTCCTGAGAGGAGTGCGTTACAGTAATCTAGCCGACTGAAAACAAACGCATGAACTAATTTCTCTGCATCTTTCGATGATATAAGAGGTCTAACTTTTGCTATGTTTCTTAGGTGAAAAAATGCTGTTCTAGTGATCTGATTAATATGCGATTTAAAATTCAGATTACAATCAACGGTTACCCCTAAGCTTTTTACCTCCGATTTGACTTTTAATCCTAATGCATCCAGATTATTTCTAATAGCCTCATTGTATCCATTATTGCCAATCACTAAGAATTCGTTTTTTTCTTTATTTAATTTGAGAAAGTTACTATTCATCCATTCTGAAATACAAGTTAGACATTGTGTTAGCGAATCAAGAGATTTGGGGTCATCAGGTGCTATTGATAAATACAGCTGTGTGTCATCAGCATAGCTGTGGTAGCTCACGTTATGCCCTGAGATAATCTGACCTAACGGAAGCATGTAGATTGAGAAGAGCAGCGGACCCAGGATAGAGCCTTGTGGAACACCATATAGAATATCATGTGTCTTTGAGTTATAATTACCACAACTAACAAAGAATTTTCTCCCTGCCAGGTAGGATTCAAACCAAATTAACACACTGGCAGAGAGGCCCACCCATTGACTAAGGCGATTCTTAAGAATATTATGATCAATGTGTAAAACTACACTAGAGTGCAATCATCGAGTTCACATCTGCCAAAATAAACCTGACTACAGGGACATTTCTCCAGAGTTTGAAAAAAAAAAATGCTCCACTGAACTGGACGTGAAAACACTTTTAAACCGTCCCAACTGCTGTGTACCTTAAGATGGCATCACAGTACAAAGTTTCTGTCGTAGGCTTCATTTAAATACTAAGAAAATCGTGTTCTGGACGGGCACAGTGCAAGCCAAGTTGGGTAGTGAGGGCACCCCCAGTACTTCAGTCATAGGGCTCTGTGACTCGCTACGACAAAACCATCTGGTTTGACTTCATGATGTCAAGTTGTCGGACATAGCGGTGGGCTTGTGTGTTAGCCAGTGTGGAAGAAACCTCCAAGCAAAACAGGGATAGTTCAATCAATCAGCTTTTATTCACTTACAGACGAGTACATGGATTCATGCGTTGCAAGGCACAAGAGCGAAGTTCCCTTTTTCGGTCGGCTTTTTCATATTTTTCCCCCCCTTCCCCTTACTTATCGATAAGCACAATCTCGTTTATCTAAGCATTTCATCGTATCAGAGCCGGGCCTAGAGGTATTTTCACCTGAGGCAGGAGGATAAATTTGCGCCCCTTTGTATATAGTTTTTTATTACTAATAAGTATTAAATAAAAATAAACGATTTTGAGAACAAAATTAATTTGTTAATTATTAAATAAAAAAATCACAGAACGCAGTAATAGTACAATAGTAATAGGAAAATAAAATTGCACATATTAAAAATAATATCACACCAACCTTAACAAAAGAAAAGCAAAATAAGTATTACACATGAGATGAATTAGAATATTACACATTTTTCAGTAATTTAATAGAGACACAATAATATCAATAATACTTTAGACAAAACAAAATTTAATATAATTACAATGAATTAATAATTAAATAAATGCCCAATATAAAATCTTTTTTTTTTTTTAAGTTTTACTTTTCTTGCTTTTAGTGAAGCAAATTCATCAATTATTTTATCAAAATTCATTTGTTTTCTCAATTCCTGTTTGATTGATAAAATTTTCCAGAGCAAATGACGATCTTAAATATGTTTTGATCATTTTTAGTTTACTAAGGTTCTTTATTAAGGTTCTTTCACCAGACGCTACAGTAACAGGGTAGTGTTAGGAATATCCATCCACCCATTATCCAACCCGCTATATCCTAACTAGAGGGTCACGGGGGTCTGCTGGAGCCAATCCTGCAAGGCAGGAAACAAACCCCGGGCAGGGTGCCAGCCCACCGCAGGGCACACACACACACATACACCAGGCACACACTAGGGACAATTTAGAGTCGCCAGTGCACCTAACCTGCATGTCTTTGGACTGTGGGAGGAAACCCACGCAGACACATGGAGAACATGCAGACTCCATGCAGGGAGGACCCGGGAAGCGAACCTCCTAACTGCGAGGCAGCAGCGCTACCCACTGCACCACCATGCCACCCGTGTTAGGAATATTCTCAACGCAACTTCTAAATTTGGATAGGACTGAACTAAACTATATTCACGGATCGTTTTTAAAAGATCCAAACTTGTCGTTGCTTTAAGGTCTGGAATTAACGTCATTGCCTGATTTGTGAAACTGATTATTACTGATAAGAATTTTATAGGATTTATAGGGCGATATCATATGAGGAAACGAGTGTATCGAGCGAGAGCGTCCGATGCAGATCGTCTGTTTGCTTAAGGTATTTGACAAACATTGCAACATCCATCCATCCATTTTCCAACCCGCTGAATCCGAACACAGGGTCGCGGGGGTCTGCTGGAGTCAATCCCAGCCAACACAGGGCACAAGGCAGGAACCAATCCCAGGCAGGGTGCCAACCCACCGCAGGACACACACAAACACACCAAGCACACACTAGGGCCAATTTAGAATCGTCAATCCACCTAACCTGCATGTCTTTGGACTGTGGGAGGAAACCCACACAGACACGGGGAGAACATGCAAACTCCACACAGGGAGGACCGGGGAAGCCAACCCAGTTTCCCCAGATCTCCCAACTGCGAGGCAGCAGTGCCACCCACTGTGCCGCGCCATCTATATTGTTCTCCTCATATTGATTTGGCAAAATTTGACACCGGATGCCCTTCCTGACGTAACCCTCCCCATTTATCTGGTCTTGGGACCGGCATGAAGAAACACACTGGTTTGTGCCTCCCCTGTGGCTGAGTTTTTAACGAGTGAAAGTGACAGGTTTAAATTCTTGTGTTTGCAGGAATATCACGGCCGTAAGTAAGTAACTGCGTGAGTGAGTGAATAAATAAATAAGCAACAAGAAACATTTCGTGACAGATTTAGTCATGTCCCGTTTGAAAGAATATTCTTATTAAATAAATGAATAAATAAGTAACAAAAAAAACAATTCCGGGACAGATTTATTTGCGCTCACATTTCATGCGCTTGTTCATTATTTATTGTTACATTTCACAGTACTTTTATTAATTTATTTATCTTTGCATATTTATTTATTTTAGCTGTTCCGAATTTTTGCTCCACATTTGAAAGAATGAAAATGCGCTAATATAAAAGAAATGTTTTAACACCATCAGTAGCAATTCTCGAGGTCCACCACAAGGTGTCACTGTTTAGTCGTGCGCCTCTGCATATTGAACACAATGAACGTTCAGAAATGACAACACGTCTGTAACAATAAAGACGTTATATTGTCAAATGTGTTCATGTGAATCGTTGAGATTGAACGGTGGACGTGTGGGTATACTTTCTTGTATTTGTATACGTTAATGGTTCTATTATAACTGTAAATAAGTCTCCACACCAACCCCGTGAAGCGCGCTTCACAAATACGAAGTAAATTTAGCTGAATTCTCGGAGGAGGAAGACGACATTGCAAGACCGGCGCAGCCACATGTTGTACCTTCACATTAAGAAAAAAATACCAAAAATGATGTTTAGTTTGCAGGTAAACATAAAAAGTATAACTATAAAGGAGCTTAAATTGATAGAAAGATAGATAGATAAGAAAGACACGAGATATTAAAAAGGCACTATATAATAGATAGATCGTTAAGCATAATACTTTATTTGTTCCCAAAGGGAAAGTAGTTTTAAACGCATTTATTTTCTTTAAACCTAGGCCTAAGCGAAGGTTTATGAATGTGGTGAGAGAGGACATGCAGGTGATGGGTGTAACAGAACAAGATGGAGAGGACAGAAAGATATGGAAGAAGATGATCCGCTGTGGCAACCCCTAACGGGAGCAGCTGAAAGAAGAAGAAACCTAAAGTTAACGTTAGAACAACCAACTCGAGAACAGACTAGTGCTGTCCAAGTCGAGTTCTGAAAGTCCCTAAAGTCCTACTGTCTCCCACACTCCTTGGTCACTTATTCCTGCCTGTGGTTCTCAGTGTAAAGAAAAACTTCCTAATGTTTGTGCGAAATTTACCCTCAACAAGTTTCCAACTGTGTCCCCGTGTTCTTGATGAACTCATTTTAAATTCACAGTCTCGATCCACTAGACTAATTCCCTTTATAATTTTAAACACTTCAGTCATGTCTCCTCTTCATCTCCTTTTACTTAAACTCTAAAGGCTCAGCTCTTTTAATCTTTCCTCCTAACTCATCACCCTGTAGTCTCTGAATGAGCCTCATCGCTGTTCTCTGGACTTTTTCTAACACTGCCATGTCCTTTAGCAGCGCTGTAGGAAAAGTCCAGGGAAGAGCGACCAAGCTCTTTTTATTTAGAAACACTATTTTAGTAATATGTGTTCAAATTCTAAGTGTTCAAATTTTTCAACCGCGGACTGTCTGTAGAAATGCCCCCTTAAACTTCACTGCGCAGCCATCCGATGTCCCGAACGGCATCCTCGCACTAATGGTAGCACTGTACTTGTCAGTGCGATCCCCCGTCACGTATTCGTGTCGCCGGACGTTGGGTTATTTTCACTTCTCTAAGACAAAATGCAGTTACCAAAGGCGCCGTTAGAAGTTGCAGACAGCGCTCAGAGATCTTTAAATAGACAACATATTTGCATCTTTTGAACAATTAGGCCTACGTTCAAAATTCAACCTTCCAGCTACACATTTCTTTCACTATCTTCAAATTAGAAATTTTGTTAAACAGAAACTGCCCGATTTTCCTCACCTCATACCCTCCACAATGCTGGAAAAAATACTGCTCAATTTCGAGGAATTAAACACCATTTCTGCATTATCCATCCATCCATCCATTTTCCAACCCGCTGAATCCGAACACAGGGTCACGGGGGTCTGCTGGAGCCAATCCCAGCCAACACAGGGCACAAGGCAGGAACCAATCCTGGGCAGGGTGCCAACCCACCGCAGGACACACACAAACACATCCAGCACACACATTAGGGCCAATTTAGAATCGCCAATCCACCTAACCAGCATGTCTTTGGACTGTGGGAGGAAACCCACACAGACACAGGGAGAACATGCAAACTCCACGCAGGGTGGACCCGGGAAGCGAACCCAGGTCCCCAGGTCTCCCAACTGCGAGGCAGCAGCACTACCCACTGCGCCACCGTGCCGCCCCTTTCCGCATTATATAAAATCATATTAGAGTCCCTACCTTTCAAAGATCCAAGAGGACATTGGGAAGAAGATCTCTTAATCAATATATCAGAAAAGGAGTGGAAGGTAGCAAAGCAGAGAATTCACTCGAGCTCCATATGCGAAAAGCATAGAATTATTCAACTAAAAATTATATATCGAGCTCATCTGTCTCGCTTAAAACTGTCCAAAATGTTTCCAGGGCAGGATCCAACCTGCGAACGCTGCAACCAAGCTCCTGCCTCACTGGGTCACATGTTCTGGGTCTGCACCAAATTAACATCATTTTGGACCAAAATTTTTAAGTGCTTTTCAGACAGCCTTGGGGTCACAATCCCTCCTAACGCATTAACAGCTGTGTTCGGTGTTCTTCCAGACGGACTTGAAGTGGAGAAGGACAAGCAAACGGTGATTGCATTCACTACACTCTTGGCACGCAGACTTATTTTGTTAAATTGGAAGAATCCTAATTCTCCTCTTATAAGTCAGTGGGAAACTGATGTTTTATATTATTTGAAATTGGAAAAAATCAAATTCTCAGTTAGAGGATCTATACAGAATTTTTTCCAAAAACCTGGCAGGATCTAATCAATATTATTTTAGAATAAGAGAAATAACTATTACCGCATTTAATTCCCATCTCCATTTCTTATTTACTTATATATATTTCTCCCTTTCTTTTGTTTATTGTTGCCTCATTAAAAAGCCCTAAGCAATTCTCCTTTGGCTAAGCTCTCCTTCACAGGGGTGGGGTTTGATTTGTCTTCCATTTTGTTTGGTTATAAATTGATCTATTTGTATGGAATGATTACAATAAAAATTAATAAACTAAATTAAAAAAAAAGTTGCAGACAGCGGGGTCTATGCCCTCTTTTTTGATTTTCGCGCACAGCCTTTACTCGGATAAGAAGTCGAAGTTGATTCCCCTTGATGTTCCGCGGTCGTCTCACCAATATATAAAATCAAGCATCTTAGGGGTCCCTTGACCTTTCGTGCAATAATCACGGGCTGAAACGAAGAGGGGAGACAAGGGTCTGGGCTTAACAGATCAGGATTAAAGCCTCTGATGCCCCCTGTTGTCCCGACGCCACTGACATCCTACAAATTTCGGTTGGGCTCATGCGGAGATCACACACTTTAGCATGCAGGTCCCAAACAGACAAATCGATATTACATGGGAGGGCCAGGGGGCTCCTAGAATATTCATCCATAGATGTTTTCCAAGCCATATTACTCCTTCAGTTTCTGATCGCTGGCAGCCAGAATTTAACTGGGTGAGAAACTGAAACCTTCCACTACTGGAGTGCCAGTCTGTCATCGCACACATCCGCAGTGTATGGGTTAATTTAAAATGGCTACCCGACTTAACCTAAACATTTCTGGTCTGAAGGAAGAAAATACAATATACAGTTATGTATAGGACACGAGATGTCTGAACTTTGGTCGTTGCACCTGTGAGACAGGAGTGCCCCCTTTTGAAAGTGGGCTGTATATACAGTACAGTGCCCTCAAAAAGTATTCGAACTCTCACTTTTTATACAGTTCCTTATGTTGCAGCCTTGTGCTAAAATCATTTAAATATATTTCTTCCCTCATTAATCAGCACTCAATATACCCCAGAATGACAAAGTGAGAACAGAATTTTAGAAATGTTTTCAAATTTGTTAAAAATAAATACCTGAAATATCCCATTGACCTGAGTCTTCAGACCCTTTACTCAGAACTATGTTGAAGGTCCATTGGCAGCCATTCCTGCCTGCAGTCTTTTTGGGTTTGACAAGCTTGACACACCTGGAGTTGGGGATTTTATGCCATTCATCTCTGTAGATCCTCTCCAGCTCTGTCAGGCTGGATGGAGACCATAGTGGACAGCTATATTTTCAGGTCTCTTCAGAGATGTTCCATTAGGTTCAAGTCCAGACTCTAGCTTGGTCAGTCAAAGACATTGCCAGTGTTGTCCCCTAAGCCTTTCCCTGTGTTGTTCTTGCATCGTGTCCTGTTGGATGGTGAACCTTTGGCTCAGTCTGAGGTCCACAAAGCCCTGCAGCAGTTTTTCATCGAGCATATCTGTTGCCTTTGCTCCGTTTAGCATTCCGTCAACTGCCTAGTCTCCCAGTCCCTGATGCTGCTGCCACCACCACCATGCTTCACCACTGGAAAGGTATTCTGGCCAGTGCTGGTGCTAATTTATTTTGCACCCTAGGCCAAGCTTATTAGTGCACCAATCAACTGTTCGGTAGCTAACCCACGTGACTGGGTTTCCCTTCTCCTTATGTTCTGCGCCCAACAGGTCCACCTCAGATACAATACAATACAATACAGTTTATTTTTGTATAGCCCAAAATCACACAGGAAGCGCCACAATGGGTTTTAACAGCCCCCCAGCCTTGACTCTCTAAGAAGACAAGGAAAAACTCCCAAAAAAAAAAAACCTTGTAGGAAAAAATGGAAGAAACCTTGGGAAAGGCAAGATGCCATCGCGGCCACACTACATTATTCCCTCTCCCATCTGGAGAACAAAGATTCCTACATCAGGATGCTCTTTGTTGACTACAGCTCCACCTGTAACATGGTTATCCCCCATAAACTCGCCCATAAACTGTCTGCACTTGGCCTGCACCCCACCCTCTGTGACTGGAACCAAGACTTTCTGAGTGGCAGGCCCCAGTCTGTCAGGACTGGTAATAGGATTTCAGCCACCATTATCACAAACACAGGCACCCCACAGGGATGCGTCCTCTACACCCTGTTCACCAGGACTGTGTTGCCTCCCACAAAGATCCTAAAGTTTGCAGACGACACCGCAGTGATAGGACGCATCACTTGTGGGGATGAAGCAGCCTACAGGAGGGAGGTGGACAGTCTGGCATCATGGTGTGATGACACGGTGCTTCGCATACTTAAAAGCTCAAAGGGCACGTATTGATTTTTGACTTTGTTTTTCTCTCTCTCTCTCTCTCTCTGCTCCTGACGGAGGGGGTGTGAGCTGCCGCCTTCAACAGCTTTGTACCGGCGGGTGCTTCGCATACTTAAAAGCCAAACAGCCCTATTGATTTGTTTGCTTTCCTCTCTGTTTCCTTTGAAGAGGAAGATATGTTTGCATTCTTTTAATTGTGAGACAGAACTGTCATCTCTGTCTTGTCATGGAGCACAGTTTAAACTTTTGAAAAAGAGACAAATGTTTGTTTGCAGTGTTTGAATAATGTTCCTGTCTCTCTACAACCTCCTATGTTTCTGCGCAAATCTGTGACCCAAGCATGACAATATAAAAATAACCATATAAACATATGGTTTCTACTTCGTGGATTTTCTTATTTTGCGGGTGGCTCTGGAACGCAACCCCCGCAATGGAGGAGGGATTACTGTATATTTATTTCTCCCTTTCTTTTGCTTATTGTTGTCTTATTAAAAAGCCCTAAGCAATTCTCCTTTAGCTAAGCTCTCCTTCTCAGGGGTGGGGTTTGATTTGTCTTCAATTTTGTTTGGTTATAAATTGATCTATTTGTATGGAATGATTACAATAAAAAAAAAAAAAAAATCAGGTGACGGTGAGATATGAAGAAGGCAGATTCACCAGCATTTGTGTGTCAGCTTTTATCCATCCAGATCAGAGAATGTCCAGTTCCATTGCCTCAAAACACCACTCACATCTACAGTTATTCCCAGTTTCAAATAAAAACTAACAGCATTAGATCCCTAGGGTGGTAGTATGTATCGTGATCGTGACTGAGAGAATAAAAGTGAAAAAAAAACGGTAACTTTCACAAGTCCTATAAATGTACACCATCTGTTACAGACGCAAATCAATTGTATGTGTGTACTGTATGATATTAACAATATAAGAGCAGCTCACTAATGAAAACGGTAAATATAGGAGTCAGTCGGGATCGAACCGGGGACTCTTGATTACAAGTCAGCAATTCTTACCGCTACGCCACGGAAGCTGTTGTCTTTTCCTTGAACCGTTTGTGAAAGTGTTTATTTGATCTTTGGACTTCAGGCTTCACACATTATATAGTTTATGCTAACATTTTGTCATTTACTACTAAAATATGAAAAACGTTTCTGTTTTAACAATGTGTTTACACAGATTATTGTAAAAACGGAACACACATGAAATGCATGTACTGTATTCCAAATAACGATCTATTATTTCCACTCTAAAACTCCAGCACTTCACCCCCAGATAATCAATGAAGGCATGAGCTGGGGGAACTTTGTGCCTGTTCTGTGGCGGTGGGGGGATGGAATAGCAGGCTGCTTGCTGCTTGTCTTGATCTGCACATTTACAAGACAAAAGACGCTGGTGGAGAGGTGCGAACAGATTTAAGGTGGGCCGGATCTACAAGTTTTTTTGTAGGCTCTGGTAATTCTAGTGTTAATACCCAAGAGGTTAAAACATGGCTAGAATTCATTAATATTATTTTAGAATAAGCATGCTGAGCCAGTGGATGACTCTCATTTTTTAATTGTTTTATAATATTTTAAGAAGTTTACATTTTCTTTTTTTTAATCATGCCTCTCTTCTCTTTCTCTAGGGTAGAGTTTAATTTTGTTTTATTTTTGCTTTTTTTCTTTCTCTTTTATTTTCAGTTCAAAGTAAATGGTTGCATCTGTCAAGTTATTATTTGTTTGATTGAGTAGTATGCCATTGTATTGTTCTTTTTTTTAAATAAAAAGAAGAGAGAGACAGACAACAGTTAGCTCCCCAGTTAGGGTGCCATCTAAGTTGCACTTACTTGTGCTTGGACCACCTTCTTCTGGATATCTCAGATTTCACTAGTTGTCCAAAGACATGCTTTTGGGTGGTCTGCAGAGTTTAATTTCATTTTATTTCATTTGTGATTCTTCTGTCAATATCACACTGCACAATTTTAACTGCTTGCACTGAATCCCCTACTTGAAATATTTCAATGAACTATTGCTTGATTTGTACAGCACCTTGTATCACTTTGTCTATCACTATCGCTACATACAATTTTGTCATTTTTAACTGTCCTGGCCTTTTGCAGCTCATTTAAATGCTGTCCATGTCAGATCCTTCCTGTTTCCTTCCAGTGTACATTTCTTGTATCTGTCGTGTGCATTTACTGTATTCCTAACAAGCTGTCCCCCGTGGCTCTGTCCTCGTAGTAGTGAAACAGGACAGCGAGGAGGGCCCTGCTTGGCTCTCCACTCCTGACGTCACGCTTCCCCCTCCCCTCGGCCCTCAGCCTCTGTCTCTGATTAGTGTAAATATATCACTCCTGCAAGCAAACTATGATTCTTAGCACGATGAGATCTATACTAATAAAAGGCAAAGCCCTCATTGACTGACTCACTGACTGACTGACTGATTGACTGATTGACTGACTGACTCACTCATCACTAATTGTCCAACTTCCCGTGTAGGTGGAAGGCTGAAATTTGGCAGGCTGATTCCTTACAGCTTACTTACAAAAGTTAGGCAGGTTTCATTTCGAAATTCAACGCGTAATGGTCATAACTGGAACCTCTTTTTTGACAATATACTGTAATGGACGGCAGCTTGATGGCCGTGGGAGGCAGAGTTGAGTGTCACGTCATCACACCTCCCACGTAATC